>NC_142002.1:6712686-7012686 GCF_049901715.1 Pseudonaja textilis | reverse complement strand
ACAGGTTGTATTTCAGCATAATTTATTTATATTATCATTGTGATTCATATATATGTATGTATATGTTATTCAGCTTTGTTCGGGTATTTTCCCACGTCATTATAGTTGTGCTTTTAAAGTTGTAGCAACGTTTCGGCAGAATCTCATCTGCCATCATCAGGCTTCTGTATTGTGTTCGTCTGTGAGTCAGACTTTTACACTTGTTTACAGTTTTATATATATTTACAGTTTTTACAGATATATATATCCTGATGTTAAGTCTTAACCCCAACGTAAATAGTCAGAGCTAAGAAATCTCTCAACGTGGCACTTGTTAAAGCAGCTCTTAGTTTGATGTCCTAAGATGATGATGGAAGAAATGGAAGAATCCCAAAATAATTGTCTATCTATACCCATATTGAGTCTATATGTGATAAGATTTCAGTACACCTCAGAAAGTTACGAAAAGGATGCAGTTTCTATTTTGCTCAAATTTCCCAGATTGGTCATATGGATATCAAATCTGTTCATAAATAATAAAGATAATATATGAGGGGAATGGGTAATTAAGAAGTTTATAGATATATGTATTTTGTGTGTGTGTGTGTGTGTGTGTGTGTAGATGGATAGATATAAACAGACAAACAGACAAATGTGTGTATAAATATATATAAATTGCTTCACCAGTATTCAACTTTTGAATATGGAAAGCACATATTAAAAGCTCAGTTGAAAATGCATTAATGGAGGAAGGAGTGCCTGTAGAAGTAGAGCAGGCTGAGACTGAGGGAAGGGTCAAATGCGTCGTAAGTCTGGAATCCCATCATGCCCACAAGAGATCTAAGTCTAGCCCACCTTGAATTCTATTGACCCATATCTATTTCCAATTTGCTTGGACCTTTAGTAGTTCAGATTCTTGTAGAGATTTCTAGCATACAATAAACCTATATTCATTTGAACTTCTTGGACTCCTGTGCTTGGCAATACCATAATCCAAATATTTGCGGAAAAGACATTCATCTCTACAGCAGTTTGAATGTTTGAAGCTAAGATAATCGTGCAGCTCATAAATGGGAGTTCAGTATTAAATTTATGATCCATCACAGATTGCAAAATAAAAAAGACTGAATAATCAATTTTAGCTGTGGCCAAGTATATATTTAATGCTGCTTTTCATTTAGAAATGTTATTAGAAACATTTGACTGTTTTAATCTTTTCATAAAACTAGAGTTTTGCCATCGTTGGGTTAACTCCATTCATTCTGGAAAATATCTTTAAAACTATTTTTTTTTTTAGTTTTAAAGTAAACTAAGAAAGCTGCATTGAAAAAGAATGTAATTTTTAAGATTAAAGAAGGCCAAGAAAATGATCAAAAGAAAATAAGTGTTATCTCAAAAAGCTCCTCTTTATTAGGTTTTAAGAAAAAAAGCTTCAAGTGGTAGCTCATTTTATAGATTAGTTTTTGCTCTAGCCAGACTTAACACTACGTTATTGATAATTTTAGAAACTAGATAGAACAGGAAAGAGAATAGTTTATTAAATACAGGTAGTCCTTGACTTACAATGGTTCACTTAGTGACCATTCAAAGTTTCAAGGGCACTGAAAAAAGTGACTTATGACCATTTTTCACACTTATGACCGTTGCAGCATCCCCCATGGTCACGTGATTTATATTGGGATGCTTGACAACAGACTCACATTTATGACGGTTTGCAGAGTTATCCCCAGAGTCATATAATGCCCTTTTGCGATCTCTTGAGAAGCAAAGTCAACAGGGAAACCAGATTAACTTAAGAACCATGTATCTAATTAAAGAACTGCAGCGATTCACTTAACAAAGGTGAGAAAACTCGTAAAATGGAGCAAAACTCACTGAACAAATTTTTCACTTAACTATAGAAATGTTGGGCTCAGTTGTGGTCATAAGTTGAGACTACCCATAATTCATTGTTGGGGGATTCTCAGGAAACTTCAAGAGTAGTTGAAGGCGGTGCAAAGTGCAAAGAGTGTAGTAGTGGGATAAAATTACAAGGTAAACCAATTAAGCAAGCAAGATTCAAATTCAAGGAGTCAGCTGAACAGAATAGGAAAGATGTGAGCTTTTAATAGTGCCAACTTTAGGAATTTAAGGAAATAGAAGTATGGGGTTGTGTTCTAATTATTGAAAAAAATAATAGCCAGAAGTGCACACATCATTAATCTGTTCGATACAGCAGAATAAGCGATGTAGATATTGGGCGCAGAAAGAGGGAAAAGAAACAGAGATGGGAATTATGACAATACAGAAGATGCTGCATAATAAGCAAAACTAAGCACAAAGTATTAAAAAATTGCAACAGAGAACTAAAAAACTTCAGGAATACTGATAAAATATTACTAATATTTACGTATGAAATATGTGCTATGTTTGACTGAAATGAACTTTTTAAAGTGAGAAGAGTAAACCAGTGAAACGACTTGCCTCCAGGAGCTGTGGGTGCTCCATCACTGGAGGTTTTAAGAAGAGACTGGACAACCCTTTGTCTGGAATGGTACAGACCCTGTAGGTGTCCTGCTTGAGCAGTGGGTTGGACTAGAAGACCTCCAAGGTCCCTCCCAACTCTATTATTCTGTTAATTGTAGTATGTTTTAAGATATTATTTATATGCAGAATGCACCCACCAATGAAATTGATTTTCCTGCTCTAAATATATCTTCCATGACTTTCATATCTACTCCAGAAGATGGAATAGCAAAGTTAGGACATATACATCAGAAGATGGAGGAAAAGAAGAGTGAAATTAAATCTTCTTGCATGAGTACAGATTCACATCTCACATTGGCTATATTCATAATATTCAACTTAATATCAGCCATTGGATTCAACAATATAAAGTTAAATTTATAATCCAGAAGTACTGATTTCATTAAATTAAGGAATGTAGATTTTTGACACCAGAAATCAACCACTTTTTAAAAATAGGTTTATATGTGCAAAAATAGATTTATACGTGCAGCAAAAAAAAAACCACAAAACCCCCCAAACCTGATACAAAACACAGAATGGTGCTGAATATGAAATCAGTAAATTCTGGAGAAATAGGAAGAAAATCTGCAGAAAAAAGATTTTGAGAAAATTTAGCCACAGAACAGAAAGTATACAGTCTAAAATGTGTTATCAATCACATGCAATATTTTGGGTGTGTGTGTGTGTGAGAATACTGCATATAGCCCCAAAATTATTTCCTTCCAAATCCCAAAGACCAAAATAACCAGAAAAATGCATTGCTTAGTTGAAAACAAAGGAGAAAAATGCTTCAAGTTTCTAAATTAAAAGTGAATGCGTGGTTTCAATAAACCACAAGAAGATCTTTCCAATCTGGCATTTTACGGATTTGCTGAATAAAATTCCTAGAACTTTCAATCAACTTTCAAATGGAAACATCCCGCTTTTCCTCCCAAAACCTTTCTTAGCTCAGATGCTACATTCAAACATGCATTCCCTAGGGCAAAGTTGCACTTTCAAGGGCAACCTTGCATGCATATACAACAATCTGTCTTCTCATATTTAAAAAAATGCAAAATGATTTGGAACTTTAATAGTATTAATAGCAACTAGGTACATGTGGTGCTGACCAGATATTCTACAATTATAATTTTTTTACACATGGTTTCATTCTTCTATATTTTTAACAGCAGAAAACTTTAGCAAAAGGCTCTATGAGAAGCTGATTAAAATAATTTTAAACTACTAAACACAGGGAGAGAGTGAATAATTATATGTTAACCCTAACTAAAAAGTAGCAAAAATTGGCTTCCTTGTGCATAAAAGAGGTGAGCTACATTGTTCCTTTCTTATATGACACAAGGGGGTTTATTTATGTTTATCAACAAACTGCGATACATTGTAAAAGTCAAGGATAGGGAAGAAATGAGAAAATGAAGACTATTCAGGAGAAACCGGGGCTGCAAAAGCAATTTGCCTGATTTTATATTTGGGCTAGCAAGATTTTTGTCTCTGAAATCAATTCACCTAAATTATCATGTGAATACTGATTATTTGGATAGAATGTTCTCTTACTGAACAAAACGTTGAACAAAAGCTATTTATAACATTTTTTTCTGAAGTAATCTAATTTGGCCATATTCAACCAAGTCTGGAAATATGGGACAAACTGGGTTTTGTTATGCCTGACATGTTCTTCGGCAAGGCAGAAGGATGGCATCGTTGCACCATGTATGCGACCACAGGGTGACTGGAAGGGTATGATCTGGTTGCAGTAGGTCTGGCCCTGCTGTTTCTCCTACGTTCCGTTTTATTATCCTTCCAATGGGATAAATCATTTCGAAATATTAAAAGACAGAAACCATGAATAAAGAGGAGTCTGAGCCTGCTGGAAAGAAAATTCATTTGGTGAAACTTTCTCAGAAGAAGCCAACTCATAAAATATTTCTATGTAATTTTAGAGTTGCCAACAGAGAGGGAGGGGAGGGGGAAAGGGGTTTGAAAGAGCAGTGCAGCAGCTTGGAAATTGAAAGTGCATTCCATACATAGTTTTTCAGAGATAGTAACTAGGTGACTGAAGTTCCTGCCAAGCAAAAATCTAACTGGAGAACATGATTGATGACTCTTGGATATGGATGTATCTCATTGGAGAATATAAATTATGATACACCCAGGGGTGGGGGAAAACCAGGGTCAAAGATGACAATGAATTATGTGTCTCAGAGTCAGCTACACCCAGGCAGTGCTGGACATGTTAACTCCCAATAAATCCTTTTGAAGTTTTGGAACTTTGGCTCGAGACTCATGGGGTAAATTGGTGTAACTGCTGGAAACCTGACAAAAGATAAAGGCTTTAAACCACTGAGACACTGCGCTCCACCTATTATTGGCAGCACAATAATAATGGATAATTATTTATCGCTTCCTCATATAAGTTTGGAATACTTTTAATGTATATGTTAAGAGGGGAACCCAAAGAGGGATTGAAAACAGGATTATTTTAAACATTAAGGGAAATTCGCTTGTCTGATTGCAGGCTCATTGTATTATTATCAAGATTGAATGGCTTTATTGCCTTCTTGCTTCTACTGATTTTCAGTTTGCCAATGAAAAGGGGCGGAGAGGGGTGGAATGTGTAGGGAGGAAATGGGATGCAAAGACATAGTTCACAGACCATGAAAGCCTGCAAAATGCCAAGGTCACTACTGAAGGTGCTCAGTGGAGAAATGGACTGTTTCCATAACAAAAAGAAGTTTTGCCACAACCACCCAAGGAGTGGGAGAAAGGGAATCTATTGTTTAACTGAGCAAACTTTCACACGGGAAAATCAGAGCTGGTTTTGCTTCTTCAGTTCCGACATGGTGAGTTCAATAAAGTTTTACTTTTTGGGATTCAACGACCCTGAGAGTTCCTTTTCTTGGGTTTGCTAGTCAGACTGTTGACCATTATCATCTGTAATTAAAACTCACTCATCAAATGTCTCGCTTAGCAACAGAAATCTTGGCCTCCATTGTGCTGTAAGTTGAAGACTACTTAAAACTGCCACCACCCCTCTACCAATCTACTGCAAATTTTGATAAAAGATTTCCGCTATACATACTTGTTACTTCCTGTAAGAAATCCAAACAAGGCCGGCTACTTCCAGATATACTTATTGAAACTGCCAACGGAGTCTGTCCTTCATAGTTCCTTGTGTTGGTATCCGCGCCATAATTGTACAACATCTGCGCACAAAGCACGTCATCCCTAAGAGCAGACAAGTGCAACGGTGTTTGTCCGTCTTCTAAGCGCCCCAAGTTCGTGTCTGCTCCTCTCTGAAGGAACATCCGGCAATAAGTGTGATTGCTTTTGATCACGGCGTAGCGTAACAGAAAGCCATTTTGAATGTCAATGTTGGCGTTGTGATCTAGGAGGATTTTGACACAGCTGGACCGTTCGCGGATGATGGCAAGCTGAAGTGGGGTAGTGCCTTTGTCACTCAGGGGATCGACTTCAGCCTTGAACTCCAGCAAGAGTCGGACAAAGGAGTCTCTTCCATAATGAGCCGCCACATGCAGGGGAGTCCAACCGTCGTTGCTCTTCGCATTAATAATATTGACACGGTAGTCTGATTCTAGCATTAGGCGTGCAATCCGGGCTCGGCCGTGCATAGCTGCATAATGTAGAGCAGTGAAGCCGCCAATCAGGTCTTTCACTGTAGGATCCGCTGAAGTTTTTAAAAGGTGCAAGAAGTTAATTATTGTGAAAAGCATGCAAAACAGCAATTTAAAATATAACTTTTTCCACCCCACGTGGTGAATCTATAAATTCAGCTTTCCCAGCAGACATGAAATCTCACAAATGGATTGTGAATTCAATCCTAGGTAGAGGCAGATATTTCTCTCTCTGGGCACACTGAGAATGAAAAAAACTCCACATTGGCGACAGGAAGGGCATCCGGCCAGTAAACACTCAGCTCCATTCAGTTGCCCAGACTCCACCCTGCAAGGGATTATGGGTTCATTAAAAGAGGATGATGATACCTATTTAACAAAAACCCCAATTCTTCATTCGGTATTACAAAAGACTTGTAAAATTATTGCCATCCATTATTATTTTTTGATAGACTTCTTTCCAATTGATAAAAAAGGTTTGGGACTTAACTTTGGGACTTAACAGTGATTAAGCAATATTGTGCATATTGGAAGTTGCTTTATAGGCACCAAGCATATAATATTTTATACTTTAACATTTCAATACTGAAAAATGCAAAATTTCAAAAACAAGGCATGCATCTGAATTATGGGCTGAATTTAAAATATTTTCATGCAATGTTCCATATAAAAGGAAGTGCAGAAGACCCATTTATTGGGAAGAATTTGAAAGCAAAAGAGAATTCAATAAAATTTGGATCTGCTTTGTGACAAATGAATTGAATAACCAGTGTTTTCCCTTGAAATTCAGTTTTGGTAAAAAAAAATTTGAATATTTACTATACCTATTGTTTCCAATACAGGTAGTCCTCACCTGATGAACACAATTGAGCCCCAAATTTCTGTTAAGTGAATTTTGCCCCGTTTTACAACCTTTCTTGTCCCACCTGTTAAATGGATCACTGTAGTTGTTAAGGTAGTGACATAGTTGTTAAATGAATTCGGTTTCCCCATTGGCTTCGCTTGTCCAAAGGTCAAAAGAGGGGATCACATGATCACAAGAGGGGCATTGCAACCATCATAAATATGAGTCAGCTACCAAGCATCTGAATTTTGATCGTGTGACAATGAGGATGCTGCAACAGTTGTAAGTTTGAAGAACGGTCATAAGCAACTTTTTTCAGTGCCGTTGTAACTTTGAACAGTCTCTAAATGAAATGTTGTAAGTGATGTGAAGACAATTCAAAGTTACAATGGCACTGAAAAAAGTCACTTATAATTAAGAACACTGCAGGTGGGGACTGTGGCCAAGAAATTAAAAGATGCTTGCTCTTGGGGAGGAAAGCTATGGCAAATCTGGACAGCATACTCAAAAGCAGAGACATCACCCTGCCAACAAAAGTGCATATAGTCAAGGCTATGGTTCTCCCAGTTGCAACATACGGCTGTGAAAGTTGGACCATAAGAAAGGCTGAGTGCCTTTGAACTCTGGTGCTGGAGGAGACTCCTGAGAATACCTTGGACTGCAAGGTGATCCAACTGGTCAGTCCTAGAGGAGATGAACTCTGACTGCTCTTGAGAAGGCCAGATCCTGAAGATGAAACTCAAAGACTATGGCTGCCTCATGAGAAGGAAGGACTCGCTGGAGAAGAGCCTAATGCTGGGAAAGATTGAGGGCAACAGAAGGAGGAGGGGATGGCAGAGAAGGAGGTGGCTGGATGGAGTCACTGAAGCAGTTGGCGTGAGCTTAAATGGACTCCAGAAGATGGTAGAGGACAGGAAGGCCTGGAGGAACATTGTCCATGGGGATGAGATGGGTTGGACACAACTTCGCAACTAACAACGAAGTTGTGTGGACTACCTGCAATCAAATCTCCAAACCCAACCACCACCAGGTGTTTCTCAAAATCCCTCTACCTACCTATCCTAATCCCTTGAGCTCTAACATTTCATCCTCGGTTCCGTGTTTTGTTTTCCCTTGTGCTTCTTGGTCTTAAAGAGAAGCATCTGTAGCAACATCTGCAGGCTCAAGATGCAGATGTATTGTGGTCTGGCAAGTTGAGCTTGTTTTAGGGGGTTAATACTGTGTAAGGTAAAGAAAGCCTTCTGTCATCTATGCAGTTGCAAAGCATGTAAGCTATATGTTAGTTCAGATCATCTCGATAAAATCTGTCTTCTATAAAATGAAAATAACCTTAGCTTTACCGTTTCACAAAATGTTGAGTTTTGCAAGAATGTAAACATCTAATTTTGAAGAAGGGGAAGCAGGATAGGGCAAAATGTCAACATTTCAAAAGGAACAGCTAAGTATTCTTTCTCCCACAGAAATCAGGATTCATGAAATATTTTAAAAATTACCAGATGTATAGATCTAATACCATCCTGTCACATGCAATGACTAACATTGTTTTTTGTTCATGGGCAAATTACATGGTACCTGGCACTCAATTCTTCCCACTTCTGCTCATGTTATTTGAATATAAAAAGTGATACAAACCTTGGCAAGGGCAGTATATGAACATAATCATGCAATATTACAGAAATCTCAACCATGAATACTGTTTTAGATGGAAAGACAAGATATAATTAAACATAAATAAGCAAACTGTTTGACTGAAGATTTTATTAGAAATATCTATTTCAGCAAGTGGTTAAAGTTGCTTTCCAGATAGTGACAAGACAATTAAATATTAAAATCACAACCCTTATTTTATAGATAAAGAAAATAACTTGCATTAACAATTTTTCTACAGGCTAATGGTGAATTGTTTAAAAGCTTTCTCTGTTTAAATAAACTAGCTTTAACTTGTATTAAACATCTCCCTGTGACACCAGTGAATGTCAGTATCTTCAGTGCTTTTCTTGGCATTTTTCATAGATAAAAAGAACCTCTGTAGTTAAATTTAATATAACTTAGTTGTAAAATCTGAAATCTATTTATTTTAAGTGTAATTCAAAGGGAGTAGAGAATAAAAGAAGACCAAGAGGAAAGCTTGACTGATTAGGTAGGATCTAGGTGAGGTGGTCCCGGAAAATCTCTTACCCAAATTTATAGACAAGAACAAAAAAAAAATCCTCCAGGAGCGAATCCCAAAGGTACTTTTTCAAGAGGCAACTGGGCTTTCTAGTTTTTATTTGAAGACGTTTGGATGAGAAGCAAAATGTTTTCAAAGAAAAACCAGAAAGCCCAGTTGCCTCTTGAAAAAGCACCTCTGGGATTCTCGTTGGGACAACCATGATCTGGATGACTGAGAATCTCCAAAAGACATTTACAGAAGAGAATATATGTAGCTCAGGTTGAACTGTAGAGTTCTTGGTGCTCTCCTCATGTTACAAGTTACCTAGTTGGGTAATAACACATCATCTGCAAACTAACAACCAAACAAACGCACAACCCCCCTCCCACCACCAGCAGTTCACCTCCCAATGATCCTGACATGATGTAACATCCCTATCACAAAACCCATCACAAGACTCTCACTGATGACTCACACTTGGCCCCTCACAAGACCCTCACTTGACACACCCACAACTGAAGCCCTTATAAACAGAAGAATACCGATACTGACATCCCCTAAACTCCGCTGAAGATGTTACCTAGCCTGGTAACGAAATGTTCGAAAACTGACCCACAAGCTTGGAGAACAAACCTTCACCCTCATCCTACACCCGAGCTAGAGATATTCACACTATTGCAAATTAACAACCAAGTTCAGAGAGCTCCAAGGATCCCACAGTTTAGAAATCCTCAAAGGAGCTAAAGGATAACTGAGTCTGGAAAATGAAATTATCCTAATTATACTTAGTGAGGGGAAATTATTTTACGCAAATAATTTATGTAAAAATCAGATGGAAAAGAGAAGCAACCTCATTTCATGAGAGACAAGAGTGAATGAAAAGATTCAATAGATGTACTTGATCCCATATAAAATGAATTCTATGCAAATTCTAATCTAGACAGACCTCACATGGATCCTTAGTTCACACAGGACAATGTCGAGCTTCTTTGGTACAGGTAGTCCTTGACCTACAACAGTTCACTTAATGACCAAAGTTACAATGGCACTGAAAAAAGTGACTTATGACCATTTTTCAAACGACCGTTGCAGCACCCCCCTTGGTCACGTGATTGACATTCAGATGTTTGACAACTGATTCATATTTAGGACAGGTGCAGTGTCCCGGGGTCATATGATCCCCTTTTGTGACTTTCTGGCAACCAGAATTCTGAAAAGCTAAGAAATGTAACAAATATTCCTGAATCTACTCAATTTGGGACAATGCATCAGTTAAGCTCGGCCAACTCTACAGTACTATTGTGGCAAATTCTGAACCAAAAAGGAGAGGATATCACAGATATCAGAGCGCATCGGAAATCATTTCCACAGGTATAGAAACCAGCTAGTCACTAAAAAATATCAGATATGAAAAAGGATAATTTGGGAGAGGACTATACTATACTACAGCTTAGCATAGTATAGAGGACTATACTGTATGATAGCTTCATATGTATTTGGAAATATTACACTGCCATCTTCTGGTCATATTCCATTTGATAATGATTGTTAAAAATTACACTCTACCCAAAGATCTTTTGAGTCTAGGTCACATTGATGGACTATATATTTTCTGGTTATATCATGGAAATAATTTGCAAACTGCCTTCTTTTTAAATCTACAGTGTTTATAACCAGCATTCCTCAGAGTTATCCTTCCAAATAAAAACCAGGTCCAATTACATTAGCTTTTCAAGATCAGCCAAAATTGTTGCCACATAAATCAAGAAGGATTTAATTTTATATACGTGTAGCACAAAGTTCTGTTAATAAAACCTGAGTGAAATACTGGCCTTTATCAATAAGTAATTTCTGTACATGTGGAGCCCTGATTCTCTGTGGAAATATTATACAGTATTTGTCCAGAATTGTATTGGGTATCCTGCTTGGACAGGGGCTGGACTAGAAGACCTCCAAGGTCCCTTCCAAATCTGTTATTCTGTATTTCACTAAACAGACCTCTTTTTTTATCCCCAGTTGCATAATCAATACCAGCTGCCTCTTCATCCATAAATGTTATAAATGGATTATTTATAAAATTTAAGGGAAAGATGCAGATATTAAAGATCAGAAACTCTATTTCTTATACCTTCAGAACACTTTATTTTCATTTTTAACAAAAACAACTTAAAGCAAAGAGAAATAGATATTTCTATATTGGGAAATCATTGAGAAATCTAAAGCTAAATGCTTATTGCCAGAACAGTGACAATTCCATATGGCGATTAATTTAGCAGAACTGAATTATGAAGCTAAATTATTCCATGAACTTCCCTTTATTTTCTTCTGCTATTACAAATGCATTCATGTGTTTTTGCTAGAGGTGGTTAGTATTCTACACCCAAGAATGATTTTATATGTCAGAACATCTATGTTTAGTTTGCAATACGAAGTAAGATGTTATCTATCTGCTAGGACCAATCCATGCAGAATTATGTTATGGAATGAATTACTTTCTCTTTTGTACAACGCTCAAAACACACAACAAACGAGTGCCATCTTGTGGTCGAATCTGAAGTCACATAGCTTGTCTGCTGGTTTGTTTGTTTTTTCCCTTTCCACACCCTATTAGAGATCTAAAAATGTAGAAATTAAAATTGTATCTAGAGCACGTTGGTGGGCAAACAACAAAAAAGAAAATTCTGTTTTTAAAAAAGGAAGCCCAGGTATTGACAGAGAAAGTCTGAAATGTTTAATCATCAACCAAGCAACTGTTTGGTCAACTAACCTCCATGTTCAAGAAATACACGAACGCATCTTTCCTTCCCTCTTGCTGCTGAAAAATGGAGCAAGGTCCAGCCATTAGCGTCTCGGCCATTGGGAGAGTAGCCCTGCTCCAACATTTTGCGCACCGTATGGACATCCCCAGCAGCCACCGCGGCCTGAATCTGCAACTCTTCCTGTAGTTCAGGGTTCCTCCGGCAATGGTGATGTAACATCCTCGCAGAATCTGCTTCCTTTTAAAGAAGGGTCATGAAGCCACAGCGGTCACCTTCAATAAAAATACATTCATCTAATGAAATCGATAAAAAATGAAACATGTGTTGTGCGTGGGAGAGGGAGGCGCCCATCCTGACTATCAACTACAACAGGGGTGTCAAACTCGCATCGTCATGGCATCGTCATGTGACATAACAGGACTTTTTTCCTTTGGGGGGCGTGGCCAGCACGTGATGCATCTGGCCCGCGGGCCAGGAGTTTGCCAGCCCTGAACTACAGCAATGCTTCTAAATCTTGGTCACCTTAAGACCTGTGAACTTCAACTCCCAGAATTCCCCAGCCAGCCATTCTCTTAAGTCCACAGGTCTTAAAGTGGCCACGGTTGAGAAACACTGAACTATTACATCAGCTATATACATTCCAATGAACTGAAGAGCTGTAGACAATGACGTCTACTCCAACGTTTTCCATAGCCCAGAGCAATAGGAAAATCTGATTGTGGAGACGAAGAGACCAACAGAATACCAATGACGTAATTTATGCAGTGATCGTGACAGCGTAAGTATTATAAAGAGCCAAGACCGTTCCTAACTTCTATTCTAGTTTGAGAGAAAGTAACTAAGGGAGGTAATGGCAGCAAAGCCAAACTGCATGAGTATAAAGCTTTCAAGCAGTATTCTCTAAGGTTCTGACACAGAAATATATATATGAATAACAATTCAAGGCTCAATTCATGTTTGGCACAGGGTAATAGGCTAAAAACAGATTTGCAGGGAAGAGACAAAATAAAACATCTGGTCAACAGGAACAATCCACCCCCAAGGAATTAAGGAAAAGGTGTTTTTCTCCTTCCTATATGTTATAGGTAGTCCTCAACTTATATCAATTAATTTAGTGACCAATCGAAGTTACACCAGCACTGAAATGACTTATGACCATTTTTCACACTTACAGCTATTGCAAAAAACCCAGGGTCACGTGATCAAAATTCAGACACCTGACAACAGACTCATATTTATGATGCTTGTGGTGTTGTGAGTTTTGTGATCCCTTTTGCAGCCTTCTGACAAAGTCAATCTGGAAGCCAGATCCACTTAAGTGGAAGCCAGATCCACTTAACAACCAGGTTACTAAGTTAACAATTACAGTGAGTCACTTAACAACTGTAGCAAGAAAGGTTGTAAGATGAGGCACAACTCACTTAACAAATGTCTCATTTAGAAACATAACTTTTGGCCTCAATTGCGGTCGTAAGTCGAAGTCTACCTGTAATTGTAAATGCAATTGCAAATTGCAATGAATTTTGACTGACTAACCAATAACTGATCATCTCCAATTAAAGCCTGTGAGAATTGTAAGAACATATTAATAACAGTTCTTCCAAGCTCTTCCATCTTGCAAACACAAGCAGAAGAGGGAAAGAGGGAGGGGCTTCTATTTAAATGGAGCAAGAAATAGAAAAATGGCATTTTGCAAGGATTACGCTGATAAAGAATTTATACGTTCAAGTCAGTGTGAATTCCTAGTGACTATCTGGATTAGTCCCTGAGGTTTTTCTTGGCAAGAATTTTGGAAGCAGCTTCTTTCTTCCTATGGCTGAGAGAGAGGGATTGGCCCAAAGTCACTCAGGTGGGTGACTAACAGGGGGAATCGGGACTTCTGGTCTTCCATGTTTTAGTCAGGTGCCTTAACCATTATACCAAAGTGTCACTGGGTTTATATTTACAAACTGTACCTGGGTTTTTAAAAATGTTTTTAAATATGGATGATTAATGCCCATTTTTAAAATAGTGACAATTACAGCATGTCTGTGTCCTTTATCTTAAATCATTTTACTTTTCCACGAAAACTATTCTTGGAAAGAAGCAAATAATTAAAAAAAAATCCACCAGTTTTATGATGTTTCTCTCAAATATTGGACTTTTACTCATAAAATTATCTTTGGAGGGAGCACTGGAAAAACTGTTCCCGGATGACTTCACTGATAATTCCTTACTAAGATGCAGGTAACATTTTCCACAAAGAATGAGTAAGGTCCTCTATTAAGAAATACCTTATACGCAAAAGTCAGTTTTTGTACGTTGTGTTTTCCGTCTTCATTGTACATTACTTTGTCTGCAGGCATAATACAGCAAGCAAATGGTTTCTCCTTGAAATGAAGAAGGTGTCTGTTAGATCAAAGCAAGCAAGAAGCAAGAAACATTAATCTAATCTCAGATATTGTGCAGATTGCAAGAAAAAGTAGAATTGTGGATGCGTGGCAGAAAAAGCAGGCAGAATACTAAAAAAAAAGCAAACAAATAAGCACAGATCTGTGTTTATAAACAAGCAAACAGTAAAGGCCTAAGGAACCCTGCCATCTGCAAAAAAAGATAGTTAAATTATAAGAGGAGCCGCTCATAATATACCATGGAAATATACCCAAACTTCACTCAAGACTTTTTTGAGGGCAGGAAAAATACTCCTACCATTTATACTGTACATTTTGAATTGTTATTTAATTGGAAAAGATTATGCAATGGCAATGTCATCCCTAGATTTAAATAAGTTTATATATCCAAAGGACAAGATTATAATGAATGTAGGGCTGCCAAGAACATTATCTTCTTTCTTATTATTCCTCACTTGAAGGCTTACTCCTTCTGTGATACTGCTTCAATCAACATAGTGAAATTTACAATTACAGTTTACTTAATATATAATAATATAATAAAAATATCATATTAATACATTATATTTTTCAGAATGAAAGTTTATTTTATCTTTTTTTAAAAAATCTTCCATTCCATTGCAGGCCTGTGCAAAATGTTTGGTCCACAGGGCATCGTGACTCCAGAACAATCCATTCCTAACGATGTTCCAGAAGAGGTCCAGAGAACTTCACAGAATGTTCTGCTGTTCCATAAATGGGCTGACTTCAAAAGACTTGGAAACTCTATACAAAGTTGTCCTCTTTCAGAGTTCAACTGAATCATTTTTATGACAGAACATTTCACACCACTCTCAGTCTATTACTTTCTTTCTCTGGATGCTTATTTCTCTCAAGAAGCACCAAGGATTTCCATTCATTTCTCCTAATGCTTTCGATGTTTTGTTACAGAGATGAATGGCCATTGCTTTGCTCCCCGTTTTCAGCAAGGGAAATGGCCATCTATGGGGTGCATTTATGGGTATTCAGGTTTTTCTGTATCATACTAAGATTTAAGGAAGCTGTATCTCACAGGAAATTGTCCATCTAACTGAATGAGAGGTTCATACAGTACATTAAGCTATGATTCATTTTATAATTTTTCAGTGAATGAGTCACTAATGGACAATTCCCAAATCACAATGTGCCACAAACCATAGTTTATTAATCATAATACTTGAGTTGGCACAACAAAAGAAAGCAAATACATTTAATAATGGTTTTTAAATGCCTCTGAATTTAGCTGAATTTAGCTGAATTTAGCTATTGTTGCAGCTTGCCATGGTTTCGGTTAAGAATCTTTCCCTACCTTGAGTTTTAGAAGGATAAACAAACCATGCATTAGCAAAGTATGCGCATACTGTGTTTTAGCACTTTCAATATTTTTGCAGGATTTATTGTTCCCCGTTTATCTCATTGAATAAAATGTGGATTATTGAATTAAATTGGTGATTACCAAATGTTGCAAAGAAAAAAATTGATCAGTGCGAATATCACAACAGCAGGACAATCAGTTTTGCAACGTTTTGCTGTCTAAAACCAGTCACAATAAGAATGTGAGGGACATGTGGTCAAGACAAATCAGATTTGGGGGAGTCCAAACACTTTATTTAAAAAGTAGCATTGCTTCATAATTTCTCTTAGCTAAAAGCTAAATTTTCAAAAGCAAATTTAATCTCCCTGCAACAGTCGCAGCTGAAAGCAAGATAGGAAATTAATAAAGATACTAAAATGCAATGCTTTGTGTTGCTATGCACTATAAAAGTCAGTCATGCTACTGCATTCATGAAGTGGCATAATGAAAACAGCTAGTAAATAGAAGTGAAAGATTTCTTTCCTAGACCCACATCATAATGGTCTAGTTTGCAGAACGTGCTAAGCCAAAAATAAACGAGCCACATTCCATGTTGCGCACCATAGAAATAGTTGCTGTTCACTAACTGTAAAATGGGTATAAATGCCCACTTCAGTACAGCACAGAAGTAACGAATGGCTTACCAAGTGTAAAGTAGTATACAGGTGCTATTGTACGTATATATAAATTAAGACCTTCATTCTAGTTTATAGCTTATCATTTAGAAGCAAATGCACACAATGAAATCTGTAGAAGGGTGAGATTTGCCCTCTTCTACAAGCTACTTGGAAGGTAAAATGTTCTTATATAATGAATGCTGTTGCCAAAGTATCACAAAATATCCAAACTTGCTCTCAAAATCAACATAAATGATTGTAATGTAACCATTTTTAAATGCAAACATTTGACCCAGAGATTGCAGTTTGAACAAGCAAAAACACTCATCTAAAGGTCATAAAGGCTTTAAATAACAAAAGCAATATAAACATTTAAATGTATTTGATCACTCGTCTGTAAATGTTAACCATTTTTAAAAGCTCATCACATTTTGAAAACCTAAAAACTAACTTCACCTTAGGAATAGCACCAAGGCTAAAATATTCCACCCTTTGCTGTTTACCCTGCAAATTGTTTCTCTGTGACATATTTTCAAATTCTTGTAATCACAAGCAGCCCCTGAAATCATACTGAGCCTCACTGAACAAAAACAGTATCTGACTCTTTCCCTGCAAAACTATCAACGGGGACCAGTACACGTTGAACTGTTTGCTACTGTAAATAGACTTAAAAGAGAACATTTAATTCTAAGGACTTGAAGGAGAAAGTTTACTTTAAACTTCCGATATGTATCCCATCTTAGTAAGCAAAGAGTCTACATGCTATATTCTGATGACATTCTTGCTTTTAGACACTATGTGAAATCTTCAATAAAAGACCTCTAAGTTGCATATGTGACATGGTTACCATGGTCATCTTTAGGATCCTAGAAAACATAGTTCAATCTGCATTAGAAAACAGTGGAACCCTTTCTGTGTCTGTACAAAGGGAAAGAGAAGTAAAAGACTGGATCAATTGGGGTATAAATCTTGTGTGTTTCTTAGTTTATTAATCTAAACTGGGCCAGTGTATCTGATTCAAAGGAATTGATTCTCAAAAGAGATAGAAACCAGACCATTGCAATATGCTATACACACATATCATCATCTCCATTTAATGACCCCATAATAGAGTGGAGTCTGGGCAACTGAATGTTTTCTGGACGGATGCCCTTCCTGTCGCCAATACAGAGTTTTGTTCAGCAGATATATTCTCATCATGCCCAGAGAGAGAAACATCTGCCTGTACCTAGGATCGAACTCACAGCCTCCTGATTGTGAGGTGAGCGCTCTACCTCCAGGCCACTGCACCATTCATACTATATGCATGTATAAACAAGTTTAAACAGCTGCCTTCACTAAGCAGATAATACAGTTTGCTAAGGTGACTAAGCTATCCTGATAATCCAATGTCTATGCTTCCCAATGTACAAATGACACACGTCTTGTTTGTAACTTTCAACCAAATAGAAAACAAACATCAACCATTACTAGTAATAATCTTACCGACTAATGTAAAACGCTTTCAAAAAGTAAAATTTTAGATCAGTTACCTGGATACTGGGTCCTTCTATTACATTTTTGCTTCTTGATTTTTATTTTGCTTTCAGAGTTTCCTAATCTCTTATGTAGCAGCATGAGCCTGGAAAACAAGCAGAACAGATTTATAATAGATACAGAAGCCTTTCCTCAGTCCTCTCAACTTTTATTACATTTTCCCTTATCACCCAAAAAGGAGCACAGACCAGTTTACATTATCAGTCTCAGATCCCCAATATTATTCTGTTCAGACAGCAAGCCTGTGATATAATTTATGATGAAAGATGATGGGGTTGACCTTGAAACTTCAGACACTGTTGTGAATGGAAATTTAAATCTAGTCCTTCCCTCTCCCATTAGTTGACTATTATGACTCAAGTTATACACCACCATTTTTAATGACCTGTGGAATCTTCTTGCCTTACACATTTACTCCAACCTATAAAATGTGATTTACAAATAGCAAAGGCTGGATTCATGGGCTTTGCTAAGTTAAACCAAACCACATTGTGGCTCAGTGCGATGCACAAATATATAATTGTATTAAAGTCTAATTTACTATTGTATTAAAGTCTAAAAATTGGATCCTTTTTCATACATTTTAAGGAAGGTCATCCCTTTGCTTTAAACTTAGATGATCAGCTATCTTCATCTCCCAATTCTCTGCGCTCTGATGAATAAAGCACTCTTACATAAATCATGGAAAAGCTCTTTTTAAATCTAGCTTAGATTTGGTAACAATTAGCTACACCTTCTATTGCCTCTCCAATGCAGCCTTCAGAGAAGATTCAATACAAGCGTTTCCTGTCCTTCTCCATCTTATAAGTACAGTATTTCTTCCTTAGCCATTTCTTTTGTTATCGATATTGTTACCCTTTCAGAATAAGAGATGACCCCTTTTTCTACCCTCTAAGGAATTTTAACAGATTAACAGAGTTGGAAGGGACCTTGTAGTTCATCTAGTCCAACCCCTCGCCCAAGCAGGAGACCCTACACCATTGCTGACAGATGGCAGTCCAGTCGCTTCTTGAAAGCTTCCAGTGATGAAGCTCCCACAATTTCTGAAGGCAATTTCTGCTCCATTGGTTGATTTCTCTCATTGTCAGAAAATTTCTCCTTATTTCCAGGTTGAATCTCTCCTTGTTCATCCATTATTCCTTGTCTGGCCTAATCCTCCTCACCTGCAACCCAAATCTTGGGGATGTCAACATAACATGTACTCTCCCTTTTTCATATAATCTTTCTCTCTCCCAGCTCAAGCCATTCTTCCCTTTATAGATCTGAGGTAGAGGTGAACTATGAAAAACTCACCATGATTTAACTATGCTTTTCAATAATTTCTCAATTTTGGGATCATTAGTCCCCAACTCTCACTGTTTATCTCTTAATATTAAACCTGAAGTTATCCAATGAACCCGAGAAAGTTTCATGTTGGATAAAAGGAAATATTCTACCCAGAGTATCACCAATAGATGAAATTTGCTATCACAAGATAAAGTGATTCCTGCCAACTTGAACTGCTACAGAAATAGAGAAGTATGTGGAAGTTAAAGATATCCATGAATTGTTATATATTACCTTCAGCATCACAGCTAGTGTGTTTTTGAATCACTGTTGCCAGGGAACACAAGTACTGTAGGAGAAAGCAACTTAACTCATATTCTGATAGAGGGTTTGACAAAGGATCTGACTGGCCATAGTGCTGGATCAAATGGATCTTTGGTTTGATTCGGCATAGTTCTTTTTTAATCTATTCTATTATGTTCCCAACCTTCCAGGATGAGTTTTCATTAATTGTTCCCCATTTAACTCTCATGATTCCTTCTTCTGTATATTTTTAAAGAATAAACTCTGCCTGTTGCATTCCTCCAAGCAACAGAAATTAAGTGGAT
The DNA here is from genome assembly GCF_049901715.1 of Pseudonaja textilis. NCBI lineage: Eukaryota > Metazoa > Chordata > Lepidosauria > Squamata > Elapidae > Pseudonaja > Pseudonaja textilis. The sequence continues at coordinate 6,993,023 of NC_142002.1, read as the reverse complement.
GTCCTTCACACATTCCCTCTCCACACATTATCAGAAGAAAAAGAAATCTACAACTGCCATTTTAAATTTGCCAACCAGTGAATATATCCTGTTGAACTAAATGGAACGTACTTTTGAGTAAAGGAAACATGTACAGAATGAGAACTAAATCTTTTTTTTTTTTTACTTTTTTGAGGTCAAAAGGAAAGCATTTGTTTTTATAATTGTTGAGGTATAACTTAGAAAATTACTTCAAAGAACACTGCAGCATTTTAATAGCCACACTTCACCAGAATACTTGCACAATATTATTTTTAATGGGCCACAAAACCTTAATAAATTGTACAGTTCAAACAAGAGATATAACAGTCAATTCCAAACCAAGCAATTGCTTGGTTATCCATAAGATATTAGGTATGATTAATTTAACCCTTGAAGGGTTTCAAATATGTATGTGTTTACCATATTATATAGACTACTTGATTAGTTTATAATTTAAAGTATTATGCAAATCCATACAAATTAATAAATTAATTCAGTAAACAGGATTAATTTAGGAGGTGCTAAACAGGATTAATTTCGAAGAAAGGTGCTAAGCAAATGAAAGTTGGTCAAACCATACCTAAAATATTGCATCCAGTTCTGGCATAGAACTTTAGGAATGACATTGACAAACTGAGAGTGTTAGGAATGGAGCAACTGAAATGAAGATTGAATGATTGGAGTCAATGGCTATGTGTAATGTGGAGACCTGATACAAGATAGCTGTCCTCAAATGTATGTAGAAAATTGGGCAGGATTATTGCAGTTGTTCCTGATGACAAAACACAATGGACTTAAATTAAAAAAAAAAAGACTTCAGTTGGGCATTTGGATAAATTTCTGATAAGAGCTCCAAAACAATAGAACACACTGTCACAGGAAGTATTTGAACAGAGACAGGATGGTTGCCAGGGATGCTACAGCAAGGTTTTCGTATCCATGATATTGGATATACATGATATCCAACATATTTCTACTCTTTATATTCTAATATTTTACAAACCCATGAGAGGAAAAATAAGTTTATTTTTCTTCTTCAATTCAGTCTTGGGTCTTATCTTAAGAAACTATCTGGACAAATCCCTACTGTTTTCTTGACAAGGTTTTTCAGGAGTGGTTTGCCATTGCCGCCTTCCTAGGACTGAGAGAAAGTGACTGGTCCAAAATCACCTAGCTGGCTTTGTGCTTAAGGGGGGACTACAGTCCAGGATCTCCTGGTCTTTAGCCCAATGCCTTAACATCAAAACAAAATTTAGACTACAAATTGCCCTTTTTCAGTTTCAAATGGCAAACTCTCAGTTCAAAATGGGCTTTCCAGTCTTAGTGGAAATGCTTTCTACTGTCTCAAACATTCCAGAATCATTGAAAGCCCAAAACACATCTGTTTTGAGTTCAATCTGTAGATATTTAAAACTCAACATACCTGGAAGTTAAAAACAGTATTTCTAACTTGAAACCAGTTGAGGTTGAAGTGGATCAAATTCACAATGTTCTGCACAAGACTATAAATATCTTTTACTGGGATGTACCCAGGTGAAAACTGCCTGCGCACAGTTATCAGTTCTAACATAAGTGCTGGTTTTACCATGGGTGTTTTTGGAGCGTGGGGGAGGGAGAATGGTGTGCTAAACAAGGTTGCCTGAGCATGCCAGACATGAACGTGTTCAGTAGCTCTGCCCTCCTTCCAAGGCACTCAATCCCTAGCTTTACCCGGGTTCACTCAATTAACCTGGTGCCCTAGATTCCCATAGCAGGCTGAAACAGACTCCTAAACCTGAGTCCACACAATGCACGAGGCTCCAGATCTATCCATTGATTGACTCTGTTGCTATGTCTCAAAGGTGTGTTTTTATCCCCCTTCAGTTTTTCTTCCCAGTCTTGAAGAAGCTTCTTGGATGAGAAGTGAAACGTTTTTCAAACAGGACACCAAGGAAATTCAGGTGCTTTTTTGGGAGTAGGAAAAAAAAAACACCTTTAGGACAATGTCTATGGCGAATCTCCATCATCCATGGTTATGGTTGCCCCAAAGAATCTTTTTCAAGAGGCAACTGGACTTTCTTCGTTTTTTTCTTTGAAGACATTTCGCTTGTCATGCAAAAAGCTTCTTCAGCTCTGAAGAGCTCTGAAGAGTCCAGTTGCCTCTTGAAAAAGCACCTTTGAGACAACCACGATCTGAAAGGCTGAAAATCTCCATAGACACGTGACCATGGGGATGCTGCAACGGTCATAAGCAAACCATGGTAAGTTGAGGACTACCTGTGCAGGGTTCTCACATTTACATGACCCTGAAAAACACCTTTGGGACAACCATGACCTGGAGGATGGAGAATCTCCATAGACCCTCCATTGCTGGGTCCATTGGACAATGCTGAACAGCCCCGGCCATCACCCATTCCAATCCTTCACCCTAGAGAAAAGCTGCAAAGCGAGCCTGGTGCTCATCCCAGCCTGGACCACTGTCTCCTGGCTAGCTCACCCCAACTCAGTCCAGGTTCTCCAACTTGGGGCACCACCACCCCAATGGCCAACTCCCCCATCTCAGCCCTCCTTTGCCATGTTTCAGTCCCAGCAACCACCGGACAGAGAAAATGGGGTGCCCAGGGGCAGATCTCCCCAAATCTGGAGAGAAGAGGTTGGGGCAGGGGGTTGGACTAGAAGACCTCCAAGGTCCCTTCCAGCCCTATGGGATTCTATGCTTGCTCCTGTTCGTTCCACCAACGTAATTTGGGGGGAAGAGGGGGGGTATTTCGGTGGCCCAGGCTCCCCAAGTTGGGTTGATGCCAGTCCCTTGATCAGGAGCGACTGCCCATCCCAGAGACCCCCTCCCAGGCCACGGCAGCGTCTGGGGAATGAGGGGGCGCCCCGGGGGAGTCGCCCCCTTCCCCGAGCCGCTGTGGCTGCCCCCCTTCCCCCCCCCCCTCTTGTTGCTCTGGGGGCGGGGTCCCACTAAGCCCCTCCCTCCTCGCCGGCCGTTACCTGTCTGTCTTTCTGTCTCTTTCTCTCTCTTTTCGCTTCAGGGCCCAGCCCGACCCAGCCGCAGGGCTCCCCCGGGCGCTTCCCTTCCCGGCTGCCGGGGAAGCAAGGGGACGTTGGGGGAAAAATGGGCGGCCCGGTGCGTCGGGCAGAGCAAAGCGGGTCGTCCACCGAAGGAAGGCAGCCAGGAAGAGAGCCCCTTTACCCTGACTGACTGACTGACTGATGGAGTAGGAGCCACCTCCGCTCCTTACTCCGGGGGTCACCGGGCCTGGGCTGACCCCGACGTGCGGCCAATCAGCGGGCGCGCTCGCCGCCAGGCAGCCGCCCACCACCGCTTCTGATTGGACGTCGCGACAGGGAGGGAGGGAGGGAGGGGTGGGGAGTCGACAGGCCACGCCTCTCCCCGCCTCCCACCTGGCGTTTCCTTCTCCTCCTCCTCTACTTGTTCTTGGCGTCTCTTTCTCCTCGTCTCTCCCGAAAGGATACAAGTCCTCCGCCCGCCCCACTTCCCTCACTAGAAACACTTCCGGCCCCGTCTCGGCAACTTTTGCTTCTCTTTGGGCTTCTCCGGGGAAAGAGAAAGGAACCTTGACCATAGAGTCGCGGGTGGGCAAGAACGACGCCGATCCACTTCCTTCCCCCTCCCCACACGCCGCTGCCCGAGAACACGGTTTTCCTGCCTTCTGCCGGAAGTTGTAAAGCTTTAACTCTATGGTCCCACCGGAAGTCGCGGTAGCCCGGCTGGGAGACCCTGGATGATAACGGGCTGTCGGGGTGGGGCGGGGGGGGGGGCGGACGGTTTGTAGCCGCGATGGAGGCGCGGAGGAGGAGAAGGGCTTGAGCCTCCTCAGGGGAACGTTGCCTCTGGTCGGAAGGCCGAGAAGATTGGGAGTCTGGGGTGTTGCATAGGATTGGGGTGTGTGTACGGGGAGGGGGTCCTTGCTCCAATATAAGAATCGGTATTGAGGGCGGGACATCATCATCATCATCATTATTATTACTATTACTATTATTATTATTTATTACTATTACTACTATGCTACTGTGTTTCTCATATAATAAGGCCCGGTCTTATTTTTTTTTGAGCCCTGAAAAAATGGCTAGGCCGTTTTTTGGGGGGGTGACTTAATTTCCCCCCGCCCTTGCATCTTTGGGTGGGCGGGCAGCAATGGCTTGGATGTTGACCTTGGCGTTGGTGGGGCACTTCGTATTGGGGTCAATGCAGGCAGCACCATATCTGGGTGTGCAACAAAAGTACTTCCTAACGGCAAGCCCCCCCCCCCCATTCCCCCCCATTTCGCATGTTTTAATATAGGCCTTAATTTGGGGGGAGTGGCTTAATTTCATTTCAGGCCTATAAAACATGCTGGGACTTCCTATTGGGGAGGCCATATTGTTGGAGAAACAGGGTACTTATTACTACTAGTTATTCTTATTAATTATAATTATTGCAAACCATATTTTTTGCAAAGCAGAGAAGAATGGAAAGGAAAGATTTCCCCGGAGAGAAGAGCTGTTTATATCTCTGTTAACTATGCCTGACATTTACGTATGATACACAGGTCATCCTTAACTTACAACAATTCATTTAGTGACCGTTCAAAGTTCCAGTGGCACTGAAAAAAAAGTGACTTAGGACTGTTTTCCACACTTACAACCATTGCAGCATGGTCACATGATCTAAATTTAGTTGCTTGGCAACCGATTCATATTTATGATGGTTGCAGGGTCATGTGATTCCCCCTTTGCAAACAGAAAGCCCGTGAGGAAGCCAGATTCACTTAACAACTGGGTTCCTAGCTTATTGACTGCTGTGATTCACTTAACAATGGTGGCCAGAAAGGTTGTATAATGGGGCAAAACTCACTTAACAAACATCTCGCTTAACAACAGAAATGTTGGGCTCAATTGTTGTAAGTTGACTGTACACAGGTACTGTAACATTGACTGTACTCAATGTTCTATGGAGCTTCTTAGACATCCGGGTCATGGTTGTTCCATGGCTGCTTTTTTCTCAAGAGGCAACTGGACTTTATCTGTTTTTCTTTTTGAAGATGTTTTGCTTCTCATCCTGGAAGCTTCTTTTTAGTACCCGAGGCAGGACTAAAACTCACAGGCTCCCAATGCATGGGCCTTGTGCCTTAACCGCTGCACCAAGCTGCCATCTGCTGGAACCAAGAGAAAAAAATCCTAAAGTGCAACTCCTGCTAATTACATTGATGCACCTTGCATTGGAAATTTACCTAGCAACAATACAGGAGTGGTTTATAATTGCCGCCTTTTAGAATGCTTAACTTCCAAGGCTAAGTTAAGTTACTGGGAGCTGCTCTAAATGTAGTAAATTGTTTCCTCTAGACTAATTCCTATATGCAACATGAGTATTTCATTTTATTTGGGAAGTGTATATTGCTGCCTATTTGCACATGGCAACTCAAGGCAGTTTACAGGAATATAAAAACCTCATATAAAAAACAATAAAAGATTTCAGAAATAGAGAAGTACAAAAAACAGTTGAAGAGAGAGAGGAATAGTTTTCAAATAGAAGATTTTTAAGGGGTAAGGGTAGTTGTTTGGGAGATCCTGAGCAGAATTAGGATGACCACATGTGACAGAAAAAAATCTCAAAGTACTTTAGAGAATTCAGATACTTGCTTTTAGTATAAATAGCTTAGCCTATGGCATCTACAAAAGTCTTGCAATCACTGATAGTATAATTAGTGATTAAATGTTAGTGCTTAAATTATTAGACTGCAATTAGGTAAAGCCAGATTCTGGCCTAGAGTCAGCCAAGAAAGTTCTTTTAGTAATTTGGAGTAGTACAAATATATAAGGTTTCAAAAGAAAATAGAGAAATAAAAAAAAGGCTAAATGAGAGAAGAATTGCCTCTCTCAGGCTACTTCAAGAGGGTTGCTGCTGTGAGAATGAAAAAAGACAGGCCTCCACAGAAACTGCCTTGACTGAGGAAATAGTGGAATCTAAATCTAATAAAATAATAATTAGTAGCCGTGTTTGAATAGTACCTGGTGCTGAAAACTTGAATTGTTCTGACTTTTCACTAAGAATCACTACCAATCTCACATTCTTGTCATTTTTTTTAGGTTCAATGGAACTGGAATCTTTGCCAAGTTACATCTTATATGAGAGTCAGTTCCTGGAGTGGGGGAAACAATTCAACTCCTGCTGATTTGAATATATAAAGAAGCCCTGGATATATAAAAATTGCTGATAATGGAGACTTACTTTCACTTCCTTCAAAAAATGTATAATGATATAATTGCTGGTGCTTTGTTCGCCCAAGATAGTTACAGTTGTGCAGCTCTTCTAAACCCATCGGCTTTTTCATCAGCAAAAAATTGTGAATTATGTGCCTGTCATTTTTTTTCTAAGTTGGATGCTGAGATTCCTTCCGGTCTAGACCCAATAAACAAAGGACATGATATTTCTAAAAACCTTAGCCATCTGAAGTGCCATGCACGGGAAATTATTCTGCTTCAGTTAACTTTGATCGAGATGGTGCTTGCCAAACTGCAGCTGCAAGGGGTGGCTACTGAAATAAAACCCAAATACATTGAGATCCTGAGAATCCTGGAAGAATCGAATATTGTCGCTGAATTGGTCAGTTTCCCAAAGGTTGTGTTTTTCTTAAATGCCTTTGTTAAGATGTCTTGTAGGTACAACTTCCTTCTGTTTCCCTTTCTCCTAGATTCATCTGCTACGTAGTTCAGATAAACAGCTCTCTCACATGGCTTCTAAAAATTTGGCTTCCCTTGTGCATTTCCAGCTAACAGAAGAGGTAAGTCAGAAACTGAGCTTTGTAGTTACGGTTTAGCCAAATGTATCTGCTTTGTGGTTTTGTTTTTACTTCAAATACACATGTAATAATAGCTTATGTTGGAAGAAATATCCTTCTGGGTTCAGTTCCAAGTGGAGAAAAAGACACTGGAAACATGGGGGCTGTTTGGAAAGATGGCTTAATGGTGGACAGGATCATATACCTTGGAGTTCTAGGGTGAAGAAAAGGGAAGGAGAGTCCCTGGGTTTTATACCCTCTCTGGCTTTTGAACTTCCTGGGGCACAGGAAGAGTAACCTGATTGGTTGCTATCAGAGGTCATAGCTAGCTTTGTAGGTTGTCTGTGTGCTAAGTTTGGTTGAAATTTGGTGGGTGGTGCAATGAAGGACAATTCAATGGCTCTGCCTGAAGGAGGTAGATCTTTGTTATGTAGAATAGACCACCCTAGGCCTTAATGGCCCATTAATAAATGTAGGGGAGCTGAGTTTCTGCTTTTCTTTTTAGGGAAAATATTCTGATTTTTTAGTATATCCTAAAATATTTCATTTTTCTAGGAGAGGGGTAGGTTTTAACTTCCAACAGTAACTGTTCAGGATTTTGTACAATGAGCAACGTAGTACAGAACTTAAGCTAACGTAATCTTTAATGTTATAAATCCCTATCCAGCAAAAATACTAGTTACATCTCGTGCACTCTCAATGCAGCCTGTTTTGTTCTCCTAGTAAAAGAAGAGCTAAACTTATACCTGGTGGTGCCATCTGTTACCCCCTTCTAATTAGGTTGCTTTTACTCATTGGGCTGGCCGGACAGATATCTCTGCCTCCCTCATTGGGCCATGTACTTTTCTCCCAAATGTTGCACTTAGGAAAGATCGCCAGATTTTTTAAAAAAATGTAAAATGTAAACACTATAAATAAATGACAAAGCATATTCTTTAAAAAGACATTCATCATATTTAATACTTCCACTGAACTATATGTTTTGTGGCTATATATTATAAATGTTTTTAATGATGCATCTAATTCATTACTTTTTTAATGGAGTTAATGGAGCTAGCTTATCTTAAAAATGAATAGATTATTTCCAGGTTTTTCTCTATCTGATATGATATTTCAAGAGAATTTTACCGTATCTTCTTGTTTTTGTGGGAGAATAAAACATGTTTTTCTCCAAAAACAACCAGGAACAGCTCTGTCAAAGCAGGAAAGTGGGGGAAGTTTTTTCCAGTGTATTTAAATTGCAATTATTTGATTATAGTTCAGTTCCTTTTAAATTCCTGATTGCTTTTTCCTAATTGTGCAATTTTTTAATGCCATGTTTGTGTTTGATTGTTTACAAGCATGAGCTATATAGAACTAGAGCCCCTGTTTTAGAACCCCTGGAATGAAGCAGTTAAAAATGTTGATAGATAAAATAAAAAGAAGTGCAAGTATATTTCATTAGTAATGTTTTTGCCATTAGTAGCTCATCTCAATTCTGTAGCCTCATAAATGACTGGTTTTTTTCCCACTATCTCACAGGATACATTACTAGTCCACGCGTATATTTTTTAGTTATTTGTGGCATATAGTTGGTTTAAAAGATGGGGAGTGGAGATACGATTGAATGTTCCTTACATATATCATTAAAATATGAAAATAAATAAATAAATAAATAAATAGGAAGATGGTTGCTAGGCTGGCCTTTTTTTTTTTAGACTTGCTGCTTTTCATGCCAAGAAAATAGTTGGTGCTGACCATATTGTTAAGTATAGACACTCTGTATACATTCTGCATTTTGAGGCAGATTTTTTTCCATGTGCAACTGCACCTCATTAGTTTCCTCCTGCTAACTGGTGTCATAATGCAGTACTAAAATAATCAGATAGAGGGCTTAATAGGACCAGAGAAATTACATTTTGGATATTCTGCTGTTCAAATTGCATGCAGATTTTCCCGCAGATCTAGTATATGTATTAGAACTACTGCTCGCAATAACTTGTCATCTGTTTTCCAAAACTGAGGGGGTTTTTTTTAGCATGAATTTGACTGAACTCAAGTAATGGTAGTGCCTGTTGGAAGTTAAAACCCACCCCTCTCCTAGGAAAATGAATTATTTTAGGATATACTAAAAAGACAGAATATTTCCCCTAAAAAGGAAAGTAGAAACTCAGAGAGACTGAAACTCAGTCCCCTGCCTTTGCTAATGGACCATTACTCTGGCCTGGGCCAGTCTATTTTACATAACAAAAATGTACTCCAGGTAGAGCCATAATAGGAATTGCCCAAAGCCTTTTCATTACATCATCATCCAGCAAAGCTCAACCAAGCCTGGGACTCAGGACAGCCTACGGAGTTGCCCCTGCATGGCCCCATGGAAGTCTGACAACCAATCAGAAAACAAGCTCAAATTCAAATGCCAACAGAGGGCATAAAACCCAGGGTTTCTCAGTATCTTGCCCCCCCCTTTTTTTTCTTCTTTTCCTTCACCCAACATCTTGAAATATGTGACCACCCTTTTCACTTTGGAGCTCCAAGCCATGTGGTCCTGTCCACCATTAAACTATCTTTCCAAGCAGCCACCATATTTCCAGTGTCTTTCTTCCCCACTTGGAACTGAACCCAGAAGGATATTCTTCCAACACTCCCGACCCAAATCCATAACTTTTCCACCCCACTGTACTTTTTCTTAGGACAGAACCATTCCCCTTTCATTCCGCCGTCAAAAAATTGCCACGAAGGTATTTTACAACAGTATGAAAATGTGGGAAGTTTTAAAATTCGAATAAATAATCAGTTCAATTGATTGAGGAGAATCAAAGGAGGGGTTAGAGTGAGCTTTAAAGTTAACCTTTATAGAAGAGATTGAAAAATAGGTAGGTGGAAAAATTCTTTGACATTAAACTTTAAAGCCTGGACTACGGAATATGAAAGTATGGAATTTAACCAAAGGTCTCTATAAAGTGAGACCATTTGTGTTCTCAGATTCTTGAATGTTCTTCAACGATGCCTCAGCATGAGCAGGAATTGGCAGCCCAGCATTTTGACTGCAGTGCTTAGAAAATATTACTTAACATTTCTTCTAAGCTTGCTTAACAGCATAAAGGGAAAAACATGCACTTGTGTTCTGTGCAACTGTCATTAAATATAGGTAGTCCTTGACTTACCACCATTCATTTAATGGTATAACGCCACTGAAAAAAGAGGACATGACTATTTTTACTTTACTTTATTTCATTGTCATTGCACCCCGTACAACAAAATCAAACACCATCTTCAGTGCACATCATGACCATGAAAATAAACACAAACACACATCCTTCACCCTCCACACATTGAACCAAAAACCCCGACATCACCCCAACACTGCATTATACAGCAGAATTCAAAAGAGGTACTGCCCTGGGGTAGAAGCTGTTTTTCAGCCTATTTGTCCTTGTTTTTATTATTCTGTATCGTCTGCCAGATGGTAATAGTTCAAAAAAAGGGTGCCCAGGATGAGATGGATCTTTGAGAATGTTTTGAACTTTCTTAAGGCAGCAGGAGGTCTAAAGCTCTTTCAAAGAGTGGAGCGGGCAACCCATGATCTTCTAGGCAATGATATTAACCCTCTGGAGTGCTTTCCTATCTGTCCCTGTGAAATTGGCAAACCCTACAGAGGTGCAGTATGTTTTTTTTAAACAAATTTTATTGATTTTCAAACAAAAAACAAAAAAAACATAAAACATAAAAAAATAAAACATCTTTTTTGAAAGCAGCTTGATCCTGGGTTACATCTCTTCGTACAGACACAAATTCAAATTCATGCTCATTTTATATACCATTCCATATCTTATTGCCATTCTACATTTTCTATATAGCTTCTCCCCTCTTTTAACTTTCTTAGTTTTATTTTATTTCATCTCATCTCAGTTCAGATCATTATACTTATATTCTTTGTCTGTCCTATTTCCAGCTGTCTATTCTCTTTTCTCATTAAACAAAATTCCTCCTGTAATCACTGATTGGAGTATGGCGCCTTTATCTCTTTCCCCTAAATTTATAACACTTAGTATAATACATAACTTTCATTTGGTTTCTGCTTAGTACATTCTAAAGTTACACACTATATTTTAAAAAGAGAAAAAATTATAAATATATAATATAATTAAAACAACAATCCATACCAATTCAAATCTATCATTAATATTAATTTAAATCTTAAACATTTTACACATTACTTTTCAAATAAGTATCATACTTCTATGGGAACACTTATAAACTTTCCATAATTATTTCCCCCCAACTTCACTTGTATTTTAAAACATTGTGTCATTAAAATGTTCCCATTCCTTCCTAATTCAATTCTCTCATTTATTTCATTTCCTTTCTTTTGTTCACAAAAGTTTCACTGAATTACACTGAATATTTTATCCCACTTTTTAATCACATATTGTTTCCAATTTTCTAACATTATGTCTAATACAAATATAACAATACAATTTTATGTACCTTTGTAGAATCACTTTTTCAGTTAAATTTTTACCCATTATCTCTAAATGTCCTGTTTCTTTACATCTTGCTCCACACCTTTGAAGTTTCTCTTCCCTTCCTTCCTCCCTTGTTCTTCTCTCTGCCCTTTTTACTACCTTGTCTCTCCACCTCCATTTCTCTCTTCTGTATTCCCCCTTTCTGTTGTTTTCTAACATTATATCCACTTTTCACCTTATTTTTCCCTTGTTTGGTTGTTTTTTTCAGATCTTAAAGTCTCCATTTTCTTTCCCTCCTTTCCCCTTTCTTCCCTAAGTTACTTGTTTGTTAAAGATGGCTTCTTCTTTGTCCCAATCATCTTGTTGCACAGTTCTTTCTTGTAGTTTCTCGTCGGTACAGATCGCCATTTCTAAGAATTGAAAAAGAGAGCAAAGAGAGCCCTTCCCTTCTTGTTCCTCTTCTTTGGATTTTTTAAATTCCATTTTCAGTTCATCCACAAGTGATGCCATTGTAAAAAAAAATTTTTTTTCAAACAACCACCCAAGTGTTTTTAGTCATTCAAATATAATTTCCAAAAGTCCCAAAGTCACCAAGCAATCCAGATACACACAAGCTATTTCTTTTGACACTTTCTTCTTTTTTCACTTTCTCTTCCTGGGGTTACTGTTTAGTTAAAAAATTCCAGTTAAAAGGAATCTTTTAGAAGTCTTGTTGGGATTTAAACAGATTCTTTTAAATTCTAGGCAGTCTCCTTCCGAATCCTGCTCTTATTCTTTTCCTCTCCCTTCCCACTTACAGCAAGAAAAAAAAGTTTTTTTTTTAATGTTCAGAAATCCTTATTATCCCCTTGACATTTAATTATCCAGTTTAATTACCTATTGATGCCAAAGCGGGTTTTTCCGATTTCTCATTCATTTCTGTTGGCTCTCAACGTTAGGAAGGAGAGTGAAAAAAAAACTTTCGCTTTTCACTTTCATTCACTGCTTCCGAATCTTCCTTGGGAGCGATAATCTTTTTTAAAAATTTAAATTCCAGGATACCTTAGTTGTTGCTTCTTATCCCGGTCAGCCAAAACTTTCACTTCTTAACTTCCTCCTGCACTTTCTTTTCCGGCTGAGTGCTTCTTTGAGGCGGCCATTTCTGACCGCCGCTCTTACCGCCTTCGGAAAAGGGAGTTTAGCCAAATGAGGAGGAGAGGTGCGGCTCCCCTCGACCCTGCCAGGTCTCCCCTGTCTTCACCACCTCTATGGGGTGGCTTAGCCCCAAAGCCGGCTGGCTCGGGGCACTCCAGCGGCGAGCTCAGGCAGAAACCGCGCACGATCGTGGATTCCTGCCTGCCGCCGAAGCGCTGCAAACCGGAACTCTCAGAGGTGCAGTATGTTAAAATGCTCTCTATGGTGCAGCGGTAGAAGGTCACCAGCAGTTTTTTTTCCCACACTTACAACCGTTGAAGCATCCCCATGGTCCCGTGATCAAAATTCAGATGCTTGGCAACTGACTCATAGTTATGATGGTTGCTGTGTCCCAGGCGTCATGTTGATTCCCTTTTGTGACTTTCTGAAAAACAAAGTCAATGGGGAAGCCAGATTCACTTAACAACCGTGGAACTAACTTTATTGAGGAGATTCACTTAACACCTGTAGCAGGAAAGGTCATCAAAAGGGGGCAAAAATTCATTGAACAACTTGCCTTGCTTAGCAACAAAAATGTTGAGCTCCATTGTGGTTGTAAGTCAGAAACTACCCTCATTGCTCATATTTCCATGTAAGCAGGTTGGAGGGGATGCTAGTTTCCAGTTTTTCAGATGGATGGAAAGAAAGATAGAGATTTCACCCATCCTGCTAACAATGCTATTTTAACTAAATCACCTTTGGCGGGATTTGCACAGTGTACTAGATGGTAAGCTGTAATTACAAAAGCTGCTTACCATACGAAGCCAAAGGTCAACCTTATAGGTTAATGAGACATGTGAACCTAACTGTGTGCTGTCAGTTTCTAGTAAAACCATCCTACACCATTTAGCATAGGGGTCTCCAACCTCAACCAAAGCTGGCTGAGGAATTCTGGGAGTTGAAGTCCACAAGTCTTAAAGTGGCCACGGTTGGAGAGCCCTGATTTAGCGTACTGTTTGACTCAGCCTTCCATCCTTCCAAGGTCAGTCAAATGAGGAGCCAGATTGTTGGGGGCAAGATGCTGACTCTGTAAACCACTTAGAGAGGGCTGTAACCAGGGGTGGGATTCTACCGGTTCAGACCAGTTCTATAGAACTGGTTGTTACGATTCTGCACAGTTCGGAGAACCGGCAAATCACACCACTGGCCTGAGAGGAGAGTTGAACCTTCCTTAGGACTGAAGCTTCTATTTTTGAACCTTTTGAAATAGTTGCCTTTTTCATGCTTCTCCCTGGTTTTGATATTTGGAGAAGGGTTAAAGGTTATCCTTCAGACAGATATCCAAGAAGTCATCATTTGTTCAGTGTAACCCAGGGTAACGTGCATTCTCTCTCTTTTTCCCCAGAATTCATTAAATAGTGCCTGGCTTACTTTTTGTTTAGAGACTTTATCAGGATTTCCCAGTAATACTTCAATAGCAGAATGCCTCTGGACTTTGGCCAAAATAATAAAAGAAATTTTGAATGATGACAACCCTTGCAAAGAAGGTACTGTTTCAATTGGCTTTACGTTGCAAATAGCTAATAGAGAATCAGTGTGCAGTTACTCTTCGTGAAACTATTGATATGTTCATATTGTTATGGATATATTGCTTGCCTTGTAAATTTTCATGGAAGAAATAGGTTTTTAATGAGAAAAAGTTCTAATTTTGACTAATAATTTAGTTAAGGCCTCTCTATCATATTTAAGCCCTGGTTGATGCTGGTGTTGTTGTTGTTATAGGTAACCTGAAGAACCTTCTTACTCCACTTAACAATGTGCTGGAAAACTTCTACAGTTCCATCCTTTCTTGTTATTCATCTGCTCACAATGTTCCACTATCTGCAAAACCAACAAATAACTTGAATAGCTTTCTAGATCTCTTTGAGCTGCTTGTAGCTTCCAGGATTCAGGTGCCACTCAACCTCGGATGCCAAAGGGTATTGTTTTTGAACTGTTGCAATATCGGCTGCCTTGCCTCATCTCCAGTTCGTGGTTTCATCAAGAAAAAATTGATCGCGTTGCTTAAAAACTGCATACTTCACAAAGCCGGTGAAGACCTGATCAAGACAAAGGCGCTTCCTTCCTCTTCCCAGGACCCTCATTTGGACAATGATCGATTAGCATTGGCTGATACCGTGCTACGTTTTGTGAATTCTGATTGGCTGGGCAGGTTGTGTGTTAGTGGAAACACCCGCCATTTTGATGGTAGCACAATTGAACCTCAAGAACCTGCGAAGAGTAACTTTGATGTAGTGATCTTCAGATCCTTAAGCTTGCTTCTGCTTAAAGCGTTAGAGACGAAGATCCAGGATTCTGCCTGCAAAAGTGAATCACAAGGTAATTTTGCTTTCACAGCAAAATACTTTGTGATCATTTTGTGAAAACAATGGGGTTGCCACTGTATTTTTGAATTTTTTTTCTTTCTTTCTGAAATGATAGCTGTTTAAGGGAATAGAAGTTAAGACTTCATTGGATGCAAGGGAAAAATAATTTGTTAGGTGAAGTCTTCATATCCACCAATTTATCTCTCCTTTATTTGTTGAACTACTTCTCCTTCCAGTATGCTGAAGGGGATTTACTACCTACTTATAAGTTATACATTCTTCGAGAAATAATTTTCCCAGTCAGATCTGTGGATTTATCATAGTAATTCAAAAGCTATCCGGAAACTTTTGTTCCATAACTTAACCTGCAAGCTTTAGCTACCAGATTATGGATTAATGAAAGCTTTAAAGTTGATTGCCTTTCACTGCATAGAGAATCTAAACAACGTCAGAAAACCAAGTAATAAAATAAGAAAATATTTAAAGATGGTGTTTTCTTTTAACAGCATATAATAGACTTAGAGGATCATATCGTAAAGGTGTACAGAAAGAACTGTGACTGCAGAATGGGTGTGCAAATTTTGGTTTTGCAGACACTGGAGAAATAAATTACTTTTAAGAGAAGATGCCAGTGGTTTATTCATTTGGCATTTTAGTAAAACGTTGCTTCAGAATATTCCCATCGTGGCATTGAGGTGTCTATAGCAAAGTTACATTGTACAAGATGTGGGAGGATTGTGTTTAACTTGAGCAGGTGTTGTAATCCAAAGGCTCTCCAGAGAATGAAGATGTTCAGTGTGGTGTGTCATTTGAAATTTAGTTTGATTGTGTCTCTAACTTCATTAAGAAGTTCCACTCCCAGAAGTCTCAATATACAGTCCATAAAAAATTATTGGGCTCAGCTAAAGTGAAGAGGTTTTAATAGAGTGGATAATTATATGTACACAGGAACAGTTTTCTGGATTATGGAAGCTGTAGGCGTGAATATTTTTAATCTGTTGCATGAGCAGAAAGTTTTTGCCACGTTGAATTTGAAAGTGGATCCTTTTTCCCGCAAGCCCAAACATAGCATCCATTTAAGTCCTTAAGTCAGTACCCATAGCGTTTGCTGGTATTTAAAAAAGGGATTTGAAGGTTTTAGATTTAAAAGATGTTGACAAGTAAGATATTGTCACTCTTGGTTACCTATAGGTTTTGGAAATGACTTCCCTACGAAATGGAATTTTTACTATTGTTTTTCCTTTTCATTCCCTTTAAAACGATTCATTAGAACAGGTAGCGCTAAAAAAATTGTTGCTCCTCAAATGTTGTAAATTTTTGTCAAAAGCAAATATATTTGTATATGATTTTGGCCTGCCATTGATTTTTTTTCCTTCTTCTTCATTTTAGCTCATTTGGAGAGAGTTATGGATCTACTCATAACAGTCTTAAAAAGCCACCTGAAACCTTCTGCCAGTATCTGCTTATTTGAACACCCTTGCATGTGGATTTCACTGTTTATAGAACAAGATGATGAGATGGTAGAAGCTGTAAAATCATTACTGGCAATTTATTTAAACTTGGAAAGGTTAGTGTCCTTTTTCCCAGAAGCCATCAACTAGTATTTGCTAAAAAATTATCAATTGTCATAAATATCTTGAAAGTGAACACACAGTTCAGGCAACAGTGTTCAAATTGAAACACTCATTCATTCCGTTTCATTTTGCTTCCAGCGTATCACTCCTTCTAAGACAAAATTGTTCCCAATTCCTTCAGTTCCTGGGACAAATCTGGCAAGCTTACTTCTCCCTCTCAAATATGATTGTGTATGAATAATGTTCACATTTAGAATCAGGCATTATCTAGAGTTTCTTTTCTTCCAAATACAAGAATTTGACAAGCATTACAAAGAAGCAGTACAGGATTCTTCCGTATCATAAATGTGATAAGCAAATATGCACCTTTTCTTTAAATAAGACTATAGAAACCTTGACAGGGAGTTCAGTAAAGTAATCTCCTGGTCCATTAATTACTCTCAATGAAACAAAGAGAATTGTATTCTGAAATTTTGACATAGTTCTTCAGCTTTCTCGTGAATTCAGTTCATTTCCCTTTCTGAAGGGAAGAGACAAGAGTGTTTAGGATGTAGGTTCCAAACGTGCTTTGAACCGAATACCAGTGTTTTTTTTTTTAATCAGAGATTTCCATTATTTATATAATATGTGATCTTTTCAGGGTTTTTCCAATGTAGAACTAAGGAGACATTTCCCCCCAGTGAGAACAATTAATTAGTGGAATGGCTTACCTCCGGAAGTTGTGAATGCTCCAAAATTGAAAGTTTTCAAAATGAGACTGGGTAGCCATTTGTCCAGAAAAATATAGGGTCTACTGATTGAGCAGAGAGTTGGACTAGAAGATCTCTGAGGTTCCTTCCAACCCTATTATTCTGTGTTCAAAGTATCTTGGAAGTCCTATAATCCATTGCCATTCTGTTTATGCCAGTTGTCTGAAACATCTTACTTGCCCCTAGTTACTTTATACTGGCTCATGTTTGGATTTCCTTATGCAGGATACAGAAGATCATTGCATACAGAGTGCTATTCAAAAGTTTTACCTGAAGAAAACCTGGATAAAGCATAGTTTGTCCCCCATAAACTAAGCTTTTTCTCCCTTTACTTTATTTCAGTTATACACTACAACATATTGTTCTCCAATGGTTTGTTATTTCACAAATGGAAGCAAATATTTGTTGTTTATTTAAGTATATTTAAACCATACTTTGTGTCCACATGAAGACTCACAGAATGATCAAGTTCTCCTAATTAGTAATTACTACTTACTGATGCCTTTCTTTTCCATTTCATAAGTTAATATCAAATTACAGTTGATGGAGGTGAAAACAAGCAAGCTCTCTTTCTTCACTTGTCCACTTTGTTCAATTTTATTCCTTTAATGTGCATTGAATTAGAGCACACAGTGGCGGAGAATGATTGAGCGCCATGATCATTATAATAGTCTGATTTACTTGGCCCAAAATAATAAATGTAAATTCAGCTCTATTGTTAAGAGTTCTTGATAAAACGATAATTTAATCTTCTATGTTCTTGCTTATTTTTTAGGTTCTGCCATGATGCTAATTTTACCCTCTGCCATTTAGATGATGGAACCCAGGACAATCGGACACACCAGAGTGGCTATAATCCCCACTGCATCTTCTTATGTCTGTTAGGAAGTGTTGCATTTGATGCCACGGTTCTTCTGGATTTCTTGATTTCATCAGAAACCTGCTTCTTGGAATACTTTGTACAATATTTAAAACTTCTTGTGGAAGATTGGCACCAATTCATCCAAGTTTCCAAATGCTTTAAGTTCACCGTTGGCAAAGATCTCAGAATTTGGGAAGAGAACTTGCCTTGCCAGCAGAAAGAGTCTGTCCCCAACTCTGATCTCAAAGGGCAGAGCACTGCATATGATACACAGGCTTGTACAGAGGCCCTTTTGCCTTCCTCCCTGAATTTGTCTACCCTCCATCACAGAGACAGTCAAGCCATGCAACCCAACAAGTCCGATTTTGCAACAGCATCTAGCGATGCACATTTATCGGGGGCTTTTCAGAAGCTGGTTGATTATGATAGCTCAGAAGATTCTGATGTGGAATGCATAAGAGAAGAATGTTTGACAGACACAAGACAAGAAGCTTTGAACCATCGAGCCTGTACAAATAAAGCAGTTCTTGATGAGAATGCAAATTCCTCCAAGCAAGAAGTGCTACCTTTCACTGAGCAAGATTTGAATATTTCATCAGACTCCTGCAGCAAACTATCCCCCATAGAATCCAAATTAGCAGATGAAACTTTCCAGAAAGCAACTGCGTGTTTCCAACAATTGCAAATGTCAGTTTCTAGGCTACATGCAAAAAGTCTCTTCCCATACAATCCAAATGCACTCTTGAAGCTCTTGAATCAAGTTCATATAATTAGTAAAGATCACCGAGCTGCTTCAGACTAATCAGATTGTAAAGAAATATAGTTCTCCCAGTTAAACCCATACATTCGTCAGCATTTGAAAGGAGGTTCCATAAACTTAATATGCACTGAAATATGTGGGCCCCGTTCTTTGGGATTGGGGTATATGTTGTTTATGAATTGTCTGCTTGGTTACAAAACACTGTAGCTTCAAATCCTTTGATATGTTTAACTCCAAAAGGAGGTTACAATCTTGTCTGTGCCATGTGTGAATTTTCCCGGAAAGTTTTTTTTTTAAGGCAGTAAATTCTGAATTTTATTTTTGGCACCTTGCTCTGTCTGAGATCATTTTGATATGAAGGATACATGTCCTCAGAAAGAATTAGTTGCTACTTTTAAAAAGAGGATAGGATAGCTCTGTGTTCCCATATTGAGGAAAGGAGAGTGTGGCATAATTAAATAATTTAAAGTTTTATGAATTGGGAAAGCACGGCTAAAGGGGAAAAGATTCAGTTTGTACAGTTTTTTCTTCAAAAATGGGTCATAAAAGCATGCAGCCTCTTATTAGCATATGCTCTAATATTATACTGCTTATGATATAAATCAAACAAGTTAAGAACAAGCGCTGGTGGTACAGTGGGTAGGATGCAGTTTTGCAAGCAAACTCTGCCCACTGCCAGGAGTTCGATCCTGACTGGCTTAAGGTTGACTCAGCCTTCCATCCTTCCGAGGTTGGTAAAAATGAGGACCCAGATTGAAGTGGCTTGTTTCAGTTCTAACAGCACTTTGTTCCACAAGGATGCTTTTGCTGTAGAGAAAGCCAAAGCGGGCATTCGCGTTACCAAATAGTTGTTGGACCTGTCCAAGGTGCCTTATTGACGCATAAATGAGGGCATGAGATGGGATGGATGTATGGGAGTCGATGGTGCTGGCAGCAGCATAAATGCATATGATTTCATATAATGTGAAAGCTTGAATGGTTTCAGTAAAGCTGTTTCATATTGAAGGTAATGTAAGATGTCTCCGCTTTATTTTATACTGCCATATTCTGGGCCAGCCAGTATTTCTTTCTTTGAATCCACATCATTCCTACTAAGTGCTTAGTTTCTTCCCGTACTGGACAAATCCTTTTACTTTAATGTTTTAAATGTGTTGATTCAAATGTGTTAATTCAACATTCAATTCATAATGTTGCCATTTGTTTTGTTGTCTTAAAACATACGTAGAATGGTTTCCTGGAATTGGGTATGTCTAGTTTAATGAAAAGGAAGGATTAGGAATGACATGATAGCAGTGCTCCAATATCTAAGGGTCTGCCACAAAAAAGATTTGAAAAGAAGGACCAGGGGTGACATGATAGAGGTGTTCCAATATCTATGGGGCTACCATAAGGAAGAGGGGGTCAACCTATTTTCCAAAGCACCCAAAGGCAGGACAACAAGCAACTGTTGGAAACTAATCAAGGAGAGAACCAGAACGAAGGAGAAATTTCCTGATAGTGATAACAATCAACCAGTGGAATGGCTTGCCTCCAGAAGTTGTGGATGATCCATCATTGGAGGCTTTCAAAAAGAGATTGGACAGCCATTTGTCTGAAATAGTATAGGATTTCTTGCCTGAGCAGGGGCTTGGACTAGAAGAACTTTGAGGTCCCTTCCAACTTTATCATTCTGTTATTCTGTCTTTACATTGCATGTTTTGTGATAAACTTCAGCATTGCAAATTTTATGCCATTAATTGAATTTGTTAAGAAAACTCCATTTTGAAGGCTATTGTGAGACATCTTGCATGATGGCTGTTTTTTTTTTTTTTTTAATGAAGGATCCAGTTGATTTTAATAAAATTGAAAATACTTTCTGGGGCTACTGTTTTAATTGTAATATCTAAACCCAAATAGGCATGAGTAGTATTATTGAAAACAATTCCTTATAATTCTATGATTTTGTGATTCATTCATTCCTTATCAAGATTCTTATAAGGATCTGGGCTTTCTAACACTACAAATAAAGACTATTTTTAATAGAAAACCTTATTAATTTAAGGCTAGATAATATGAGAATGATTTCAGCACCATCTCTCTTACGTGGTATTGCAAAACTGACTACATAGTTTTCAAGTTGTGAAATCAATCTGTCCTTTAATTCAATGTTCATGTGTTAAAGTATAAAGTCTTTCTGCCATCAAATCTGTTTCATTAGCGACATTGCTGTTTTTTTAAAACAAAGGCCATTCATTTTAGATCTTAAAAACGGTGCCTTGTTGATACACCCTGCATGGTTACTTAATAGGCTTTTTTCTGTAAAAAGGGAACTTCGAAATCAATTAACATAAGCCAAAAACAGTGTTGGATGCGCTGCTCCATCTAGGTTAATGACTGCAATATCTAAAATTCCCCCCATAATGTGTAAAACATTGCTGTGTTTGTTTCCAAGATGTATAATAACCCTATGGCAAATATTACAGATACTACAATGATACTATAATGATACTACTACGTCTGATTTACTTTGGCCATGTCGTGCATGCAAATTCATTGGGGAAGGCCATGATGCTAGGAATGATTAGTGGGACAAGAAGAAGGGGCAAGCAAAAGAACACACTGGCTTGATAACACTGAAGCTGATGTAAAGATGAACCTCCAACAACTGGAAGAAGTTGTGCTTGACAGGGTGGGATGGGGAGCGCTTGTCTATAAAGTCGCCAAGAGTCAGACCCGACTAAATGGTTAAAATAGCAATGATAGGTGAGAACCAGAGGTGGTATTCAGCAGGTTCTGACCAGTTCTGAAGAACCAATAGCAAAAATTTTGAGAAGTTAGGAGAACCAGCAAATCTCGCCTCTGACTGGCCCCGCCAACCCCATCTATTCTCTGCCTCCCAGAGTCCCAGCTGATCGGCTGGGTCTCCTTTTGTTGCCTTGCCCAGGAGAACGGAGGTTAGTGGGGCGGGGAGAAAATGGGGATTTTGCAGTATCCTTCCCCCACAAGTGGGATGAGAATGGAGATTTTACAGTATCCTTCCCCTGCCACGCCCACCAAGTCACACCACACCCACCAAGCGACACCCACAAAACCAGTAATAAAATTTTTTGAATCCCACCATGGTGAGAACTAGTGATAGGGCATCACAGATGAGATTTAAGGCTGTTAATCTAATTATACAGAAAATGTACCTTCTCACTCAAAACATGAATTGACTTGTTGCAACCTTTTAAACCAGTTAGGAAATCATTAACCTCTTAAACAGAGCGCTTAGTGGTCATGTGGGAAAGAGATAAAGATAATTCTTCCTTTCTACAAAGTGATGGATGTCAACTCTCACTGTCATATCCTCTTTTCAGTTTTTTTTTTACCCGCCTCCTCAAAAAACACCCTTATTGCATGATGTCAAATCTCTCAATCTCTCCAGCTAAATTTGATTAGCAATAGCTGTCCCAAGTTGTAGTAAACGGATGGATTACTTTTTCTGCTCCTTTCTGTTTTCTCTGTTTTCTGCCTCTGATTTTACTTCCCACCTGGTCTGATGAAGGGTTCTACAGAATTTAAAAGCTTACTTATTATTTTGTGATAATGTAATTGATTCTATTTTTCTCCCTCTCCAAATGGATTCAATTTTTTTCAGTCTCTGTAATTCAGAATTCTTTAAGTGAAAAAAACACAAGGGCGTTGACGTTACACAATCCTGACTTGGCTCTCTGAACTTTGGAATGCATGTTGACTACTTTCTGTGTGTTCCAATTGAAAGCAAAATCTCTCGGGCAACTTTCTTTTTTCAAAGATTCTGTTTTGTTTCCTTCCTTGCCTGCCATTATCTTGAGTAAATTGTTTATTTGCCCTGAGTAAAATGTTTATTTTTACCTAGCAACCGGGTATATATAAGTTGAAAACTTGCAACAGAATACCCAGGGATTGGATTCTACCGGTTTGCATCTATTTGCTAGAACCGGTTGTTAACTTTCTAAGCAGTTCGGAGAACCAGTTGTTAGAAGAAATTACTGACCTAATCCTGTAAAGAAGGCAGGAAAGAAACATTCTGGTGTTACTTACAGAAACTGCCTCTCCGTTAACCCTCATTACATTCTTGGCAGGATGAGACTTCCTGCCTCAGGAACGTCTCTGGAGCTTTTTTCTCTCTCCTTTGCTGGTACTTTGCTTGTGTGGAGCCCAAAATTCACACATGTGTAGCCATTTCACTTGGAAACCTGACAGATTGACTTTCTTAAAGGGGAAGGGTTGTTTTAAGCTTTTTACACTGTTGTTGGGAGGAAATACTCCCCTGTTGGAGTTAGCACTTTGAAGAAATAATTGAATAATGAAGCAGAGCTGCCAGAAAGAAGCTTTTATTGACAAGGAACCAAGATGAGTGACCTTCAGCAAGACTTCTTGGCTAGCTAGAAAGATTGACATTCAAATTTGAGTTTACATACCCTTTCTGAGTTTTGCTCTAAAACTGGTTTTTGGTGAAGTTTAATTCTGTGCTTGATGATGTTTAATCCTGTGTTTATTGATGGGATAATTTTCCCTATTCAGCTTTGTTTGGAGGGAAAAACGTTAATCTGTCTTCCTGAAAAGAAACTGGGTTGAGAAAGCTGGCTAGTTCCTGTGTCTATTTGTTCTGATAATTGGTTTAACAAGCAACAGCTACTGTTGTGATTTAATTATTTGTATTGTGTCTGGATTTTTTTCTGCCTCATGTTTTCTTTTTCTCTCTGGGGAGTGGGGGGGGTCTTCCTTCACTGTTTTAGTGGTATCTGGCACTGTCCTTTTGGGGTGTACTTCCAAGAGGAAGGATGCAAGCTTGGCACTGATATTTTACTGCCTTTCTGGGGGGCATGTGATCTTTCCTTAAATCTGGATGATTTCCTCAGGATATCTTGTGAGGTGAGTGAGACCAGCTGGTGTCTTTAAGTGTTGCAAATGGATTGAAGGATTGCTTCTCCTGGGTATGCTCTTTCTTATCATTGCATTTTACCAATTTAATTCCTCCAGATGCTCTAGTACTCTGCCTGATTTGTAACTCCAGCTTGCAGGTATTTTTAACTTAATGATTGGTATTTAGGGCAGCTTTTTGCAAGCAAAGAAGATTTTTGTATTTTTGTACAGGTAATCCTTGACTTACAACAGTTCATTTAGTGACCATTCAAAGTTACAATTGCACTGAAAAAGTGACTTCTGACCATTTTTCACACTTACGACCATTGCAGCATCCCCATAGTCACGAGAGGCCAGGCAAAGAGAAGTGTCCCTGGATGGGAGTGATGTTGAATTGGCCACACCCAGCCAGTCACATGACCACCAAACCACGTCCAGTCAGTCACATGACCACCAAGCCATGCCCCCCAACAAAGCCATGCCCACAGAACCGGTTGCTAAAAATTTAATTCCCACCCCTGGCTTCAACCTCAAACTGTCTACTATGGACCTCATTCCATTCCCAAGAGTCCTTAAAGAGGGTGTACTTTAGCACCCAAGCATGCCTACCATTCGTGTCTTACTGTCCCCATTTATCTGTATTTACTCCCTTTGTTCTTTTTTATGTTCAGACTTGTTATCTTGTACATGTTTGTCAAGCAAATAAAATATATAAATAAAATTCCTAGTTCTAACTTCGAGGATTGGCTAATCATTAGTCTTGACTCTGTTGGATGAGATGTACAAACACCACAGTCGAAAGCAATTTAGATTTTGAAAGCTGGACTTTATCAAATCCAACAAGGGCATGTATGTTTCTACATAATGGTTATATGCATGTGATAGAAACATCAGGAGGATACTTATTGATGCAAGAAAGGGTGAAAACATTTCATGAGCTTAAATCATGAAGGCAGAAGAAAATGAAAAAAAAAAAAGGTGAAAGCCACAAGAACATATCCACATTAAATGGCTATTACAAGATGGGTATATCACTGAAAACCAGTTTGGTCTAGAAGTTAAGGAACCAGGTTAGAAAGCAGGAGATTGTGTGTTCTAGTCTTGCCTTAGCCATGAAAGCCAGCTAGATGACTTTGGGCCAGTCATTCTCTCCCAACCCATCTCACGGAGCTGTTGTTGTGGGGAAAATAGGAGGAAGAAGGCATGTTGGATATGTTCGCAGCCTTGACTTATTTGTAAAAAAATAGGAGGGATATACATTAATTAAAACATGTAAAATATCCACAAAGAGGCCATGAAAAGAATGGAGAGATGCTATTTCATGAGTACTGTGATTGATACCATTGTTTATTTTGATATTCGACACGCACATCACTTTCCAATTCAAACTACCAGAAACCAGCTCATTTTGCCATGTATCATTCAGGCTGTGGTTTTCTGTACCTCAGGAGGACCAGATGTTTGGGGGTTTTCATTTTCCTAAAAACATTCTGCAAGTTAACACAACACAATCAAAGGCTTTTTTTCATTTATTTATTTTTAGTGCCTTTGACACAGGGCTGACTCCTGCCAACTGCCTAGACAAGTCTCTGCAGTTTTCTTGGCAAGATTTTGGAAGTGGTTTGATATTGCTTCCTTTTTAGGACAGAGGGAGAGAACTTGGAACGATCCAAGTTGACCTAGTTGGCTTTGTGCCTAACAAGGGACTAGAACTCACAACTACGGCACAAATGGGCTCTTCACTATATAATCAATTATAATTCTGCAGACCCTTTGATTCAGTGGTACATGACAAACTACTGTTAAAACTAAACTCTTACGGCATTTCCGGATCCCTTCATAAGTGGATTAGTGCATTCCTGTCAAACAGGCAACAAATAGTAAAAATAGGGAGCACTATATCAAACCCTGCTCCAGTTAACAGCAGTGTCCCCCAAGGCAGCGTTCTAGGACCCACACTCTTTATACTCTATATAAGTGACCTTTGCAATCACCTTATAAGCAACTGTGTCCTCTTCGTGGATGATGTAAAACTATTCAACACCACCGACAATGCTACTGCTCTTCAAAGTGACCTTGATTATGTGTCTGAATGGTTAAACAATTGGCAACTCCAAATCTCGACCAACAAATGCTCTGTCCTACACATTGGTAAAAAAAATCAGTTCACCAAATACAAACTAGGCGGATATGACCTCATTGATGACCCTCACTCTGTCAAGGACCTCGGAGTTCTCATATCAAATGACCTAAGCTCCAGAGCTCACTGTAACAGCATTGCCAAAAAGACATTAAGAATTGTAAATCTAATCTTATGCAGCTTCTCCTCTGGAAATATTGAATTTCTAACTAGGGCATACAAAACCTGTGCTAGACCAATACTCGAATACAGCTCATCTGTCTGGAATCCACACTGTATATAGACGTTAATACAATTGACCGAGTCCAGAAGTATTTCACGAGAAGAGTACTACACTCCTCTGCTCGCAACAGAATACCCTAGATCACCAGACTTGAAATTTCAGACTTGGACAACCTTGAGCTATGCTGCCTACAGTTGGACTTGAGCATAGTACACAAAATTATCTGCTACAATGTCCTACCAGTCAATCACTACTTCAGCTTCTACTGCAATGATACAAGAGCACACAACAGATACAAACTCAATGTTAACCGCTCCAAACTTGATTGCAGAAAGTATGACTTCAGCAACAGAGTGGTCAATGCCTGGGATGCACTACCTGACTCTGTAGTTACATCCTCAAACCACCACTCCTTTAACCTCAAACTATCCACTATTGACCTCACCCCATTCCTAAGAGGTCTGTAAGGGGCGTGCATAAGTGCACCATCATGCCTCCCATCCCTGTCCTATTGTCCCCATTTAATCGTACCTATTTTCTGTATTCTTACTCATGTTTATACTTATACCTATTATTTTGAAAGTGATTGACAAATCAAATAAATAAAAATAAGAATGTCAAGAAGAATATGTGCCTCACTGTATAATCATTGTATATTAATTTCTTTTTGACATTCTTTAATTTTCCTCAATTTTCCCGAGTACCTCAGCACTAATGTATCTTATTCCTTGATCTTTTCTAAAACCAGCTTGAATATCTGGCACCTCTCTTTTCAACTGGGATTCTAATCTGCATTGGACAAACCTAAGCATTTTGCTAGCATGAGAAAAAGAAGATTGCAGAGTAGTTTACACTATTGAGTCTTCTTTCTTTGACTTTGGCATATAGTCTAATCTCTTCCAACCAACTGGCCACTGTATCATTCTTCAGATTTACTGGTATAGTTTGGTTAGAACCTCTATTGCTTTGTGACCATTACATTGCTTCCTCTGGAGGGTAAAGAAGGTAGGTGATACTGATGGCAACAGGCAAGATCTGTTAACAAAGTGAAGTGGGTAAAAACATATTTAAAGTCCATGACAAGCAGAATATATGTGGAAGAGGCTTAGATAGGCCTTCCCCCAAATTCACACGAGTATAAGAAAAGGGAAAGAAAATCTGCACAAAGCAGAACCATTTGGCTTAAAAATAAACCTGAAAAGGAACCAGGTTAGGTTTAACAAATTCACCAAAGAAAGAATTTATTTTATATCTGGAGAAGAACAAGATGTAGTAGACTACTATATACCTTGGCCAATGGATCTCAGTGGAAGTTGATAGAATAAAGGAAATTGAACAGTATTAAATGTGGTTGGCAAGCATTCAGCAAGCTAAGCATAATTTTCAAAAACAACCCCCCACCCTGTGCCTGAAGAGAAAAGTTTTGATCAGTGTGTGTTACCTGTTCTGATAAATGTCAGTGAAACATGGACACTAGCCGCACAATCGATACAAAAGCTATGAGTGTTGCAAAGAGCCATGGAAAGGTACATGCTTAGCATTACAAGACAAGATAGAAAGACCTATACATTGGATTAGAGAACAAACAAAAGGATAGGATATCATCAAGAGAGTAAAAAAATTGAAACGGAAACAGGCCGGTCACTTAGCAGGAAGTACTGAGAGCAGGTGGATCAAGGCAGTCATAGAATGGATCTCACTTGATCAAACGTCCACAAAAGAGATCCAAAACAAGATGGATCGATGACATCAGCAAGTATCGTGGGCCCAATTGGCAGAAGAAAGCTTAGGACCATATTGTTTGGAAACAGGTGGAAGAGCCCTTCATCCTCCACTGGATAAACAATGGCTAAAATGATGAGAATGAGGAGGATGATATGATAAGTTTGATTCCTAGTTTGATATAATTAGTCTGTCTAATTCCTGTAGTCTTCCAACTTGCTACTGTAATAACTGGCATGCTGATCTAATTTCATTTTCTACTACTAGACTTTCTTATAAGTAGGGAATATTTTCTACATACTGCTTCTTTGATCTTCTTTGAATAATTTATCATGTGCTCCTTGGCATTCTTTAACATACCAGATTGAAGTTCAAAGATCTTTATTAAGACTTTCTATGTCTCTTTCTATCTGCGGGGTCATTACAGGTGCCTTTGTAATACTACGTCTTGCCGCTTCTAATGGTTCCCTGAAATTCTTCGTTAAATTCCTGAGTTCTTTGCCCTTCTGGGTTTTAACTTTACTTCTTTCCTTGGTAATTATCATTTGTTCTGACATCCTCTTTGCTCCCTTTTGTTTCTTGGTCTTCAGTACTCTCTATTCAAATTTATCCTTAATAATCTCTTTGTTTTCATTCCACAGTTCCTTGAGTTTCCTACCAATGAGTTTTCTAGAGTTCAAGTGGTTCCTGGTGTTCCTCTTGAAAATGAGATCACATTGTAGATCTTGTAGATGTCTGAGATGACATTGTAGAAGTTGACTGACTTGGAATCTTCACACGAACCCTTCATTAACTCTTCCAATGTCTGCTCTAATTAGCTGTTCTACCTGCTTGTACCAAGAAGATAAATCAGTTTAATTTCTGGATGTTCCATCTGATGATGTCCGTTTATATAAGCAATGCCTTGGTTGTCTGAAAACTGTTTTAGCCATGACGATATTGAATCAACAGAAACTGATCAGTGCTTTTTATTTCTGTTTCCCAAACTATCCAACTGAACATTTTCCTCCTTACTGTTTCTAATGTTAGCTTTCCAATCAAATGACAAACATCACATACCTTTTTCCTCATCTAATGCTCCCTACACGGGGGGAGAGGGGGAGGGGGAGAAAGAAAGAGAGACTATTGCTTCTGTTCTATACTTATAGAACAATGAACTGACCCTTAATTCCAAATTTAGGTAAAATTGTAATTTCTGAAAAGCACGCTTCCTTTAAAACAATAACAAAGGCAAAATACCCTCTACTTTAGTCAAACACATTCCATGAAGCCATAACCAATCTGTTCCCCATTCAGAACATTCTGGAAAAAGGAGCTTCTTGGGCAATTTACATCTGGTTCTTCTTAATACTTCTACAAATAGGAGATCAAGAAATAGGTCTCCATCTCTGGTTTGCAGGCTCCTGTCAAGCATCTGGTTAGCCACTGAACAACAAAAGGCTAGACTGAAATGCATCTTGTCCTGAACATTTGCTACAATCCTTCTCCTTGTTCTATCCATGACCATAGGGCAAAAAGAGCTGAGATAATACTAGAATAACAGAGTTGGAAGGGACCTTGGAGGTCTTCTAGTCCAACAACCCCCTGTTCAAACAGGAGCCCTCAAACCATTTTTGACAAATGGTTGTCTGGTCCCTTCTTAAAAAGCCTCCAGTGATGGAGCATCTACAACTTCTGAAGGCAAGTTGTTCCACTGGTTGATTGTTCTTACTATCAGGAAATTTCTCCGTAGTTCTGGTGTTAGTTTAGTTAGTTAGTGTTAGTCTTAGTTCTAGTGTTCTAGTTCGAATGCTGACGTTCTGTGCTGTTATCTCATTTTGCCTGATTTGATGTCATTATGTTGGGAAGAAACTCAGCTGTAACCTGCAGAATTGGCGTCTGTCGGTGTTGTAGTTACCTCCCTGATTAAGACGGCCATAAGCATTCTTTCTCATTTTACAATATTGGGACAAGCAGCTTTGAAGACTATCGTTCCACTGGAATTGAATCCTAAAGCTTTGCATAATACAAGGATTACGCTTAGTCAGAAATCCTGAATTGCAACTTTCATGGGCGGGTCTGGAAGTCTGCAGAGAATGGGCGTGCATTACTCAAAAAGTAGCCGGTGTAGTTGCTCACTGCTCACCTGTACATGTACTGTAACTTTCTGGAGTGAAGCACAGAGGTAAGGGTTTTGCTTCTTTTACCATCTTTTACCGTCTGAATTGAAGAAATTGAAGATGCAGCTTTTAAAAGAACACCAACTATTTGTATTCTGTGCTGGGATTAATGTTCACGCCTGTTAATGACTTCATACCAAAAAGAACGGTTTTGAGTGACAGTGGCATTTTTTTTACTTGAAATTGACTTGACTTGGAAAATGAGTGAGAACAATGGAGTATTACGGTTCCTTTGCTCTTTTCCTCTCACTCTGATTATTGCTTGGATCACGTTGAAATATTTTAATATACCTTCCTTTGAAAATCCACCTCTTTGTATGCAGGGAATAATGTGACTCGTGTGTGGGTTGAATGCTAAGTGTCCCATTAAATTTTTTTTATCCAAATATGAACCCGGAATGTTGAAAGTGGAAACAAAAACAGGATACCTTCTCTCATATGTGGTAGTTATGCTCCGAAAGTAGGAAATATTGGGTAAAGATAAGAAATTAGTTACAGGAAATAATAGGTCTTCAAATCGAGCTTAAACCTGAACTTTTAAAAATTAGGAATAATAAGATGAGAATTTAGTAAAAAGGCTAAATATATTATACCGCATAAAGTGACAGTGGCTAGAATTGCCTTTGCACAAAGTTGGAAATTGGACTGCACCTCTTCTGAGGTAATGTAAAGAAAGAAAGTGTTGGACTGTGCAGAGATGAATAAACTTCCTTTAGAGTTGAAAGACAGAGAAGAATCAGAATATTACGCACTATGAGATAAATGGTATAGATGGTGAGTTAATAGAAAGAAGAATTAAAAGTATATATGCATGTCAATGTATGTGTAACATCAATGTCACAGTGTTGTAAAGAATGTAAAAGAGATATGTATTCTTGGAAAAAATGCAATTAAAACATTTTTTTTAATATGGATAAAAAAAAAAACGTGAAGAAGACTTGGTGGATGAATAACATGCTGACATTATAACCACCCAGAGAGTGCTGTGAGGGTAGTATATAAGTATATACTCATACCCTCATAGTATATACTATGAGGGTAGTATATAAGTCTCAGTGCTATTATGAGCCACGGATATGGGGATGCATCTATCATGGGGAGCCTCTGGAGATCCCTGCAGCACCACCAAATGTCAGTAGCCGATTTTTGAGGCTACTTAAATAGGATGTCCAAAGGAGACAATTCTCCCTGCCACCATCATTATGTTGCTGTCTTCCACTTGCTGAAGTGCCCACTTTTATTGAGAGGAAGCAAAGGCAAGCAGAGAGCCCTGTTCCTTCCTCTCATCTGCTCATCTGGAGAAGGCAGAGAGTCAGGCAGATAAAGCAAAACGAGGAAGACTTAAGTGGAGCCAGTAAAGGAGAATATTTGTAGCTCAGGGCTGACATGAGGAGTGCTTGGTGCTCTGTGAGCTTGCTTGTTTTCTTGCAGACGTCTCATTATCCAACCAGGTAACCTCATCAGTGCTAGAAGGGAGTGGGATGTGCAGAGAGGGGGAAGAGGAGGAGGATGACTATAGGGTCCCTGGTGTTCTCTGAGCTTGCTTTTTTTTCTTGCAGATGTTTCATTGCCCTAACTAGGTAACCTCATCAGTGCTAGTAAGGAGTGCTGTTTGCTGTCAGTTTATATTCTGATTAAATACTCAACTCTGTGGGTGGGAGTAGATATTCTTTGGTTGGGCTGTTTACTGATGGCTCTTTGGCAGTTTAAGTGCCTCAGGAAGGATCAGCTGTTGGCTTCTCTTAAGCCAAGGCTGTGATACATATCTGTTCCCTCCAATACTTTCATCAAGGAGAAATTGTCCATGTTAGGGTGTGTTAAATATTACCAGGGAGAAGGTAAATTATATCATTTGGAGCTATAATTAATCCATTAAGTCAGAGATATTTTCCCCAGGTGATGTTGGTAATGTGACAGTACAGGCAAACTTAAGAGGAAAGGGTGGCCCTGTGGCTTTTACTCTGTATTCATGGCTGACTTTAGAGGCAGAACACATCTCTGTTTCTTAAACCAAAGAGGACAAGTTGCAAGTATTAAACAAGTATCGATTACCTGCAACAAAAAGCATCTTGGGGGAGCTGTGTCCTTCAGTCTCTGAGTGTAAGCCTTCTACTATTGGATGAAGCACGATGACAGGTAACAAAATTACAGGGTTGGAAGGGACCTTGGAAGTCTTCTAGACCATCCCCCTGCTCAAGCAAGAGACTCTATACCATTTCAGACAAGTGCCTTCCCAGTTTCTTTTTAAAAGCCTCCAATGATGGAGCACCCACAACTTTTGAAGGCAAGCGAAATGCTGGTTAATTGTTCTCACTGTCAGGAAATTTCTCCTTAGTTCTAGGTTGCTTCTCTCCTTGGTCAGTTTTCACCCATTGCTTCTTGTCCTGCCCTCAGGTGCTTTGGAGAATAGGTTGACCCCCCTCTTCTTTGTGGCAACCCCTCAAATATTGGAACATTGTTATCATATCACCCCTGGTCCTCTTTTCCACTAGACTAGACATAAGACAGGGGAGCACCATCTGAAGCCATTTGAAAAAGTGGAGAGCCCAGTCATAGCCTTTTCTCCATTCCCTCCATTTGTGTATGATAATCGGTTTAGAAACTGGTTTTGCCACTTTCTAACCAAAGTAGCTATGATGTAGTATATGATTGTAGCCAGCAACTGCAATGTTGCTCTCTCGACACTGTTTTCCTTTTTGATTTAGGCATGTCTTTACACACTTACTTTTCTTTCTCCATTTTACCTACGGTTAAGTTCAACATTTTTAATGACCTCAGCTACCTGTCTCCCAAAATTAGATATCACCTTGCCTGATTTATTAGGCTATATAGAAAGTCCAAAACAGAGAATATACATAAAGGTAAAGGTTCCCCCGCACATATGTGCTAGTTGTTTCCAGCTCTAGGGGATGGTGCTCATCTCCGTTACAAAGCCGAAGAGCCAGCGCTGTCCGAAGACGTCTCCGTGGTCATGTGGCCAGCATGACTAAATGTCGAAGGCGCACAGAACACTGTTACCTTCCCATCAAAGGGATCCCTATTTTTCTATTTGCATTTTTACATGCTTTTGAATTGCTAGGTTGGCAGAAACTGGAACAAGTAATGGGAACTCACTCTGTTACATGG
The DNA here is from genome assembly GCF_049901715.1 of Pseudonaja textilis. NCBI lineage: Eukaryota > Metazoa > Chordata > Lepidosauria > Squamata > Elapidae > Pseudonaja > Pseudonaja textilis. Next base: position 6,960,124 of record NC_142002.1, on the reverse strand, counting down.
CGCTAGGGATTCGAACTGCCAAACTGCTGACCTTTCTGATCGACAAGCTCAGAGTCCTAGCTACTGAGCCACTGCATCCCCTGAAAATATAGATATCGAATATCAAAATACACAATGGTATCAAACACAGTACTCATGAAATAGCATCTCTCCATTCTTTTCATGGCCTCTTTGTGAATATTTTACATGTTTTAATTAATGTATATCCCTCCTATTTTTTTACAAATAAGTCAAGGCTGCAAACATATCCAACATACCTTCTTCCTCCTATTTTCCCCACAACAACAGCTCCGTGAGATGGGTTGGGAGAGAATGACTGGCCCAAAGTCATCTAGCTGGCTTTCATGGCTAAGGCAAGACTAGAACACACAATCTCCTGCTTTCTAACCTGGTTCCTTAACTTCTAGACCAAACTGGTTCTCAGTGATATACCCATCTTGTAATAGCCATTTAATGTGGTTGTGTTCTTGTGGCTTCCACCTTTTTTTCCCCACTTTCTTCTGCCTTCATGATTTAAGGTCATGGAATGTTTTCACCCTTTCTTGCATGAGTAAGTATCTTACGATGTTTCTGTCACATGCATACAACCATTATGTAAAAACATACATGCCCTTGTTGGATCAGATAATGTCCAATTTTTGAAACCTAAATTGCTTTGTACATCTCATCCAATAGAGTCAAGACTAATGATTAGCCAATCCTCAAAGTTAGAATTAGGAGTTTTATTTATTTATTTTATTTGCTTGACAAACATGTACGAGATAACAAGTAAAATATGGAAATAAACAAGAACAAAGGGAGTAAATACAGATAAATGGGGACAGTAAGCCAGGAACGGTAGGCATGCTGGTGTGCTTATGCAAACCCTCTTTAAGGACTCTTGGGAATGGAGTGAAGCCCATGGTAGACAGTTTGAGGTTGAAGCCAGGGGTGGGATTCAAATTTTAAGCAACCAGTTCTGTGGGCATGGCTTTGTTGGGGGGCATGGCTTGGTGGTCATGTGACTGACTGGACGAGGCTTGGTGGTCATGTGACTGGCTGGGTGTGGCCAATTCAACATCACTCCCATCCAGGGGCACTTCTCTTTGCCTGGCCTCTCATGACAGTGGGGATGCTACAATGGCCGTGAGTGTGAAAAATGGTCAGAAGTCACTTTTTCAGTGCAATTGTAACTTTGAATGGTCACTAAATGAACTGTTGTAAGTCAAGGATTACCTGTACAAAAATACAAAAATCTTTGCTTGCAAAAAGCTGTCCTAAATACCAATCATTAGGTTAAAAATACCTGCAAGCTGGAGTTACAAATCAGGCAGGGTACTAGAGCACCTGGAGGAATTAAATTGGTAAAATGCAATGATAAGAAAGAGCATACCCAGGAGAAGCAATCCTTAGATCCATTTGCAACACTTAAAGACACCAGCTGGTCTCACTCACCTCACAAGATATCCTGAGGAAATCATCCAGATTTAAGGAAAGATCACATGCCCCCCAGAAAGGCAGTAAAATATCAGTGCCAAGCTTGCATCCTTCCTCTTGGAAGTACACCCCAAAAGGACAGTGCCAGATACCACTAAAGCAGTGAAGGAAGACCCCTCCCTTTCCAGATAGAAAAAGAAAACATGAGGCAGAAAAAAATCCAGACACAATACAAATAATTAAATCACAACAGTAGCTGTTGCTTGTTAAACCAATTATCAGAACAAATAGACACAGGAACTAGCCAGCTTTCTCAACGCAGTTTCTTTTCAGGAAGACAGATTAATGTTTTTCCTTCCAAACAAAGCTGAATAGGGAAAATTATCCCATCAATAAACATGGGATTAAACATCATCAAGCACAGAATTAAACTTCACCAAAATCAGAAAGGGTATGTAAACTCACATTTGAATGTCAATCTTTCTAGCTAGCCAAGAAGTCTTGCTAAATGTCACTCATCTTGGTTCCTTGTCATTAAAAGCTTCTTTCTGGCAGCTCTGCTTCATTATTCTATTATTTCCTCAAAGTGCTAACTCCAACAGGGGAGTATTTCCTCCCAACAGCAGTGCAAAAAGCTTAAAACAACCCTTCCCCTTTAAGAAAGTCAATCTGTCAGGTTTCCAAGTGAAATGGCTACACATGTGTGAATTTTGGGCTCCACACAAGCAAAGTACCAGCAAAGGAGAGAGAAAAAAAACTCCAGAGAAGCTCTGGAGGCAGGAAGTCTCGTCCTGCCAAGAATGTAATGAGGGTTAACGGAGAGGCAGTTTCCGTAAGCAACAACAGTGGAATGTAAGGAATGGCTTCCTTACAGGATCAGGCCAGTAAAGTGGAAAAAAACAAAAGGAGATTTCTTCTAACAACCAGTTCTCCGAACTGCTTAGAAAGTTAACAACCAGTTCTAGCAAATAGATGCAAACTGGTAGAATCCCACCCCTGGTTGAAGCTATGAGGGATTGAGGCTGTAACAATGGAGTTGATTGGAGCGTTCCAGGCACTGACCACTCTGTTGCTGAAGTCGTATTTTCTGCAATTGAGTTTGGAGCGGTTTACCTTGAACTTGTATCGATTGTTTGCCCGTGTATTATTGTGGTTGAGGCTGAAGAAGTCGTTGACAGGCAAGAAGTTATAGCAGACAAGTTTCTGTACTATGCTTAGATTGGACCGCAGGCAGCACAGTTCCAGATTGTCCGAGCCCAAAATTTTGAGCCTGGAGGCATAAAGGATTCTATTGTGAATAGAGGAGTGGAGTACTCTTCTCAAGAAATATCTCTGAACCTGCTCAATTGTGTTCATGTCTGATATACAGTGTGGATTCCAGGCAGACAAGCTGTATCCGAGAACTGGTCTGGCAAAGGTTTTGTATGCCTTAGTTAGCAATTCAATGTTGCTTTATTATAATTTAAATTTAAAATCTAATTTTAAATTATAGTTTCTCCAGTTCCACCTAGAAATATGCTGAGGATTAGATCCAAATCCTTACTCAACACATATATTCTACACGAAGCTCTGGTAATAATCATCATTGCAATCACTGAACAGGCCAAGCTAATAAATCTGAAGAAATATTGTCAGAAAAAATTATAGCAGCCAAGGATGATGAACCTAATTAGTTTATCAATATATCTAGTTCTTGAGATGTTTTGGTGGACATTACAAGCTGGAACATGAAATTTGCATTCAATGTAACCACTTTCCTCTCGTGTCCTGTGGGCTACCTTTTTCATTACACAAGGAAGAGTTTGCATCCCACTCCATGAGATAGAACATATTGTAAAACAGCTGTATCATCCATTCAGATGTTACACCATGCATAATTCATTCACTGAAATCTCTGCCACAAGGTATGGCAAGAACACATGACCTTTACAGATTTTAAGAAAGGATTAGGTAAATTAATTATGTCTTTGCACTTTTGAGTATCCACATAGATGTTGAGTAATTATCCTCAGTCCTCGGTGTGGGAAAAGACAATTAGGGCATGATACTTGACAGGTCATTTGCATTCTGCTAGGGATGTAGTTTTGGACAAAGTCAGTCCTTATCATCCATCCCCTCCCACTTGTGACTGTATGACTGTAACTTTGTTGCTTGTATCCTTATGATTTATATTGACTGTTTCCTATTATGATTTGATTGCTTATTGTACCCTATGACTATTATTAAGTGTTGTACCTGATGATTCTTGACTCTTGACGAGTGTATCTTTTATGTACACTGAGAGTATTTGCACCAAGACAAATTCCTTATGTGGAATCATATTATAACACTTGGCCAATAAAGAATTTTGTTCTATTCTATTCTATTCTATTCTATTCTATTCTATTCTATTCTATTCTATTCTATTCTATTCTATTCTACTCTACTCTACTCTACTCTACTCTACTCTACTCTATATGTAGTTTTGGAGAAAGGTGAAAGAAGTCAGGTGTGGAATGGTTGTCTTATAGCAATAGCACATACTTATATACCACTTCACAGTGCGTTTACAGCCTCCTCTAAGCAGTTTACAGAGTCAGCCTCTTGCCCCCAACAATCTGGGTCCTCATTTTACCCACCTCAGAAGGATGGAAGGCGGAGTCAACTTTGAGCCGGTCAGAACCAAATTCCTGGCATAAGCAGTGAGTTAACCTGAAACACTGCATTCTAACCACTGCACCGTCACAGCTCTCCAAAATACTTTTACCTTAGAATAAGAGTTTTGTAACTATTTCTGTGTTCTGTGGGTATCTGTGCACACGTGTTCGGAGTTAATGTCAAAAACTGGAGGACATTGCATAGGCCTGCTTGTTTTTTTTGTTTTTTTTTGACAAAAACATCTTGTCTTTTTTTGAAATCGGCATTTTAATCAGTTGTTCAAAGAAAAATAACGCAACATTCCAGTTTGTTACACTGGGATTTTCCTGAAGGGGCACTTCCTTTTTTTCCAAAGAATGTCTGCTTTTTTGAATAAATGAGCAGATTACAGCAGTTGGAATGCCAGAGATTGATGGGGGAAATGATGGCATGTCTCCATATTTGTAATGTCTGCAAAGTTTGAGAGAATTTCCCTGATAAACAGCATAGAAAGTCAACATTATCTCAGCTCTTTCTGTACCATGGTCATGGATAGAACAAGGAGAAGGAATATGATGTATGTTCCGGACAAGATCCATTTCAATCTAGCCTTTTGTTTCTCACAGTGGCTATCCATCCAGATGCTTCTCAGCTGCCTGCAAACAGGGCATGGCGACATATTTGTTGATCTCTCATTTGTAGAAGCATTAAGGAGACCCAGATGTAAATTTCCTGAAAGATCCAAACTTTATCTGGAAACATTTGGTTGATTTTTTTTTTAGGGAGAGAACAAACTGGAAAGAGACATGGGAGTTATAATCTATGGAAGGAGAAGCTGGAAAACAGCTTTCCTGATTGATCTGTTTCAGATCATTCACTTCATTTGGTCTTGAAAAGGTGAGAGATTTTGGAAGGTGTATGATTGACTCCTTCTGAAGAATGCCAAGGAACTTGTAGGAAGATAAGAGGGAAATGCATCTAATAAATAAATAACCTCAATCAAAAACAATGTAAACATTAGCATCCTTGCAGGTCTGTCCCTATAATGAGACAGAATGAGATGTATACCATGAGCAGAAAAGATGCTAAGTTCTGCACATTATATAATACTTGTCCAGGATTCTCTTACTGGACTGCTGACCTCATGCACAATTTTCTATATAGCTAGGTTTCAGAATATGCTACATGATGCACAAATGAGATTAGAAAATAATTGCAAAAGCCTAGCAGAACATCTGAAATTCTACCTGTAAATGTATCATTCTAAGCGTGGTCTGGGATCAAATGGTGGTTTTTCTGATGTTTGTAATTCCTTTTGTGTGTGTGTATGCAAGATTGGAAGACCCATAGAATTGTCCATGGAATTGTCAAGAGTTGGACACAACTGAATGGATAATGTCATCCTCATCCTCATCATCATCATATCACAATCATCAACATCACCACCACCACCCCAATAGAAGGGGGTGTAGCAGTGGTGGGATTCATTTTTTTTTACTACTGGTTCTGTGGCCGTGGCTTGGTGGACGTGGCAGGGGAAGGTTACTGCAAAATCCCCATTCCCTCCACACCCCACTAACCTGCTTTACAGCTCTGTTCTTCTGTGCAGGGCAACCAAAGAAGACCCAGCCAATCAGCTGGGACTCAATGGGAGGCAGAGAAGAGATGGGGGTGGGGCCAGTCAGAGGTGGTATTTGCCAGTTCTCCAAACTACTCAAAATTTCCGCTACCGTTTCTCCAGAACTGGTCAGAACCTGTTGAATACCACCTCTGGCATATAAACTGTGCAATCCTTTGGGTCTTTTGGTTTGCTTAAGATGGTTTGGAACACTTCAGTTAGTTGCGCAAAGCAAGTCTATCAAAAAAAAAATGCTCATTAACCAAATGTTCCATTAACAAAGTAACAACCCAGTCTCCCTCTGTATAAGTATAAATGCCCTGCAGCATCCCAGCACCTCAGAAAAATGAAATAGACCATCAGCACTACATCTTTCTTCCAAAACATCTCAAGCAAAATACCTAGTTGTTCAGGAATTAAAAGCAGAACTCCGCCCCAACATACAGTGTAAGTAGTGGTGGGATTCAAATTTTTCTACTACCGGTTCTGTGGGCGTGGCTTGGTGGGCATGGCAGGGAAATGATATTGTAATATCAAAGTCAGAGGTGGTATTTTCCAATTTTCTGAACTACTCAAAATTTCTGCTACCAGTTCTCCAGAACTGGTCAGAACCTGCTGAATACCACCTCTGAGTGTAAGGGACTGTATCAGCCACTACAAAGGACAGACAGTCAAAAGACTAGCAGAGCGCATCCATGAACATCAACTAGCTGTCAACAAAAACTCCTTAATCTCACAACTCATGGACAGACTCAGCCATGGTTGCAACAAGGAAACTGTGAGCATCCTAGACCGAACTAAACCCAAACACACTAGGGAATTCCTGAAAGCATGGCATTCAGACAAGTCATTCATCAATAAACACACAGAGATAACCTGCATTCACTCATTCAAAAGAGATAACAAATAGTTAAGAAGGACACCGAAGAACCAGAGCTCTTCCTCTCCAGCAACCAATTCCTACACAAGCAGAGATGAACACCATACAAATAATCAAGCAGAAAAGAATGCCGTAAATCAAGGATCTATCAAACAGAAAACCACACCTCGCCAACACTGACAGGGCAAGCATCTCTATATAAATAGGCAAAAAAAAAAAAAACCCACCCGCAGTAGCACTAGTGAGGCGGTGAAATGTCTGCAAAAGAACAAACAAGCTCAGAGAACACCAAGGGTATCACATACCTTGTTCCATACTACTGCTATTTCTTCTTCCTCGTTCTCCATTTGAAAATGGTTCCAACTGAATCCTCAGACCTTGAAACTCCAAGGAGAAAGAGCAAACATCACTCTAACACCACAAACTGCTCTCGACCTAGCAGCAATCCAAATCTCAGTCCCACACCATGAAAAAAGAAAATGAAATAAATTGCTTCCACCTTCTTACCCACATGCTAATTTCACACCTGGCTCTATGCAAAAGAAAATGAAGGAAAAAAAATAGTTCTAATGAGAAAGAGCTATAAAATCTTCCATCCATCTTTCCCTTTAAAAGCCAATAGAATGAAACAGGAATTCCATCATGGGGAAACCAAGGGCCCACTTCACTAGAGTGATTACTTAGCAGGCTTTAGTGCAGTTTAATGGATACTGCACATGAATCCGAAATATACAAGACTCAGCTCTCATACATAAACAATATCATGCACAGAACCCTGCCGCATTCAAACCGATGGAGTCATCCTGTCTCTTCTAAATGCCATGGGAAAAAACTGCCTAGAACAGTGTTTCTCTACCTTAGGAAGTTGAAGAAGTGTAGACTCCAGCTCCCAGAAATTCACAGCCTTCATGGCTGACTGGAGAATTCTGGGAGTTTTGAAGACTCCGTTCCTTAAAATTGTTCAAGGTTGAGAAATATTGGCCTATAGCAGGGGTAGGGAAACTTGGCCCTTTTATGACTTGTGGACTTAAACTCCCAGAATTCCTGAGTGAGCCATAAAAGGTTTCCCATCCCTGGCCTACAGGTTTTTCAGTTGTGGGGGGAAATCAATTTTTGACTTGAATGGGACTGTTTAATAGACAAGTGTAGGACATATAAAGAAAATGTCCTTGTTGCTCACAGTGGCCACATTTCCATAGCAACTCCTGGATCTCAAAATGTAAATGTTTCTTCTAACTGAAACCATTGTTCTCTGCTGGTAACAGAAGGGCAGAAGGAACATGAAATCTATTATGTTATAATATATGATTTTATACCATATCTATTATTATGCTATAACATCTTGCCTGTCAATGACTTCTTCAGTTTCAACCACAATAACACATGGGCAAACAACTGATACAAACTCAAGGTAAACTGCTCCAAACTCAACTGCAGAAAATACAACTTCAGGAACAGAGTGGTCAATGCCTGGAACACCCTACCCAACTCTGTCATTATATCCTCAAACCCCCAAAACTTTACCCTTAAACTGTGTACCATGGACCTCACTCCATTCCTAAGAGGTTTGCAAGGGCATATGCATAAGTGCACCAACGTGCCTACCGTCCCTGTCCTACTGTTCCCACTTATCTTTATTTACTTCCTTTGTTCTTGTTTATGTTCATACCAATATCTGTCATCCTGTACATGTTTGACAAATAAAATGAAAATTACTTATGAATATGAGTGTGTGTCATTTTCTCCTCCCGTCTAAAAGGTTTTAAATAGGAGTACATCTCCTTGTCTACAGGAGTGTGTCTTTTGCTATTCTTTTGGAGAAAACACCTACAGTAGATACCACCTAGTAATAACTCACTGTACTGAGACTTGGTTATTTGTTTTGGGTTGTGTGTTTTGATTCTACAGAGGCTCCAAGCCAGACACGTAGATTGGACCCTGATTTTATTTTTTTAAAAAATTGGTTTGTTTAGGTTTTTTTCAGTTTCTGTTGCAACCTTTAGACATGTTGGCATTGTATATATGCCTATGCAAGTTGTAGACATAGCTAACACGGTGTCTTCCTTTGGGCAGAATTAATTGGCAAGGGAAATGAAGGTTGCACTAATCCTGTAATTTGAGTGTGTTACAACAGCAGGGAAGTCTCAACTTTAGAACTTTAATAGACATGCAGAATACCTGTTGCTTTGTTACAGCATTTAAACTGCATTGCTGAACTGTTGATTGAAGTGAATCTGCGCTTTGAAATCTTGGTATTTCATGACTGACTGTTTAAGTACAGTATACATGGTCTCCCTGGTGGGTTCCCGCCCACCTTTTTAATAAAGCAAGGTCCAGATACACTAGTTTTCCTGCATAACACAGCCTTTGTACCTGTCCTTATCAATCTTTGGGGACCTGTTCATCTGTTTAACATTTCATGCCTGCCACCTCCTAAGCGATTAAAACCAATCAGTGCTCTAGAGTGGAGGAGTAAGGAACCTGCACCTCTCGTGACAAAGACCTTAAAAACGAGAGAGTAAAGTACTATGCTTCTTAACTGGATTAGCTCTTGTATGCCTTCAGGAAATTTTCCAAGGTGGTGATTACTACCTGTGAATGAACTTGCTACGTGAATTATAAGAGTAATTCGGTATTCTTGGATAATCTTAAAATTATAATGGTATAGCGGAGTCTGTAGCCAAAGTAGAGGTAGAGTTAAGGGACTGGTTAGCTTGAAATCCCTACAGGGGAGGAAGCCGTGGATATCTGGGCTCCCTCCCCTTCCAAACCCCTGGAGTGTTTCTCTAGTTGTTCTCCAGAGAGTATGGTTGGTTTGTCAAGGTTCTTGTAAGTGAGTGAGAAATAAGTAGGTGTGTAGGAACAACAGTTTCTTACACTTGACAAATAGTGTTTTGCCAGGGGCAAGCATCCAGCACAACACCATGATAGTGTTGAGTTGTGGTGACAAAGTTTAATAAATTGTTAAATACACAGGGAAGAAAAAACAAGCTAGTAAGTAGCCGCAAACTGGAAGCTTTAAATCAGAGATAGGCGGGGATGGATGGATGGATAGATGGATAGATGGATGGGTGGATGGATGGATAGGTGAGTGGGTGGGTGGATGGACTGATGGACTGGTCAGTGGCCAACCAATCAGTTTTCAATCTTATATCTCTTTCTCCACTTCATTATAACAGGCTGAGGATCATTCATGGGGTTGGCGGGGAAGAATGGTACTATACAGGCATTTTGTATAAGCTCCCATTGCCAATCTGAATTGGAATCTACTTACTTTATTTTTAGATGCCTTCCCCATCTAACTGGTGCTTAAACCATTTTTTTTTAATCAACTGATTTAAATGATGATCGGGGATTCTGTGTCCAGTTCAGGTCTGAAGCAAAGATATATTCAGAGGAGTATTCAATGATTTTTTAGAAGTTTGAATCTCCAGTTCCCATCAATGGCCAGCTTGATTAGCATATGGGGATCAAAATCCAAAAAGTTAACCAGTCAACCGGCAGGAGAGACAAGATGATCAGATCTCCACATTAACATATATTTCATTGAGAAATCCTGTTCCAGCTGAACTTACATATCAAGAAATGAAAGATTTGATGAACGTCTAGCAAGCATTCCAGGTCTAAGTTAGTAAAGTTACAGGAGAAAGATTAAGATTGAATTTAGAGCACCAACTTAGGAAATCAAGGGAAAACACCAAGGCAGATGTTATGAACTTGGACTGTATAACATGATAATAAATTGCCTTTCTTATTCATTTCACCTGATAGAACTCAACACTCCTTGTTCTAGTTCCAGCAGCCTCTGTTGCCTTGTGTTTTTGTTCAAGATAAAGACTGAAACTGGTTCAGTTTCTTGTTTCTCTGAAATCATTCAAGGCCTGCCGATTTTCAACCAGTGACTACTATGGTGATGCAAAACATGTGATTTGTTCTTGCATAATTGCTGAAACTTGCTTCTGCCTTGTGAATAGGACCAGTCAATCCTGCTACTCTGGAATGCAGGGTTTTTAGTTTTTTTTTTTTTTTAGGTAAAACATGTCCCCATATTCCCCCATGGAAACTCATGACAACCATTTATTTTTTTTTGCTCCAATTTATTGGATTTGTTGGATTACTGGATTTGCTCAACACGCTGAACCACAAACTAAATGCACAGGCTGGATTTAGTGATTATAAAGAGAAAGGTTTCTCCTGCTCGATTGTGTCAGACTCTAAGGGGAGGTGCTCATCTCCGTTTCTTAGCCGAGGTTGCCAGCATTGTCCGAAGACACTTCTCTCATCATGCGGTCAGTTTGACTATATGTTGAGTCGCAAAGAATGTGGTTACTTTACCTATTTATCTACTCGCATTTGCATGCTTTCGAACTGCTAGGGGGCAGGAGCTCCAGCAGAGAATGGTACCTCACTCTGTTGGCAGTCTCAAACCTGAACTGTCAGCTTTCCAGCTGACAAGCTCAGCATCTTTAACTACTAAGCCACACACACTGAACTTACGTGATACCTATGTCTAAATTTATTTGTAGTTCACTATGATATGGTGCAACAATTTCATGGTGGTTGAGGGGCCAGCGCTTCTTTAAAGCATTTGTTAAATTATTTCATTTTTTTATGTTTTTATTTTTGCAACATCTACACTATAGTATGATAAATAAACCTTGCATCATTTTTATATATAGTGGTCCTGGAACAATTTAGTATCAGAAATTGAATGAATGAATAAATGAATGAATGTGAGCATATTTTACAGGTACATCCTCAATTTACGATCACAATTGATCCCAACATTTCTGTTGTTAAACAAGATAATTGTCATGTGAAATTTTGTCCCATTTTATGACCTTTCTTACCACCGTTGTTAAGTGAGTTACTGCCATGGTTAAGCTAGTAACATGGTTGTTAAGTAAATCTGGCTTCCTTGTTGATGTTGCTTGTCAGGGTTCAGCAAAGGTGATCATATAACCCTGGAACATTGCAACTGTCATAAGTACATGTCAATTGCCAACGTATTCCAATTTAGATCATGTGACCACGGGGATGCTACCATGGTTTTAAGTGTGAAAAACGGTTATAAGTCGCTTTTTCCAGAGCTGTTGTATCTTCAAATAGTCACTAAATGAGGCAAGAACTACCTGTATTGATAAAAGCCATTAAAAATAGCTAAAAGCTGTTTGACATCCCTAAATAAGTGCATCTGAAAAATACGATACATTTGGCATAAAGCCATCATCTTTCTTGATGGATATTTCATCTTCCAAAGGCTTCATCTGGACCCGTGATGGTGAATCTATGGCGCGTGTGCCACAAGTGGCATGCAGAGCCATTTGTGCCGGCACATGAGCCGCAGGCAAGCTTACCTCACTGCACATGCACATGCCTCACAGCTGATATTTCAGCTGGTTTGAGGCATTTTTCAGCCTCCCAGAGGCTTGAAAAAAGCCCTCTGCAAGATTTTTCAGGACGAATAGGCCCGTTTCATCACTTCCTGTAATGCCGGAAGTGACAAAACAGGCCTATTATTCACCCTGAAAAGCCTTGCAGAGGGTTTTTTCAAGCTTCTGGGAGGCCGAAAAAGGCCTCAAACCGGCCAAAAAATCAGCTGTGAGGCACAGTGTGGGTAAGGGGATGGTGGTGGTGGGAATTGTGTATGCATGGGCAGCGGGTGGGGGGGCACATTGCCTTCTGGGTGCTGGCACGTGAGTGAGTGCGCACTTGGCGTGCACAATTTTTGGCATAGGAACCCAAAAAGGTTAGCTACCACTGGACCAAGGCTCTCTAGGATGCTTTCAAAACATAAACATGGGAACAAACACTCCATAGAGAATTGGATGCTGGGACCTTTAGTGTTTTAGAGATAAATAGCAACGTCACAACTTCAGATGAAGAAACTAAACAAACCAGTAGTGTTGTTTGCTATATCTGTAAATCTAGGTGTTCCAATCAACCCACAGATCTCTGTATTTAGTAAGAACTGAAGTTTTTGAGTCATTTTGAAGTCTGGGAACCACCCAAGAGCTGGTTGGAAGATGAGTGGCAATATAAATGTTTTAAATAACCCAATAAAATCTTCAAAGAGAAGTCCTTGTTCTGGAAATAAATAAATAAATAAATAAATAAATAAATAAATAAAGAAAGAAAGAAAGAAAGAAAGAAAGAAAGAAAGAAAGAAAGAAAGAAAGAAAGAAAAGAAATATAATTTATAACTGTCCTCATCTTCTGTTAAATGGACAAGCACGTTCCTACTCAGTTATGTACAGGTAATCCTTGATTTACGGACACAGTTGAGCCCAGAAATTACATTGCTAAGTGAGAAAGTGAATTTTTGCCTCAGTTTATGACTTTTCCTGACACATTTGTGAACCGAATCACTGCAGATGCTGAATTAGTGACCTGGTTGTTAAGTGAATCTGGCTTGCCCATTGACTTTGCTGGTCAGAGGGTTGCAAAACTTGACCCCAAGATACTGCAACCATCATAAAGATGAGTCAGTTGCCAAGCGTCTGAATTCTGAGTGGAGTAGATCCACCATTTTCTTTCTGTCAGAATACAAATTGTGAATAGATACCCAGAAGCAGTGGTGGGATTCAATTTTTTTTACTACTGGTTCTGTGGACATGGCTTTGTGGGCGTGGCTTTGTGGGCGTGGCAGGGGAATGATGCTGCAAAATCCCCATTCCCTCCCCATCCCGCTAACCTGCTTTCCAGCTCCTTTCTCCTGTGCAGGGCAACCAAAGAAGACCCAGCCAATCAGCTGGGACCCAATGGGAGGCAGAGAATAGATGGAGGCGGGGCCATTCAGAGGTGATATTTGCCGTTTCTCCGAACTACTCAAAATTTCTGCTACCGGTTCTCCAGAACTGGTCAGAACCTGCTGAATGAAGGTCTATCAGGATCTCCTGCAATTTATCTTCCATCGCTATCTGGGATTGATTTTGAATGGTAGATCAAGTCATGTATAATTTTGGCCTTTCTTGCTTCTTCTCAACCCCACTGCTCTTGTTTTCTACAAAAATTAACATCATGTCTGATGGAGAGTTCTGAGGTTCTCAGTTTACTTTCGTTAATCTGGAAAAGATAATTATCTTATTAAGTGTGGGTTTTCTTTCCCGTGAATCAACCCTGCTGTAATTGCTTTTTATGATTACGGTTAGATTTCATTTCTTTATTTTGCTTCCACACTCCCACACAGCAAATTGTGCAAGACAAGGCTAACACCTTTTTTATTTTTTTTAAATCTCTCCTTCAATAACATCTTCTAAAGAGCAGCCTACAATGTGGGGAATAGAAGCCTTTAAAAATCTCTCTCTCTCTTTGCGAAATTCAAGAAAATTCAGTTTTATTGGTCAGCAGTAAAATGTTGTTCTAAGCTGCAATTTAAAGACACGGGCTCACAAGCGTCAGGATTGTGATTTTTTAAAAAAGTAATTGACTCCATTCATTCTTATAAAAGTTATTTGGTATATTTTTGTATGAATATCTTAGAAATTTTAATGATGTGATTTCTGATCTTAAAATTGGAACATTTTCTCTAGTTGTAGTCACCCAACCACTGTTTACGTAGGATAGTGGTTTCATAGATTTTTGGATCTGCATATTTTTCATGGGTTGATAATATGTTGGCTATAAAAGTGTTGTAAAAAGAACAGACTTCAGGCTATTGCATGGAGATATGCATTCCTCTCTTCTTTTAATTTTTAGTGTTTATTTATTTGTGGTAGAGTCATAAATACTCCCACGTGTCTCACAGGGACAAATAAGAACTTTCTCGGCATTTCTAGTCTGTCCAGGAACCCCCAAAAGGTGTTTAATGAGCTTTTCTCTGTAAATCTGATTTCCTGGCTGCGGCAGATAAAGCAAAAACTATATTTTGTAATCTAGACATACCTTTATAATACTTTAGATTTTATTTACGTATTTTATATTTTTAAATCTGTGTTCTTTTAATCGAAATGTGATCTGAATGTGCCATACGACAAATAAAATCTCCATAAACTGTTGAATAATTAACCGATGCTACTCTGCGAAGAGGGAAAAGCGATAGCGTCTAAAAAAAGCGAAGAGGGAAGAGTGATAATGTCTAAAAAAAAGTGAAGAGGGAAAAGCGATAACATCTAAACCTGACTTTTTTTTCTTAGAAAGGGAAATATTTTTCCTATGATCTTGACACATGGAGAGAATTTAAATAAATTAAATTTCAGAGTTATGCCCAGCAGGGTTTCAAGTGGCACTTAAACCAAGAACCTTAAACTGGAGTCATGGTGTAGCAATTGTCATTCAAGAATTGCTAAGAACACTGAGTGCCCAAAGCGTACGTCTATGCGTGCATCCCCAAAATGCAATACATACACATCCCCACGCATGCGTCCCGCCCCCTGCACACATGCATGCATCCTTACGCATGTGTCCCACCCTCCTGCATGCACCCCCACCCCCCAGATGACCGAGAGAGGGCAACCAGTAGACATGAAGAGCGACAGAGCTCAGCCGGTGAACAAGGATCGCCCCCTCCTGATCTCTGAGCACAGAGTGAGTGGAGATAAGGTGAGAACAGTGCAGGCTGACCCGACGGCTCAGGAGGAGAGCACCCTGCCCCTCTTCACAAGGCATACCCGAGGACTGAGAATTAAGGAGACGCAGTGCGGAGGGGGGGAACAAATGCTAAATTGGTAGAGTTTGGTGTACCAGTACAGTCATTTGGAGTTTGCAGGACTGCTTGCTTTTTCCTGACTTTGTGGACTCAGTACCTCGTTCCCTACTTTGTGGACACGTTGCTTGTTCCTTGCTTCATGGACTCATTCCCCTGTTCCCTTGTATTGCTGGATTGGGCGCAGCCAGAGGTGGCTGTTTGTGTGTGTGTGTGCGCGTGCGCACGCTTTGCCGTGGAACTTGCCAAGAACATGGGAGCGTTTGGGGGGAAATTTGGAGCATTAAAAGGGAGTTTGAACTGTCATGCCCTTGGTAGAGTCGGACTCTGAGGGGGAGGAGGAACAGCCGACAGGGAGTGGAGGTGTGGCTCCGGAGGTTGTGGAGGAGGCTGGGGAAGGGCAGAGGCTGGCTGGGCAGTCAGAGGTAGAACCAGGCCCACCCCCCCTTCATCCTAGGACATGCAGGGAGGAACGGAGAAAGAAACAACTTGGCTTATGAGAGAGGAAGAGGCCATGATCCTCCTCATTGGTTGCAGCTGGGGAGAATAGTATATAAGAGAGACAGTTAAAACACAGCATTGACAGAAGCAAAGCGTGTGTTATTTTGGGCTGAAGTTATCTTGGTTGACGTCCTTCCAACAGACTGTGCCTTGTTATCTCTTGAATTTGGTAAGTATTTATCCTGGTCCATTGTGGAAATTCCTTCATTGTAGTTTGTTTTAGTTTTTTATTTCACCTCTCTCTGCTCATTAAGTTCAGACTGTATTGCTTTCTTTTAAAGACTATTTTTGAATACGTTTTATCTCCAACTGAGAATTATTGAACAGTGAGGCCAAGTTGGAGGCATTAAAGGACATTTATTTATGTTTTGGATTTTGTTAATTTGTGTTACACTCTGGGTCATCACAATGGAACAGAATGGAACAGAACAGAACACAACAGAATAGAGCTGGAAGGGAGGTCTTCTACTCTAGCCCCTGCTCAAGCAGGAGAACCCATACAATTTCAGACAAGTGACTGTCCAGTCTCTTCTTAAAACCCTCCGGTGATGGCGTGGCCATGATTTCTGGAGTCCAGCTGTTCCACTGGTTAATTGTCCTCATTGTAGGGAAATTTCTTCTTAATTCCAGGTTGCTTCTCTCCTTGATCAGTTTCCAAACATTATTTCTTGTTCTGCCCTCTGATGCTTTGAAGAATAAATTGAGCCCTTCTTCTTTGTGGCAGCCCCTCATATACTGGAATACTGTTGTGACTTCTGGTTTGAGCTTCTTCAGTGATGGACCGAAATCCACGATCGTGTGCAGTTTCAATCCGTGCTTGCCGCTGGAGCGCCCTGAACTGGCTGGATTCGGGGCTAAGCCATCCCAAAGAGGTGGTGAAGAGGGGGGAGACCACCAGCAGGGTCAAGGAGAGCCACATTTCTCCTCCTCAGCTGGCCAGCCATTACTCCCTTTCCCGAAGGCGGTTGCAGTGGTGGTCAGAAATGGCCACCTCAAAGAAGAACTCAACCAGAAAGGAATGTGCAGGAGGAAGACAAGAAAAGAAAGTTTTGGTTGACCGGGTTAAACTGAAAAAGCAACAACATAAGGTAGCCTGGAATTTGAACTATAAAAAATAACATTGTTCCCAAAGAAGACTTTGAAGCAACGAATAAGAGAGGGAAGGGAAAGGATTTGGCTTTTCTTTTTCTTCCCTTCCTTATACTGACAGCTAAGAGATTTAAGTAAGAAAATGACAAAAATCCACTTTGACATCAATAGGCATTTAAGCTGAAAATAAAATGTCAAAGGGATAATAAAGACTTTCGGATATTCAAAAACCTTTAAAAGCAGGAAAGGAGAGAAAAGAAAAGAATAAAAGGGCGGGATCTGGAAAAATGGAGGAGTCTGCCTGGAACCTTGACAAGATTCCTAAAAGATACATTCTAACTGAAACTTTGTAACAAAATAATAGAACCCCAGGAAGAGAAAGTAGAAAAAAGAAGCAAGAAGAAATAGATTTGGATTATTTGGATTACTTGGTGATTTTTGGATTTTTGGCTATTGCATTTAAATGACTAAAATCAATCAGATGGTTTTTTAAAAGTGTTTAAAATGGTATCACTTTTAGAAGAACTGAAAATGGAACTTAAAAAACAGAAAGAAGATGCACAAGAAGGAAGAGGTTCTTTTGGCTTCGTATTTCAATTTTTAGAAATGGAGATCTGGAACTGTGAGAAACAAGAAGAAACACTTGTAGAACAAGAAGGTTGGGACAAAGAAGAAGCCATCTTTAATGATCAAGTAATTTTATGTGGGGGAAAGGAAAGGGGGGAAAGAGAGTGAAAAGTTTAAGATTTGAAAAAACAACCAAAAAAAAAAAGAATAGTTTGAAAAATAATTACAATATTAGGAAGCAACAGAAGAGAGGATCACAGAAGAGAGAATTAGAAGTAGAGAGACAAGGGGGCAAAAAGGGGAGGGAGAAGAAGAGCGGGAAGAAGGAAAGGAAAAGAAGTTATAAAAGACAGAAACAAGATATAGAGAAACAGGGAAAATGTTGAAAGCATGGATTCAAAGCATAAGCCTATTTAGAGATAATGGGTGAAAATTTAATTGAAAAAGGGATTCTGCAAAAGGTACATAAGATAGTATTGTTATATTAGAAATAGAAATAATTTTAGAAAATATGAAACAATGTATGACTAAAATGATGATAAAATACTTATTGTAATGCAGTGGAATGTTTGTTAATAAATAAATGAAATGAAGTGAATGAGAGAATGAAATTAGGAAAGGATGGGAACATTTTAATTATTATTAATGATAAAAATATTATAAAATATGGAAAAAAAGAATTAATTATGGAAAATGAAGATATGATATTCAATTGAAAAGAAATGTTAAAAAAGAATTAATTATGAAAATGTATAAGTGTTCACAAGGAATCCACGATCGTGTGCAGTTTCAATCCGTGCTTGCCGCTGGAGCGCCCTGAACTGGCTGGATTCGGGGCTAAGCCATCCCAAAGAGGTAGTGAAGAGGGGGAGACCACCAGCAGGGTCAGCTGGCCAGCCATTACTCCCTTTCCCAAAGGCGGTTGCAGCGGTGGTCAGAAATGGCCACCTCAAAGAAGAACTCAACCAGAAAGGAATGTGCAGGAGGAAGACAAGAAAAGAAAGTTTTGGTTGACCAGGTTAAACTGAAAAAGCAACAACATAAGGTAGCCTGGAATTTGAACTATAAAAATAACATTGTTCCCAAAGAAGACTTTGAAGCAACGAATAAGAGAGGAAGGGAAAGGATTTGGCTTTTCTTTTTCTTCCCTTCCTTATACTGACAGCTAAGAGATTTAAGTAAGAAAATGACAAAAATCCACTTTGACATCAATAGGCATTTAAGCTGAAAATAAAATGTCAAAGGGATAATAAAGACTTTCGGATATTCAAAAACCTTTAAAAGCAGGAAAGGAGAGAAAAGAAAAGAATAAAAGGGCAGGATCTAAAAGATACATTCTAACTGAAACTTTGTAACAAAATAATAGAACCACAGGAAGAGAAAGTAGAAAAAAGAAGCAAGAAGAAATAGATTTGGATTATTTGGATTACTTGGTGATTTTTGGATTTTTGGCTATTGCATTTAAATGACTAAAATCAATCAGATGGTTTTTTTAAAGTGTTTAAAATGGCATCACTTTTAGAAGAACTGAAAATGGAACTTTTAAAACAAAGAAGATGCACAAGAAGAAAGAGGTTCTTTTGGCTTCGTATTTCAATTTTTAGAAATGGAGATCTGGAACTATGAGAAACAAAAGAAACACTTGTAGAACAAGAAAGTTGGGACAAAGAAGAAGCCATCTTTAATGATCAAGTAATTTTATGTGGGGGAAAGAAAGGGGGGAAAGAGAGTGAAAAGTTTAAGATTTGAAAAAACAACCAAAAAAAAGAATAGTTTGAAAAATAATTACAATATTAGGAAGCAACAGAAGAGAGGATCACAGAAGAGAGAATTAGAAGTAGAGAGACAAGGGGCAAAAAGGGGAGGGAGAAGAAGAGCGGGAAGAAGGAAAGGAAAAGAAGTTATAAAAGACAGAAACAAGATATAGAGAAAGGGAAAATGTTGAAAGCATGGATTCAAAGCATAAGCCTATTTAGAGATAATGGGTGAAAATTTAATTGAAAAAGGGATTCTGCAAAAGGTACATAAGATAGTATTGTTATATTAGAAATAGAAATAATTTTAGAAAATATGAAACAATGTATGACTAAAATGATGATAAAATACTTATTGTAATGCAGTGGAATGTTTGTTAATAAATAAATGAAATAAAGTGAATGAGAGAATGAAATTAGGAAAGGATGGGAACATTTTAATTATTATTAATGATTTATAAAAATATAAGTGAAGATAAATATGGAAAAAAAAGAATTAATTATGGAAAATGTATGATATTCAATTGAAAAGAAATGTTAAAGATGTTAAGATTCTAACTAATATTAATGATAGAATTGAATTGAATGGAATGAGTGTTTTATTTACTATTGTTATAGATAGATAGATAGATAGATAGATAGATAGATAGATAGATAGATAGATAGATAAATATTTAAGAATATAGTGTGTATTTTAAGAATGTACCAAGCAGAATTTGATTGGAAGTTATGTACTATATTGAATGTTATAATTTTAAAGGCATAAATTGAAGTTTAAATAAGAGTTGAATTGATAAAATTAAAAGATATAAAGGTGTCATACTCCAATTAGTAACTACAGGGGAAAAGTTGTTTAATGAGAAAAGATAATATGAAATTGAAACAGGACAGACAAAAGTATAAATATAATGATTGGAAAGACACTGAAACTTAGAAAAAGATATATAATTGAATTTAGATATGAGATAATTAAAAATAAAGTTGAGAAAACCGAGGGAGGGGAAAAATTATGGATAAAATATTAAAATAGTAATAAGATATGGAATAGAACACAAAGGTGAATATGAAATTGAGTTTGTGTCTGTATGAAGAAGTGATAACCTGGGATCATGCTATTCTCAAAAAAGATGTTTTATTTGTATTATGTTTTTATGTGAAAACCCAAATAAATTTGTGTGTGTGTGTGTATATATATATATATATATATATATATATATATATATATATATATATATATATATATACACACACACACACACACACACACATACATACATACACATACATACACACACACACACACACACACACACACACACATACACACACATATATACTGGAATACTGCTATCATGTCTCCCCTAATTCTTTTCTTTAAATTAGCCAGACCCAACATCTGCAACTGTTCTTCATATGGTTTAATCTCCAAGTCTCCAGTTCAGCTAAGGCTTGTTTGGTTCCATCATTTTTAACCTATAAATGAAACTAATTTGCTTTTTCATTTCTTTTCAGCCCACTCAACAATGCATCAAATAATACAAACTGCGTACAGCTGGTTTTGGTGGGAGAACATCTGGATGCCTGCTAACTGCACGTGGGCAGATTTAGAAGATCATAATGGATACATCTTTCCCAAACCACGACAATTGTTTGCCACAATCCCATATGCCTTTGTGATGTTGGTTATCAGGTTCTTTGTTGAAAGGTAAAAATTCTCTCTTATTTAAAATCTTTTTTTTTCCTGCTCCAAAAATTCATTTTTTCTCCCATATTTGATTTTTAATCTTATGAAATATCTCAAGGGCTTCCTTTCCACTATTTATTTTTGTAGCTTTTAGTGAGATGTTTTCAGCTTTAAAATGATAAGTCTTGAGATATCTTGATTCGGTTTCAAAAATTGATAATGATTATGGAAATGCAAATTACGTGAAGGCGTAATCCTTTGTTCACTTGGAGTCTAATTTATTTATTTATTTATTTATTTATTTGCTTACTTACTTACTTATTAATTTCCATTTGTATAGCTGCCCATCTTGAGCCAATGAAGCTTCATCTGTGTGCTTTGTTTAAAGTGAAGGTAAAGTAAAAAAGATGCGTAGAGATAAATTGTAAGTGAAAAAGAGAAGCAGAATTAACACATCCACAGGTTGTCAAATACGAAAAATGGGGACTATAAGTTCCAGTTCCAGTTAAGGTGACTTAGATTTAGATGCCTCTACACAAGAATCTGATAAACTAATAGTCAGCACTAAATTGACACCAGGTAAGGGTCAACAGAATTCAAGAGGGGTTGGATTTTGAATGCTTATAGCAATGTAACGATTCTAGACTGATTCCTCTCTTGACCCTTCTCCAGGCTCCAGGCTCAGGTACGGAAAAAGAAAGGGTTGCCATCAGGTAGAATTCAATGGAGTCTGGTCTCTGACTAAAGTAGTATTCTTATGTTAACCACATCATTTAAGAGATAATTTGAGTGAAGCTGAAAACCACGTTCCACTGTGCCATGCACCTGTGGTATAACTTTCTTAACTACTAGAGGGAAATAGGTTGGATCTGCCATCTCAGAGGTGTGTTAGATGGAAATTCTTTGTCTTAAACCCTTTGGAAGATGCCCAATTTAAGGAAGACTCACTTGTCCTGGAACATGGACTAACTAAGCTGTGCAAATGAAGAAATGATGCAACACAATGCTGAATGGGCACTCCACAATTCCCCATGAGACAAAGCAAATGGGTTGCAATCATGAATGCTGAAAACCTGTCCTTCAGCCCAAGTAGGGAGCACTTCATTTTCCTGTGCTATCGTATAGCTAGCCTCATATTGAAATCATTACATTTACAAGCTTCCCTTTTTAATTGTCTTTCAGATATATTGCTCTTCCTCTGGCTGACTACTTGGGCATAAAGGATACAAAGCGGATCAAACCACTGGATAATCCCACCCTTGAAAATTTTTTCCAAGAATGCGCAAAAAAGCCATCTCAGGTGAGGATTCTTTCTTTAAAAAAACAAAAAAAAAGTTTCCTGGGTGACTTTCATGCCCCAAATCACTGCCTGGTTCTACCTTTCTATCCAGCCAAGGAATGGTAGACAAATTAACAAATTAGCAGAGTTGGAAGGGAATTTGTAGGTCATCTAGTCTAACCCCACTTGCCCAAGCAGGAGACACTACATCATTCCCGACAGATGGCAGTCCAGTCTCTTCTTGAAAGCCTCCAGTGATGAAGCTCCCACCACTTCTGAAGGCAACTTGTTCCATGGGTTGATTGCTCTCCCTGTCAGGAAATTCTTCATTTCCAGATTGAATCTCTCCTTGATCAGTTTACATCCATTATTCCTTGTCTGGCCTACAGGCACTTTAGAAAATAGCTTGACCCCCTTCCTCCTCTCTGTGGCAGCCCCTCAAATATTGGAACTCTGTTATCATGTCTCCCCTGGTCCATCTCTTCACTAGACTAGCCATGCCCAATTTCTGCAAGTGTTCATCGTATGATTTAGCCTCCAGCCGCCCATAAAAAGCTTGGTTGCTCTTCTCTGCACTCTTTCTAGAGTCTCAACATCTTTTTTATAGTGTGGTGATCAAAACTGGATGCAGTACTCTAGGTGTGGCCTTACTAAAACCTATCAACCTTCAGAGAATGAAGAACTCCAGGCAATTATAGCTCACAGAGAGAGGTGCCAGAATTATAGTCCAGTAACACCTGGAATTTTCCCAATCTTGTTAGCCCTCTGTATGCTTCTTACAAGTCTCAACTCTGTGTTTCTCAACCTTGAGGAACTTTAAGGTGTGTGGACTTCAGAATTCCCCAACCCTCCATGCTGCTGAAGTCCACACAGGCTGTCCATCCCATTGTAAAGTCGCCAAGGTTGAGAAACACAGCTTCAACTGATGGAGTTGGCCAATTGTAAATCACTTTGCCGCCACCTCTTCAAACAGGTGGTCCTCAATGTACGACCACATTTAAGCGCAACATTTCTGGGGCTAGGTGAAAGCGTTTTGCCCCATTTTATGACTTTTCTTACCACGGTGGTTAAGTGAACAACTGCAGTTGTTGAGTTAGTAACATGGTTGTTCAATCAATCTGGCTTCCCCATTGAGTTTGCTTGTCGGAAGGTCGACAAAGAGGATCACGTGACCCCAGGACACTGCAATGGTCAAAAATGTGATTGTGATGACCCGGAGTGTAACACAAACGTAACAAAATCCAAAACGTAAATAAATGTCCTTTATAGGGGAGGATGTGGATATCTCATTTAGGTGATCTTAGTAGAGTAGAGTAGAGTAGAGTAGAGTAGAGTAGAGTAGAGTAGAATATAGAATAGAATTCTCCAAGCAAAGAATAGAATAAAATAGAAAATAGAATAGAATAGGAATATAGAATAGAATAGAGAATAGAGAATAGACTATAGAATAGAATAGAAAATAGAATAGAATAGTATAGAATAGACTATAGAATAGAATAGAATAGAATAGAATAGAATAGAATAGAATAGAATAGAATAGAATAGAATAGAATAACAGAGTTGGAAGGGACCTTGGAGGTCTACTAGTCCAACCCCCTGCTTATAGGAAACCCTGTACCATTCCAGACAAATGGTTATCCAATCTCTTCTTAAAAACTTCCAGTGTTGGAGGATCCACAACTTCTGAAGGCAAGTTGTTCCACTGGCTAATTGTTCTAATCTTGATCATTCTGTTTTCTTAGGCACAAGCAAACAAAATTGCTTCACAACTAGGCAACTGCTATTGGAAGATTCTTATAGTCTGAACTTTTTAATCGTGATGGAGTTTCAACACAACGGGTGGCATGGGAAGGGTGTGGGTAAATCCGGTGTGCTTAGCGTAGTGTTGAATTCCCAACCCTTTGCAGCACAATGAGATGCATCCTGATGCATTTTTCATTGATTGGGAATTATGTCATAAGTGCTGCAGATAATGACAGTAGAAGTCGTAAGTAGGTGGAGCAGCTTTGAAGAGCAGAAGAACCAGAAAAGTGATGCTCTCCACAGAAAAACAGAATAACAGAGTTGGAAGGGACCTTGGCGGTCTTCTAGTCCAGTGGTCGCCAACTGGGGGGCCAGGGACCACTGGTGGTCCATGAGAAAATTTTGGTGGTCCACAGAGAAATGCCCCCCCCCCCAAAGCACCCCTCAAAGCAATTAATCCAGGCTGCACAGGAATACAAGGCTGCGCCACCCACATGGCCCACCCACCCACTGGCCCCCACCCTTCAGCCGAGTGCAAACCTTAGCTTGAGTAGAGCCACGCGAGCTGGAACTGGAAGGTAAGACCAACGGCGGGGGAGGGAAATCCACCCCAGGGTGGCTTGCTGACGTTGGTGGGAAAGTCGGTCCCATATTCCAGAGCGGCAGTAGTCACAGGACTGGCCCTTTGGTCATCCCGGAGCACCTCCTCCAGTCTATAGCAGGCCGGTGCACCCAGGTGGAGGAGCAGCTGCTCCAGGATGACCAGAGGGCCAGTCCTCTGACTACTGCAGCTCTGGAATATGGGGGCAACTTTCCCACCAACATCAGCAAGATACCGTCAGTCAAAATTCATATTAGTGGTCCGCAGGATTTAAAATTATGAGTTTGGTGGTCCCTGACGTCCAAAAGGTTGGCGACCCCTGTTCTAGTCCAGCCCTCTGCTCAAGCAGCAAACCCTCTGCTATTTCAAACAAACAGTTGTCCGATCTCTTTTTAAAAACTTCCAGCACTGGAGCATTTACAACTTCAGGAGGCAAGTCATTCCACTGATTAATTGTTCTGACTGTCAGGAAATTCCTCTTTAGTTCTAAGTTGCTTCTCTCCTTGATTAGTTTCCATCCGTTGCTTCTTCTCCTGCCCTCAGGTGCTTTGGAGAATAGTTTGACCCCTTCTTCTTTGTGGCAGCTCCTCAAATATTGCAACACGGCTATTATGTCTCCTCTAGTCTTTTTTGCTGCCCTTCTCTGTCCATAGTCTCCAGTCTATGAAAGCTTAAACCATTAACATTTCTTGGTTTGTATATCATGCTTTTTAAAATGACTTTTTGTTTCATGACACTTTTTTTTTATCTAGCAAATACATTTACTCTCTGATGGTCAGTAACCTCCTCTTCCTTCCTCTCCCTCTTCTCATTTTCCTTCCCCTCCTCCTCCTCCTCCTGTCACCACATTAGAAAAAGATGTTGAGATTCTAGAAAGAATGCAGAGAAGAGCAACCAAGCTTTTTATGGGTGGCTGGAGGCTAAAACATACAATGAACAGTTGCAGGAACTGGGCCTGGCTAGTCTAGTGAAGAGAAGGACCAGAGGAGACAGGATAGCAGTCTTCCAATATTTGAGGGGCTGCCACAGAGAGGAGGAAGGGGGTCAAGCTATTTTCTAAAGCGCCTGTAGGCCAGACAAGGAATAATGGATGGAAACTGAAGAAGGAGAGATTCACCCTGGAAATAAGGAGAAACTTTCTGACAGTGAGGACAATCGACCCATGGAACAGAAGTTGTGGGAGCTTCATTCCTGGAAGCTTTCAAGAAGAGACTGGACTGCCCTCTGTCAGAAATAGTGTAGGGTCTCTGCTTGGGCAAGGGGTTGGACTAGATGACCTTCAAGGTCCCTTGCAACTCTTGTTATTCTACTCTACTCTACTCTACTCCACTCCACTTTCTCCTCTTCCTCCTCTTTTCCCTCCTCCTTCTCTTCTTCCTCCTCGTCCTCCTCCTCCTCCCTCATCTCTTCTTCCTCCCTGGCATAGAAGCTGCAGTTCTTGTTTTGATTCCTTGACTTCCAGCATGTGCCTCACTGATTTCTCCCTCCTTCTTTCTCCAACCTTGCAGTCAGAAACACGTAGACTAGCTAAAAAGTGTAACTGGACCGTGCACCAGGTGGAAAAATGGTTCAGGCGAAGACGCAACCTAGAAATCCCAACTCTGCATAAAAAATTCAAGGAAGCTTGGTAAGAAAAGAGCCCACTCTCCTCTATTCTCTGTTTCTAAAAAAAGAAAAATCTTCTCAGGTAGAAAAATAGCCCGAAATTTGACATTTAATGGCATTCTGGGTATTGTATAACCAGATATTTCCTTTGTTGTCAGTCAACATAAATTCATAATATTATCGAACTACCTATCTCAGGTCCTTGGGATGGACTTGATAAGTGATTAAAAAGGTCAAATCCAGTCCAAACATCTGGCAACCAACAACAACAACAATAATAATATAACTAGTATTATCCTGTTATCAGTGAGCCTTGTCTTGCAAATTCTCCATTGATTATATTACATTACAGCTTCGAACGCAAAATTGCAGTTGCCATCTTGACTTTTTTAACCGTCTCCAACCAACCTTGTATGCACTGAAGCTGTAGTTTGAGTTTCCAAAGGCAAATCTGAATATGAGGATTAGAAATTAATTTATTCTTCTGTTCTAATTATTTCCATATCCTGTGCTTCCTCTCGAGCATGTGTGTGTGTGTCTGTGTGTGTGTGTGTGTGTGTGTGCTTGTGTGTGTGTGTGTGTTTAGATAATACCAATTTATTCCTGCTTGGTGCTCTCTGAGCTTGGTTGTTTTCTTGCAAGCATTTCATCCCCCAAACTAGATAACATCATCAATGCTAGTTAGTTAGCCAGACTAGCTAGCACTGATGGTGCTATTTAGTTTGGGAAAAGAAATATTTGCAAGAAAACAACTAAGCTCAGAGAGCACCACAAATCCCATATTTCAACCCTACCTACAAATAGTTTCTGTCAGTACTCTGGCTTATTTTGAACTTAGACTTCAAAGTGGCTCAAATCACTGTAGTTAATATAAATAATAACGATGAGGCAAGTTCATGCAGGAAGAGAGAGAGATGGTTTAAACAGGCAGTACTGTTTTCCTAGCTAAGAAGATTAGACCTGTTCTATCTTTACCATCTTCTTCTGTGTCCATGTGAACTCCTTGGTCCTAACATTCATTTTATTTCTTTGCAGTTGGCGATGTTTATTCTACAGTACTTCATTTATTGCTGGAATTATATTTCTCTGTGATGTAAGTTAAATATGGAGCTGGGAGGGAGGACTCCAGTGGTCTCCATGGTCTAATCTGAGGTTGTTTTTTTAACAGCAGCTTCCCATGAGTTGTTAAACTTGGGTTAGGATAAAGACAAATGCAATCTCCCCCAAAGGAGGATAAGCTTCTACTTCTACTGTTTTTTATTTTTATTTTTATTGTTGCTTTGTTGTTGTTGTTTTGTTGTTATTGTTATTATTATTATTGCTATTGTTATTATTGCTGCAATTTTCTTTGTTATATATAAATTTTCCATATCTACAATGGCACTGTACTGTCTGGGTACAATCTCTTTTAAATACAAGTAATAAACCTTATGCATACAATAACTACAACTATTCTCAAAATCTATCCACCATGATCTTCACTTATTAAACATTTCCCCTTATTTAATTAAACACTCTATTCAGCTTTATCTATATACTTGGTTAATAATATCAAACATTACAAACGTAGGAAATCACATTTATAACCATGATCCTCTAATTCTGTTCATCATCAGGTTTACTTATCCTAATTATTCAATGTTTCGTTATTTAGTTACACATTTATTTCATCTTTGTTTCCATAACCTCTTCCGTTCTAAATGTCTACTGTTATTATCCAGATAGAGTCATTGTGATAATCAGGAATTTCTCATTTTGAGGCAGGAGGGAGGTTTTTTTCATTTTTGTTTGAAGAATTAAAATTAAGAGAATTAAACCAGATGAGGCATTAAGCAGGAACTGTACCCGCATATTTGCACTGTAAGAAAATGAACTGTGAGGGAAGAATTTTTGGACTTCCGTGGTCCTATAATTCCATAATTCTTAAAGATACAGATGTCTTGCAGCCCAGCTTGGCTGTCTTCATGCAATTGTCTTGGCAGTTTTATCAAAGCCATTTGCCAACACTTTAATGAATTGGAGGTTACACAAAGTTCTGCATCCTCTTATTAGAGAACCCTTATCTAAAACAAGACATGGAAACTCCTGGTGTGAACTTGGGCCAGCCAGCCCCATCTGAACAATCTACCTCACCGTCCTGTTGTGGGGATTAAAAAATTAAAGGGGGAGACCCCTGGAAGCTGCTTGGGCTTCTGATGGACAGATGGGACAGCAAACTAATAAGTCAACAGCAAATAAATGACTATTAAAAATGCTAATGGAAAAATTCTGGACTGGGACACTCTCCAAAGAGAACCTTGGCTTTGCCCATATTGTAGCGGCTTCAATACCAAGAAAACATTTTTCTTTAAAAAAACAAACTTATTTTTCAATTTCTCAGGATCTTTACAATCAAAACACTTGTTCAGTTCTCTGGGGCCATTCTCAGGATGTTAGTCTATCGATTCAGTCCTGCTACAGCTCTATTATGCTCATTTCCTGTCCCGCTGCTAATTATCAACCTCTTTAGCTTTTACGGTTTAAGGAATCAGGTTTATATTAACCTCTTTATTATTTTAAACCTTGCAAAGAACATCTAGCATTGGGCTATATTGTAGACGAATAAATCTGTCAGTAAGAAAGCCTGATTTGCTT
Organism: Pseudonaja textilis; assembly: GCF_049901715.1. Taxonomy (NCBI): domain Eukaryota; kingdom Metazoa; phylum Chordata; class Lepidosauria; order Squamata; family Elapidae; genus Pseudonaja; species Pseudonaja textilis. The sequence goes on along the minus strand of NC_142002.1, from coordinate 6,931,493 downwards.
GCGGTTAACATGCTTCTCCTTTTGAGGATCCACTTGTGAATGAATCATTTCACATCCAATTTTGCATTTTCTAGGTACGTTACAGTGCATGGCTATCTATCTATCTATCTATCTATCTATCTATCTATCTATCTATCTATCTATCTATCTATCTATCTATCTATCTATCTATCTATCTATCTATCTATCTATCTATCTATCTATCTATCTATCTATCTATCTATCTATCTATCTATCTGTCTGTCTGTCTGTCTGTCTCTATCTCTATCCATCTCTATCTATCTACCTACCTACTTACCTACCTACCTACCTACCTATCTATCTATCTATCTATCTCTATCTATCTCTATCTATCTATCTATCATCTATCTATCTATCTATCTATCTATCTATCTATCTATCTATCTATCTATCTATCTATCTATCTATTAGCAGACTGGATTCACAGAGATTGCCTGGATAAGCTCTACAGCTTTTTATGGAAAGATTTTCCAGAAGTGGTTTAACCATTGCCTCCTTCTTAGGGTGGAGTGTAAGAGTTGCAGATTACAGGATAGTATTTTTCTGAAACCAAATTGTTTATTAGAGAGTAGTTTGTTTGTCTCTAAGTGGAGGATAATGGATTGGTTAATAATTGATTCCATTACTTTACAGATAACACAGCATAAAGAGATTGGTCTATAAATTTCAACTAGGCTGGGGTCTCCCTTTTTGAAGATGGGGATGACCGTGGCTTGTGACCATAGGTTAGGCAAGGAACTGGTTCTGAAAGATTTTTCAAAAATTATGCCTAGAGGTTTGGCTATGGCAGTGGATAGCTTTTTTAAGAAGTAGGCACATATTCCATCCAGTCCAATAGATAGAGATGGTTTTAGATTGTCTAATGCTTTTTCAACATTGTCTTCTGTAAAATCGATACGTATTAGATCATTGTAGCTGTCTGTTGTTCGACTAGGAAATACTGGGCATGATCCATTGCTGTTTACAAATACTGAGCCAAAGAATGTATCAAAAAGGTTGGCTTTAATGTTGTTGTTACAGTCTTTACTATTAGGTCCTTTCAGGGGTGGGATGGACCTTAAGTCTTTTAGTTTGTTGTTTACAAAATTGTAGAAAGCGTGGGTGGAATTGGTATATAGAAGGTTTTCCTCTTGTTTAATGTGATAATTGGTGCATTCAATCTTTATCTAGTGGCATAAATTTTTGTATCAGCTTTTGAAGTTGGCAATGTGACCAAATTTGTTTTTTCACCAAAGTGGTCTCTTTTTGGATTGAAGCTTCCTTATTGTTATGGGTAATTTGTTTTTTTCTGGTTTTGGGAGTTGTTATTGGTACATATAGATTGATGACTCTTTTGACTTCAAGTAAAAATATGTTGTAATGGTCTTCAACAGTATTGCATCCAGTGAATAGAAACTGCCAATCAAGGGATGAGAGATCGCTGTCTATAAGATCATGTGGAAACACTGATCGTTGTTTTCTGTCTCCTTCTATATTCCTTCTAGAAATCCTGGTTTTATGACCTTTGGCAAGTATGGCTCAACTATCCAAACCACGTGAGTGTCTTACTGGTTCTTTGGAGATACCACTGTTGATTTTGTGTGAAGAAATATTCCTGCCTTCATTTTTGATGGCCCATAAATAGCTTTTTTCACCATTCGGGATTGCAGATTCCAGTAGCATAGGATTCCCTTAGGGGAAGGTGGTAAATGAAGTGTTCTCATGTTGTCATGAGCTGCTACCATGATGAAACAAATAAGAATCAGCAGATCACAAACAGTGTCCTAGCTTCAACATACATCAATAGGAATACTATTATTGCTGATATTACTAGAATGCACTGCATTAGACATATTAGGTATAATCCACCTCCAATCAAATCATAAGTCTCTAGCCATATCTCTCAGAGAAAAGAAAATTGATTTATTAGAAGTGGCCATGTTGGTGTTATCTGGATGCACCCAACACTAAAATACATCATTCATTTCCCCCATGACCCTGGTCTTCCGCCCACCCACCGGATGTATATTCTCCAATGGGACACATCCATAGCCAATCATGCTCTCCAGCAATAATCTTATGCTCCAGCAACATTGGGCTGCCAGGACGATTATCTAGGCATTTGAGGAATGCACTGTTTTCCCCTACTCCCTTTCTGCTGGAAGCTAAAAAGACCAAAGGAGTATCTTTTTAGTTGACATTAGGTTATGTTTGCTTCCTTGAGTGATATAGGTAGCCCTCATTTTACAATGACAGGCCTACCAGGTCCGTTCTGGCTATAGGGAGAACTCAAAGGTACGATGGTGATAAATCTTCTTAACTGGAACTTAATTGTATAAGCCTGATTCTTCATGAGGTTAATATCAGGTGTGATGAATCAGGACTATGCTTTAAGTTCCAGTTAAGAAGATTCATTGCTCATGCCTAGACAGAAGAATCTAGTCAACTAAAAGTCAGCATTAAATTGGTGCTAATTAAGATTTAATGGGATTCAAGGAGGGCTGGACTGCTTGTGTGGATGTATTGATTCCAAACTGATTCCTCTCTTGACTCTATTCCCCAGGCTCTGCTCTTCTTCTAGTATTTATTGTTCCAATCTTTGTTTCATTAGAATAGATTAGATTAGATTAGATTAGATCTAGGGTAGGGTAGAGTAGAGTAGGAAATCTTTATTGGCTAAATGTGATTGGACACAAGGAATTTGTCTCCGATACATAAGCTCTCAATGTACATAAAAGCAAGAAGTGATAAATCATGATCATAATCCTAAAATACAATCAACATAATAGGAAACTATATAAAAGCAATCAACATAAATCTTATGATGCCAACAACAAAGTTATACTCATAAGGTGCCAAAGGAATAGTCAATAAGAAAGTTGTGAAGAATAAGACTGTAGTAATGCAGCTCTACTCTGTGGTTTGACCTTCCAGGGCATAACACATGTGGTGGGAATTAGGTCTTTAGCAATGATGTCATGGGTGGAAAAAAACTGTTCTTTGTCTAGCTGTTTTGGTGTGCAATGTTCTATTATCAGCACTTTCTCTCCTGCTCTGGAACAAATGTACTCCCTCTCTAACCAAAAACGTAATTGCCTTTTCTCTTTTCACACTCTCTTTGCAGCCCATGCTCCCCTCCCAGTATTGGTATTACATGCTCCAAATGAGCTTCTATTGGTCATTGCTCTTTACTCTTGGAACTGACACTAAAAGGAAGGTAAGGAGGATTGACAACGTCATCTGTTTGGGGATGGGATGCAAGCCATTTTCAGTTCCTGGTTTCCAGGATGCTAGATAACTGTTAGGAAGACACATATATAGCAGACTGAATCCTTTGTAAATGTAATAGCCATTCTTGTTCTGAAATTCAGGGTGGCTTAGATTATTTGTAACATTGGGCACCACTAAAGTAAATAAAAAAGTCACAATCAGCTTTGATTTACTCAATTATCTTCTAAACAACCTTAGGTCTTTCTTCTTGTCATTCTCTTATGCCTGTAAAACTGGCTTGCCTCCAAATTAAGCTATCCCCCCCCACACCCCCCGTTGCAGAATATCTTCTACTCCTCCTCATTTCTTACTCATCCAAGTGACGTGCACCATTTCCCACCATTATTTTTCAACAAGATTCAAAAAGAACAGGTCTTTATACATACAGTATAAAGGCTTTGCTGTGGAGGGGGGGGGGGGGGGGGGGAGGAGAGGTGATGGCTCAGCCATTAAAGATGCTGAGTTTGTTATCTGGAAATGTGACAGCCTGGGTTCAAAACCCAAGTCCTGCATGACTGGGTGAGCTTCTGATACTCACCTCAGTTCCTCAGCTCCTGCCCATCTAGCAATTTGAACGCATGCAAATGCAAGTAGATAAATAGGTACCACTTGGGTGGGAAGGTACAGTAACTGCATTCCGTGCACCTTGGGGTATAGTCACGTTGTCCACACAACCACAGAAATGTCTTTGAACAATGTTGGCTATGTTCTGACTGAGGCTGCCTGCGACTGTAATTAAACACATGCTTAGTCCAAAAAACTCTTGTTTTATTTCAGTGCTGGGAATTATGCTTATTCTCAGCCTGTAATGAGTCCCAAACAGTCCCTCAAGATAAGCACCCACCTTTCTCTCCTTTGAATTGCTGCCAACAACAAAAGAGCCAAATCAACTGTAAAAAACCAACCGAAGTACAAAGTCCACACTGAGTTTCAAGGTTTAATCCGAACAGAGCGAGCAACTTTGTTTCCTGTAAAGGTTTCTCTACCTTTGTACTTTCTTTATACCTTAGGGGAGGGGCAATCACCTCCAAGACTTACTCCCGAGTCACTCCTTTTGTCTTAGCTGCTCTTGCCTTCTAGCAGTTCTGCGCACACGCGCACTGGGAACAGGCTCCCCTTGTTCATCTGCCTCGCTGCTGCCAGACTCCGGAGGCAGCACCCCACTCCCAGATGGTCCTGGCCCCATTTCTGCATCAGATGCAGGACTGAGTGCTCTCCAGATTCCTGGACTGGTCCCCGTTCTTCCCCACTGTCCGATTCCGCTGCCTTCTGCACAGGCTGCCAGCAAACCACAACAGGCTACCTCAGGCAAGAAACAGAGATGAGCACTGACCCTTAGAGCTGGACATGACTGTACAAGGGAAGCTTTTACTTTTTATGGCCAGGGGTCCCCAACTCCCATTCTGTGGACCAACATTTCAATACAACTTCAATACGACTTCAGCAACAGAGTGGTCACTGTCTGGAATACACTACCTGACTCAGTGGTTTCTTCCCCAAACCCCAAAAACTTTAACCTTAGACTGTCTACTATTGACCTCACCCCCTTCCTAAGAGGTCTGTAGGGGGCGTGAATAAGCGCACCAATATGCCTACCGTCCCTGTCCTATTGTTTCTTTTATATATTTTTTATTTTTCTTATATGTATCCATGTATTCATAACTATGTTTTTACTTATACCTATTATCTTGTAAGCAATTGACAAACCAAATAAATAAATAAACACCAGTCCGCGGCATGCCATCAACTGGACAGCGCAAACAAGTGAAGCTCCATCCACGGGATGCAGGCAGCACACGAAATCGCTACCCTTCTTCTCCATGGAAAAACCTCTCTCCACGAAACCAATCCCCGGGGCTGTTGTTTTATGGCTTTGAAGCAATTAAATCAGTGGTGGGATTCAGTGAGTTTGCACCAGTTCAGGAGAACCAGTTGTTAATTTTCTGAGCAGTTTGGTGAACTGGTTGTTGGAAGAAATCATTAGGGCAGAGAACTGATTGTTAAATTATTTGAATCCCACCACTGAGTTAAATAGATGAGTTCATTATTTTCATCGAATCATCCAGAATCCTTTTGGGCACGTTGGTTTTGGGCCCTCCACCCTAATTTTCCTAAGACAGAGCCAACACTCTCCGTCTTCCAATATCTTCTTGGCTTTAAGAAGTCCATTTCTCCATTTCTTTTCCTTAGGATTTCATGGCCCATGTGGTGCATCATTTTGCTGCCCTTGGCTTGATGTTCTGTTCCTATAGTGCCAATTACCTCCGTCTTGGAACGCTGGTGATGATTGTCCACGATTCGGCAGATATCTGGCTGGAGGTAAATCTCAGCATCTGTCTGTGCTTGTGCTTAGTTATCCAAGTCCCAGAATTTCGTTAGTATTGTTTTTCATTCATGGTAGTATAGGGAGGAGCAACGTCTGAGCCCTGAGTCTGAATGATGAGCTATCCTAACAAGCCCTGACACGAAACATTGGCTCATTCGGTCCAGAAAAAAACATACCTAGTGGTCTTCTATCCAAAAAGAAACTACGTCCTGAGTTAACCCAACTCATTTTCCCCCACTCCCCCCAACAGCCAAGGTTGTCTCTCAGTGTTGCTACCTAATTGAACACCAACTTTGAAACCAGTTCTATGAACACAAATCTTCAAGACTTTGTCCTAAACTATTTTTGTCATGGGGATCTGATCTTCAGCCCTATTATCGGGAAGTGGTGTTACATCTCATAGACCAATCCCTATAATTGAGATATAAATATTGTACTACAGCTAACAACTAGCAATATTTTTGGATCAAATGTCCAGCATCACATTGGGTAATCACCCCCCCCCCAAAAAAAGTATCACTTCCTAAAGTTATGAGGAAAATAATAAAAATGGATTCCTCTTTGATTAGGGTTGAGGGGAAATATATATGTATCTTGGTGTGTGTGTGTGTGTGTGTGTGTGTGTGTGTGTGTGTATAAAGAGAGAGAGAGGGAGGGGGGGAGGGAGGGAGGGGGGAGGGAGGGAGAGAGAGAGAGAGAGAGAGAATAATATATTTATTTCAATAGATTTACATTCATTGAAGACATTTTTACAGAATAAAAATAATATAAATTTAAAGAAGGAAAAGAAAACTAGAAAAAAGCTGTAAGTATACAAGTAAGAAATAAAGGGGAAAACAAAGAAAAAAGAAAAGCTGAAAAAAGATATAAAGAAGCCACTTCCAACCTTTGCTAGAGCTGTTCTAAAGGCAATTTATATTTTATCCTGAGAAGGAACTTCACTGCCACAACTTACCAAGTATATTTTTTCCCCCAACCAGTTCCAGATGGTCCCTTTTCATGAGATCATCCCAAGGTAGTAATTTCTCTCCCAATTGTTCAATTTCAGGCTGCAAAGTTGTTCAACTATGCTCACTGGGACAATACCTGCAGTGTTCTGTTTGTCATTTTCGCAGTGGTGTTCTTCATCACACGGCTCATTCTCTTTCCATGTTGGTAAGTTGCGTTGAGGATTGTTGGGCTTGAAAATTGTGACCTCTGGGTGCTGCACCTGTTCTTAGCAAACACCTGAGAAACAAATGACTCTCTAGATGACTCATGTTTGCCAGACATATTCATAACCCATATGAATATTTATGCTTCAATTTAGGGATGGAGAAATAACAACAGCTAATCATCCAACTGTTTCTTTTTCTCCTCTTGTTTTCCTAACAGGATTTTACGGGCCTCGATATATTATCCTGTGTTCTATACCCAGACACTTGTCATCGCATATTTTGTATACAATGGGCAGCTATTGATCCTGCAAGGTCTTCACCTCTATTGGGCCTACTTGGTTTTCAAGATTCTGAAGAAATTCATTTTTGTGAAGGTAAGGATGGACTTCAGGATCGTTCTGATGCCGATTATGGTTATGGTTAGAAATTGGGGAGTTCTAAAAGAACTGAGTGTTATATCAGTCTTTCATAATATAAAGTTCCCTTTCATAAATTCACAAACTCTTCTGGTCTTGCAGGCTTAGCTATCTAGAATGAAATGGGATGGGATGGGATGGGATGGGGTGGGGTGGGGTGGGATGGGATGGGAGAGAAGATAGGATAGATTGAAATGAGAGAGAGGAGAGAGAGGAGGGGAGGGAGAAGAGAGAGAGAAAGAATAGAATAGAATAGAATAGAATAGAATAGAATAGAATAGAATAGAATAGAATAGAACAGCATAGCATAGAGGATAGACTAGGACAGAATAGAATAAAATAGAAACAGTATAGTAGAAAAGCATAGAGTAGAGTAGAGAGTAGAATAGAATAGAATAGAATAGAATAGAATAGAATAGAATAGAATAGAATAGAATAGAATAGAATAGAATAGAATGAAACAGAGTAAAGTAGAGTAGAATAGAATAGAATAGAAGGTAGGGTAGGGTAGGGTAGGGTAGAGTAGAGTAGAATTGAATTGAATTGAATTCTTTATTGGCCAAGTGTGGTTGGGCACACAAGGAATTTGGCTCTGGTGCAAAAGCTCTCAGTGTACATAAAAGCTATAAGTGATAAATCATTATCACAGAAAAATTGCCTTTCCCTGGGCCAACCCAGCATCTTGCATCTTGGTTATTGTTTATTCTATAACCAGTTACCCTTTCCAGGTGCTCAGTATTCCTATACCAGCTTGGGCTAAAATAGACAATGACAAGGTAAGCAATGTGAGATCTATGCATGCTTTATCCAGAGATGTTCAGTCTTGGATATTTAAGATGAGAATGGCTATGGTCCTTGTGAAAAATCAACCAGAATCTCTGGATCAACACAAATCACTTTCCAGGTTCTTGCAAAATTAATTTCTAGTGATTAATATACTATCCAGTCATCTCCTGTGGAGATGCAATTCATTCTCTAAATGGGTTCTTGATTGATGGTCTTGATTCTAGAAATCACTTTTCTTCACAATCAAGTTTTTCAACTGTTTCCTCCAGTAGATGGAAGACCAACTCTTAATCATCATTAAAAAAAACATATTGGCCTGTTGAGTCTAATATAATTGGTAGACTTCTTATCTCAATCTTGACTTGGCTTGAGGGAAGAATGTATTTCCATACTGGAATGGTGGATCGTCTTAAATTCTCTTTTTTCCCTCTTCTGCTTTGGCTGTCATTGATGTTCAGAGATCCAACAGATTTCTCAGATAATTTCCTTTACTTTACAACACTGATCACTTTCTTTGGATCATGTTCTCATTAAATGCAGGGTCGAATGGGCAATGTTGATCTTGGTCTTTACAAACAAGTTCTTTGTGTCTCAGGTGTTTCAACAAGACCATTGAGTAAAAGACTACTTTTTATATATTCTATATTCCTTAAATTTCTGTGAAGCATACAGGAAAAGAGGTCACCATGGCAATGCATGTGCCTAGAGTTGATGAATTGATGACATTGTCAGATATCAATGCCATTTTGTTACAAGGGCCATTCACAACTTTACCTCTTGTTTAACCTTCCTGTATTTCAACTTTGCTAATTATGGATGTATTTTGCTGTTCACTTTTTCCAAACCAAACATCTATTAATGTGCTAGATCCCTTGAGACATCCTAACCAGACTCCAGAATGGGTCTTTCCAACCTATTTTCACTTAAGCCAGAATAATGTTTCCACCAACTGCAAGCCAATCGCTTCCAGCAGATACACATGAATAGTGTCCCCTCCCCCCAAAAAAAATCCCCATAGATTTTTCTCTGCTTAGAACAGAGAACCTTAGAACAGAATCATTAATAGGGATGATCAGTCCCTGAGAAATTTCCCTTAGACACCATGCAAATTCTTGTTATCCCCACATCTCGTGGAAGTTGCTTTTTCATAAGCGAATTGAACATATAAAGTCAAACTATTTGAAACCCTCTTTTTGGAGCCTTTGTCTATTACACACAGAGAGAAAGAGCTTTGTAACTTCTAATTTGAATCTGCAAAATCCAACGGAGAAACCTTTCTTGGATACAAGGAAAAGACACATCAGGATTCAATAGTTTTTTCCTCCTTGTTGGGAGAACGTTGAGTGCATCTAAATAGCAATAGCACTTAGACTTATATACCGCTTCACAATGTTTTACAGCCCTCTCTAAGCGGTTTATAGGGTCTACATATTGCCCCCTACAATCTGGGTCCTCATTTTTATCAATCTCAGAAGGATAAAAGGCTGAGTCAACCTTGAGCCAATGAGAATCGAACTCCAGACTGTGGGCAGATTTAGCCTGCAATCCTGCATTCTAACCACTGTGCCACTAGGGCTCATAAAGAAATAACATATAAGAGACAGATGGGCTAATGTCTCCTCCTTTTCTTCCTTCACAAATTATCTTTATTTGAAGGGTGCACAATCCCTCACCAGTAACCGGAAATGTATAGATCCTATTTTTTTTTATGTTAGAATTTGATCCATCCACATTATGGGGAGACTGTCACTAACTCAGCGCCATTTTGTATATTGTTTAAAATCTAGTGTTCCTTTCCTTCTCCCCCACATTATTTTGGCTATAAACTTCTTCAGTTCAGTTTCCCAACCAGATCTCAAAACGCTGTTGAACTGACTACAGTTTCTCTGCGAAAATGTTTTTGAAAAATCTCCATGACACTCTAAATCCCTCCAACATCTGGGTGGCTCTTTAAAAAAAAAAATTGGGAAGATGGTGTCACTTCCTCTTAGTCAGCCAAGGATTTAAACAAGTGGAATCTTTCTGTAAGCGTCTAGAATTCCATTTCCCCCCTCCCTGTCTTTTTCTTTAGACAAAATGGTTACGTTTTTTCTACAACTTCCTTCTGTAGAAGGCTGGAATTCAGAGGTGGTATTCAGCAGGTTCTGACCGGTTCTGGAGAACCAGTAGTGGAAATTTTGAGTACTTTGCAGAACTGGCAAATATCACCTCTGACTGGCCCTGCCAATCCCATCTATCCTCTGCCTCCCGAGCCCAAGCTGATCGGCTGACTCAATGGGAGGCAGAGAATAGAGTGGGACAGAGCCAGTCAGAGGTGGCACTTGCCGGTTCTCCAAAATACTCAAAATTTCTGCTACCGGTTCTTCAGAACCGGTCAGAACCTGCTGAATATACCACCTCTGATATACATAGAAGAAAGTTTCAAAGGGTTATAGGAACGTGCAAGTCTACAATTTCTCTTTGAATCCCTCCAATTACAGTACCCAGTAGGATACACTAAACTTTATTATCTCAATTATTGTTTGGATTGGTTTGGATTAGCTTTAAGGTGGCCAAATTCTCATAACAAAGAACCCTTTAGCTCAATTCAAAGCATCATTTTAAGGTTGGAAAAGGCACTTAAAACAAGGCTAAAAGTCTCCGTATGCTGTCCTTTGTTTTACTTGCCAAGAATGGATTTATAATTGGATTAACTCAGAAAGCAGTGGGACGTTGGGATTCATAGATGACCACCTGGGTTTTTGACATGCATCCAAGGACCTGTGCCCTGGGGGACTTATTGAATTTCAGTAACATAGTTAACAGAATTAATGAAGTCTGCAACTGGTATTAAAAAAAAACGGTTTAGTTTACCGTCATTAGCTCTCCACTGGATTCAGCCAAATGATAATGAAACATACCAGAAATGAAGCATTGTGGTTTGGCAGATATAAGAAGTGATAATATTGGAGGCTGATCTTTGTTTCAGGAAAGGTGTGAACACGCCATGAGTTAGAAAGGAGAAAGGCAAATTAACACAGTTCGTTTGGGTAGAAAAGTACAAGACACTTTTCCTTTTGTTTGTTCTTTTGGGATCATCCCAAATCAGGATTAGTGGCTGTTTTATCATTTGCAGGTAGTCCTTGATTTACAACAGCTCATTTAGTGGCTGTTTCAATCAGGAGGTTTTGAGTTCAATCCTGGGTAGAGGCAGATATTTGTCTTTCTGGGCACACTGAGAATGTATCTGCTGAACAAAACTCTGCATTAGTGACAGGAAGGGCATCCGGCCATTAAAAAAACTCTGCTAGCTTCATTCAGTTGCCTGCAAGGGATTATGGGGTCATTAAATGAAGATGATGATTTAGTGACCATTTCAAGTTACAAACGCACAGAAAAAAGTGGCTTTTTTGCCACACTTCTGACCATTGCAAGTAACCCCATGGTCATGTGATCAAAATTCAGACACCTGGCTACTGACTCGTATTTATGATGGTTGCAGAGTGTCCCAGGGTCATATGATTCCCTTTTGCAACCTACTGACAAGCAAAGTCAATGGGAAAGCCAGATTCACTGAACAGTGTTGCTAACTTAACTGCAGTGATTCACGTAACAACTGTGGCAAGAAAAGTTGTAAAACAACAAACATCTCATTGAGCAATCGACAATTTGGGCTCAATTACCATAAGTCAAGGACTACCTGTATAGAGATTTAAATTCTTATGGTAAAGGTAAAGGTTCCCCTCACACATATGTGCTAGACGTTTCTGGCTCTAGGGGGCGGTGCTCATTTCCGGTGCTCAAAGCCGAAGAGCCAGCGCTGTCCGAAGACGTCTCCGTGGTCATGTGGCCGGCATGTCTAAATGCCAAAGGGGGCATGGAACACTGTTACCTTCCCATCAAATGGTCTCTATTTCTCTACTTGCATTTTTACATGCTTTCGAACTGCTAGGTTGGCAGAAGCTGGGACAAATAATGAGAGCTCACTCCGTTACACGGCATCAGGAATTCAAACTGGTGAACTGCCAACCATTCAGATCACCAAGCTCAGCATCTTAGCCACTGAGCCACCACGTCCCTACAGGGCTTATAAATTCTACAGGGCCTATAATTCTATATATACACTTCCTTTGGCATAATACCCATTCTAACTAAGGGAATTCACTTTTGAGTAGAATGGAGTGGAGTGGAGTGGAGTGGAGTGGAGTGGAGTGGAGTGGAGTAGAATAGAATAGAATAGAATAGAATAGAATAGAATAGAATAGAATTCTTTATTGGCCAAGCGTGGTTGGACACACAAAGAATTTGTCTTGGTGCAAATACTCTCAGTACAGAGGTGGTGTATTCAGCAGGTTCTGACCAGTTCTGGAGAATCGGTAGCAGAAAATTTGAGTAGTTCGGAGAACTGCCAAATTCCACCTCTGACTGGAGATTTTGCAGATCCTTCCCCTGCCTCACCCATCAAGCCACGCTCACAGAACTGGTAGTAAAAAAAATTGAATCCTACCACTGTCTCAGCATACATAAAAGAAAACATACAATTTATAGCAATGGGCTGGTTATTACAGCTGATTACATTAACAATGTGGATTGATTTACACAGATGCCCCTGGAAAGATTTGGTAACAATAATTTACAGATAGGTTTGAATCAAAGTTTTATTGCTTAATAGTTCTTTTTAAGTGTCCAATTGCTGAGCTGGCTCCCAGGTCTCACCAGTGAGAATTTAATTTCCCCAACTTTGTAATTTGGCAAAACCCACAGCGATTAAAGTTTAAAGCTGTTTTCCCTAACAGACACATTTCCTAGAGATCAATATTCTGTTTTTAGTGGAAATTCTCACAAATATATGCACAGATATGTTACAACTGCAAATACAGAATGGATTATGAGAATTGCGATCTAATAGATTTGGAGAACACCAGACTGGGGAAAATTGCTTTCAATCAAAGTAGGCTAGAAATGAGGGAAGCACCCCATGATAGATATTCTCAAAATGACCCAAACTATGATAAGGCAATTATGTCTGTCATATGGTACTAATCTATATATATATATAAGCGAAATACTACTCACACATCATCACAAAATCTCCAGAACCATAAAGCTTACAAACTTGAAATTTGGCATGTATCTTCCTCTTGGCTTCTAGGGGCTCACTAAGAAAGGATTTTTTGAAATGACTATCAGAGCATTAATATTTCATATATTATTATTAACACGCTCTGATGCTAAGGAGTTCTACTCCCCCTCCCCATCTGAGAAGAAATCTGTTCCAAATGCAAAACACAAGCAGAGGAGAGGAGTTTCAGTTTCAGTTTTACTTTCACAGCACCAAGCAGCTTTGGTACAGAACACTTGAGCTAAGCCACGCCTAGGCTCCTTGCTGTCTCCTTGCTCACACAGCAAAATAACTGTTTCAGTTTCCAAACAGCCCTCAACTTTCTCCCAAACTGACAGGATGCTAGCCAGATGAATACTGATGGATGCTGGTAGGCAGAGGCACAATTTTTTCCCTTATTTTCCTCCCCCAAAACTAAGTTCAATCACATAGTTTCATAGCAAAGCACGGGTCTAGAGCTAATATCACAAAAATTCATGCTAATCTCTGCATGAATTGCTTATTAATGGGTCAGTTGAATATTATCCACAAGATTTACATGTAACTATCTTTTATATGTTGAAATGAACAAACCTTCGCTTTTGAAATAGATTTCCATGCATTGAATTATTACTCTACCAGACAACCAATATATATTCATTTGATTCAGAACTGGTTGGGCTCCTTAATATGTTTAATGCTGTTGGGCTAAATTTCACATATGTGCCAATAGGGCAATTATGCAGATAACTTTCCCTTGGATACTCCAAAAGCAAAAATCAGCATTAAGTTGAACCTAAAAAGCAACCACGGAATATTCAGAATTTTAAGAGGCATCTCGTCAACAACACATCATCAAGAGTTTGATCAACGAGGCAACCTTAGAACTTTCTGAACCCAACCCTGGAACATCCGCCAGGTCAAAATATTTCCTCTCTCTGTAGGAGGCACCTATATTATTTTTTGATTCATGGAGGGTTTCCTCCCTGCTCTCTGTAAAATCTTCACGACAGTCATGATGGAGCCCCAGAAGAACTTATTGCCTTATGTGAAGGGCAAAGGGAAATTCTACCCAGGAAGTCCTAGGGGTGATTTGGCCAACGTGATACCTCATCAATTGTTTGTGTGTGGAAAGATGCTTTTCCTTTCCTTTATCTGATCGCGTGCCAAGTTTATCTTTCAGTATTTACTCTGTGGATTGTTTGTTTGGATACCCTTCTGCATATAGCTTCGAAAAAGACAAAAGAGCGAACCCCAGGAAGTTTGTGCTGCGGGGCCGAGCTGGTGGAGTTTATGTTTTCGTTTTTCTGCTCTAGCTTGGCTCTGTTTACATGGAAACTAAGCACACCGAGGTGGAAATGGGCAATCCCAAACTTGCCGGCTTTCTGAAGCGTTTGATGCCTATATGTGGTACCAATAAAGAAGAACATTGGTGGTTCAGGGTTAAAATGAAGGGTCCTTGATGCTCTCTGAGCTGGATGGTTTTCTTGGGGACATTTCATTACCCAACTAGGTAACATCATCAGTGCTAGAAGGGAATGGGGTGTGCAGAGGAGGAGGAGGAGGAGATAGTCTGTGAAATCCTTGGTGCTCTCTGAGCTTGGTAGTTTTCTTGCAGGTGTTTCATTACCCAATTAGATAACATAATCAGTGCTAGAAGGGAGTGGGGTTTGAAGGCAGGAGGATGGGGAGGAGATAGTCTGTGAAATCCTTGGTGCTCTCTGAGTCTGGTTGTTTTTTTGCAGACATTTCACTACTCAATGCAATGATGAGTTTGGGTAATGAAACATCTGCAAGAAAACAACCAAGCTCAGAGAACACCAAGGACCCTTCAATCCCAAACTTGTTTAAACTACTGTCCTAAGAATAGTCTGATATGGCCTTATGAGTGTGTATGTGTGTGTGCATCTATCTATTTATCTATCTATTTATCTATCTATCTATCTATCTATCTATCTATCTATCTATCTATCTATCTATCTATCTATCTATCTATCTATCTATCTATCTATCTATCTATCTATCTATCATCTATCTTATCTATCATCTATCTTATCTATCTTATCTATGGGTACATCTAAGATTTACTTATTTACTTATTTAATATTTATTTATTAAGAAAATGTATATGGCTGCCCAACTCACTCACAATGTCTCTGGGTGGCTTATGAAAATAAAACCCCAATACAAACCCAATAAACCCCCCAAAGTTCCAAAGAAAATGTGCCCTTGCTGTGCAAGAGGGGTCAATGCAGTTCTCAAAGCAATGTTCTTCCAAGCTAAAGCATTTACACGATTTCAGTCTAAATAGTAAATAAATAATTTGTAAAGCTCTGCAAATTTGGTCTAGCATATATGTATGCAAGGGGATGCGGTGGCTCAGTGGCTAAGACACCGAGCTATCGATTAAAAAGGTCAGCAGTTCAGTGGTTCGAATCCCTAGCACCATGTAATGGAGTGAGCTCCCATTACTTGTCCCAGCTTCTGCCAACCTAGCAGTTTGAAAGCATGTAAAAAATACAAGTAGAAAAATAGGGACAACTTTGGTGAGAAGGTAACAGCATTCCGTGCGTCTTCGGAGTTTAGTCATGCCGGCCACATGACCACGGAGACGTCTTCAGACAACGCTGGCTCTTTGGCTTTGTAGTGGAAATGAGCACCACCCCCTAGAGCCGAAAACGACTAGCACATATGTGCGAGGGGAACCTTTACCTTTGCTTTATATGTGTGTAGAATTGCACTATGATCAGTTGTAGTCTTTGGCAAACTAAGCAGTCATCCAGGGCATCAAATTTTAGGGAGTGCCACCACTGAAAAGGTGTCCAAAAATACATATGAGTATAACGTATGATTTCCCTTCAGTATTATTTGAAAATTTTTCTTTCTATGCTTTTCACAAACCCTTATCCACAAGCCAGTGGAATGGTAACCCAACTTTACATATAGTCCTGATCCTTTGTGCCTGACAATCAATCACTGTTGGTCTACACCTCTTCTGAATGTCACATTTTCCTCGTTTTCTGTAACGCCAATCAATCCACATGGTGCATAATTAACTTTTTCAGAATGATTTTGATATTCTTTCTCCCTAGAATGTTAAAGATGAACGGAGTGATGATGAAGAAGAAGACTCCCTCAGTGATACTGAAGAGGAATGTATGAAGAATGGAATGAAGAACGGATTAAATGATCCTCTCCTAAATAATAATAATAATAATCATCATCATCATCATTATCATCACAACAACAACAACACTAATATTAATTAATGCCCAGCCAAGACCATCTCCTAGTGCCATTAACTGCTGTGTCATAAACCCAACACACCATAAAGACTTTTATATCCACATCAAAACCAAAATCCATGACTGGTTTTTATTGCAGATCTACAGCAGTCTATAGCAGTCTACCTAGCAGAACTCACTTCTGAAAAAGAGTCTCCTTTGTAATATGCAGGCTAGAAGATATGCAATGAAATTATTATTATTTTGAACACTCCAAATGGTTAAGAATGGGAATGAATTTAGAATATAACATTTTTAGACTGAGATCTTCGTGTATTTAAATTTTGATAAGACTTAAAAACAGTCTGGACAAGTTTTTAATAATGTTTTTTTCATATAATTTGAGATGTGTGGCTTTATACTGATTTTATTGACGAGTGGGATGGTTTACACAAGGAAGATCCATGCAGTTGGAATCTGCTTCAGTAAAAGATTAACCACATTTGATCAACAGGCTACATAGTGGTGGATTCCAGATAAAGACAGGAAGGTTTTATCAATCCTGCTCTTCCTCAATTCATCTCTTATCAGTGAAGGCCCGGATGTAATTGTCAGAGGTAATTGCCGTCCAGAAGTGAATTAGTGCAATGGTTTTAGAATATACATATTAAACTTCACTGATTCCTGAGTGTGCCTTCCAGTCAATCTTGAGTTCTTGCAACTGCATGGATTTGACAACATTTCTGGAAATTGATGTCCTAAGCCACCAGGTGTCATTGAGACTGAGCTGGGTGATCGTATAACTTTTCTTGAATAAAAAAATCTTCCCTTGATTGAGACTGAGTGACTGCTCCTCCCCCCGGCCCCCCACAAGTCATCCATCTGGCATACTGCCTAAGCCAATACTAGAACTCATGGTCTAGTATTTTTAACCACTACACCAAAATGGGGTTCCAAATACATGGGACTATTTATATAGAAAATTAGCAAAGGGATATCCAGATTAGGATTAAAGCCACCTGCTTCAATTGTATTAAGGTCAACCTTTTTTTGAATTCTTCCAACTCTGATTTACTTTTTATTTATGCTTTGTCTTTCATTATATAGTCTTGATTTTCATTCTTTGTGCTTTCTGGATTGTTTTATTTATAAATAAAGTGTGATCCCATGGAAATGGGGAAAATATCATCTGAATGCTTTTTAAACACTATGTTGCTTCTTTGTTATGCTTGGCCAAATAGGAGCTAGCTTTATAGCAATAGCAGCAGCACTTACACTTATATACCATTTCACAGTGCTTTACACAGTGCCCTCTCTAAGTGGTTTACAAAGTCTATGCCCCCAACAAACTGGGTCCTCATTTTACCCACCTCAGAAGGTTGGGAGGTTGAGTCAATCCTGAGCCTGGTGAGATTTGAATTGCCAAATTGCTGACAGCCGGCAATCAGCAGAAGTAGCTTGCAGTACTGCACTCTAACCACTGTGCCACTGTGGATGGGTGGGCAGGTGGAAGGAAGGAAGGAAGGAAGGAAGGAAGGAAGGAAGGAAGGAAGGAAGGAAGGAAGGAAGGAAGGAAGGAAGGAAGAGCAATAGCAGTAGCAGTTAGACTTCTATACCACTTTGCTTTACAGCCCACTGTAAGCCGTTTACAGAATCTGCCTATTGCCCCAACCAGCTGGGTCCTCATTTTACCCACCTCGGAAGGATGGAAGGCTGAGTCAACCTGGAGCCTGGTGAGTTTCAAACTGCCAAATTGCAGGCAGCTGGCAGGCAGCAGAAGTAGCCTGCAGTACTGCACTCTAAATACTGCGCCGCCATAGTTCAATATGTTGAACAATTCTATTTTATTTCACTGAACTGTGAGGTCCTTAACAAGTCCTTGACTTACGATCCCAACTGAGCCCAAAAATGCATTGCTAAGCAAGACAGCTGTTAATCTCTCTTGACATAGGACTCCAAATCAGAGCATCATGGACAAATGTCTACTTATCCTTTGCTTAAACAGAGCCAATAAAGGAGACGTTGGTTCCTTCCTGGGGAAGTATAAATCCTGGAGCAGAATTACCCTTGCCGTTAGGAAGTTACCTGTCTTTCTTAGTAAATGTCCCAAAGGTGGGTTTTTCCCCCCAGTGGATTGAAGAATTGAAGAAGCTTCTTGGATGAGAAGCAAAATGTCTTCAAGAAAAAAACAAAGAAAGTCCAGTTGCCTCTTGAAAAAAACACACCTTTGGGACAACAACCATAACTTGGATGACCAAGAATCTCCATAGACGTTTTTAGTATGGTTTAGTATTGCTGAAAATGGTCACCAGGGGGCAGTAGAGCTACACTACTCTGCAGGGGAAGCTATGGAATAGCTCAGGAAGATGAAAGAAATCTCTTTGCTTTGTGTTAAGTAACCAATGAGTGAGTGGATAAAAGTAAGGTGCTCCTTTATGCCCTGATCTTCATTTCCTTTTCTTTGAAGCCCCACTACATCAAAGTAATTGCCTTTTGCCCTTGGCTACATTCCACTGTGTGTTTATAGTCTCTGTATGGCATTGCAGCCTTTTATTCAAACGCAAACAATGAAAATTTGGTTCAGTCCAGTGCCCGAGTTCACACAACACAGTAGACAACATGTGATGGGATTTGTGGATTGTATGAACCCATAATTCATTATTTGTATTTAACCTATGGTAATCATTGGTTCCTTGGAAAGTCATCACACTTCACCTTATGCATTTCACTGAGACTATACCCGAAAGGTCCAGTATAAATCAAGTCAATCAAGATACACTATAGACAATGTTATTTTGTGCAAATTATCTTCAGTTTTGCACACCGTATTTTAAACCCAGAACCTGAGATTGTGCAAACTTAAAACTGCAGAAATGGTCCATTCAGAAATCAATCTTGGTCTCTCTGTCTGTCTGTCATCTATCTGTCATCCATCTTTTATCTATCTATCTATCTATCTATCTATCTATCTATCTATCTATCTATCTATCTATCTATCTACCTATCTATCTATCTATCATCTATCTATCTATCTATCTATCTACTTACCTTCCTACCTACCTACCTATCCATCTATCACCCATCTTCCATCTATCTATTGTGCATGTGTCCATCTGTTTATCCATCTAATATCCATCTTCCATCTGTCTGTCTGTCTATCATCTACCTATTGTGCACCTGTCCATTTGTTCATCCATCTATCATCCATTTTCCATCTGTCTGTCTGTCTGTCTGTCTGTCTATCGTGCACCTGTCCATCTGTCCATCTATCCATCCATCTACCCATGTATAGCATTCTTGCTTCTTTCACTGCTACACCAGGCAATCATTTGTCTGCTCCCACAAAGAAGAAAGTGTCTCATTGCTTCAGATCAAAGCGCAGAGTTTCTGGATGTCTGCAAATAGATTTAATTCAGTTCTGGGAAGTGCAGAGGTTAAACTAAAGAAGCGTCTAACAGATTCTGTGATTCCAGCAAAGGCTCCCAAACAGATGCCTTTGGTTACACTTGTTGAATGTAAAGATGAAACTTTCAGCCAAAGGTGCTCTTCCAGGTACCCATGGCATGGCTTTTAGGAATAATGCTCCAAAAATGGGAGGGATTATGCCGAGGAAGCTTTAAAAGTTTAAGTTATTATTGTTCAGTCTCTAAGTCATGCTCCAACACCTTGGAATCTCATGGGACCACAACACAACAGGCCCCCTGGCCTGCATGATCTCCCAGGGTTTACCCAAACTCAAGTTCATTGCGTCAATCATCATCATCACTTAACAGCCCCATAATCTCTTCTGGGGTGGAATTTAGCTAGCAGCTGAATGGAGCTAGCAGAGTGTTTTACTGGCCGGATGCCCTTCCTGTCACCAATGTGGAGTTTTGTTCAGCAGATATATTCTCAGGGTGCCCAGAGAGAGAGAAATCTACCGCACCACTTCAAGATCAATGACACCATCTAATCATCTCATCCTCTGCCATCTCCTTCTGCCTTCCATCTTTCCCCACATCGGGGCCTTTCCCAAGGAGTCCCCTCTTCTCATTTGGGAGCCAAAGGATTTGAGTTTCAGCTACAGCACCTGCCCTTCAATGAACACTCAGGATTGATTTCCTTTAGGATGAACAAAAGTTCAAGTAGATCCCATTTTCTACGCTGTACATGAACACAGCAATTGTACTTTGCGGGCTAAATCCAAAGATGCTTTTTCGTGGACTTTCTGGTTTTTCTTCAAAGATGTTTGGCTTCTCATCCAAGAAGCTTCTTCAGCTGAGAAGCGAAACGTCTTCAAAGAAAAAACCGGAAAGTCCAGTTGCCTCTTGAAAAAAGCATCTTTGGAGCATCCATGACCTGGAGGACGGAGAATTTCTACAGGCATTTGTTGGCTAGAGTTTAGCATGTTTTGTGAATTCAGTCCTTATGTGACCAGCAACCCACTATCACTGGATTTCTGGTCAAGGATGTTATTTTCTGCTAAGCCATCCACTTTCCCTTCCCTCATAGAAATGGACAACAGCTCAACCAATCCTTTTCGGAAGCATCACTGTGACAAGTACAAGAGAATATACATATACACATATACATATATATGTATACATCCCTTTGAGAGGAAGCCAATGATGCTATCTAGGGAAGAAGAGATGTAAAGTACTTTGATGACCATCCAAGTTAACTCTCTGGAATCCAAACAGCCTCTTCTTGCAGAGATGTTTATAACACATGTTCAACGTCTCCAAGGGGTTATTCATTTTGCAATAATAGCTGCAAAACTTGGCTCCTCTTGAGGATATTTCAAGAGGAAGGATGAAATAAAAAAAATTGAAAAAGGAGCAGAGGAAGATGACGTCTCTAAAACAGAAAAACCCAAACCTACCACTTACAAATGACTCAAGCACCATATGACAATCCAAAGCTGGTACTGAAGGCCCGATTGTCCCAAAGGTGCTTTATTTGTTTTCAAAAGGCAACTAGAACTTTCTTTGTTTTTCCTTGAAGTTGTTTTGCTTCTCAATCCAAGAAGCTTCTTAAGAACTGAAGATGCTTCTGGGAGGAGGAGAGAAATGTCTTCACGGAAAAAAAAAAAAACACAAGGAAGTCAGTGGCGGGATTAAAAGAATTTTTTACTACTGATTTGGTGGGTGTGGCTTGGTGGGCAAGGCTTAGTGGGGTGTGTGTGGCCATTTGGGGGGTGAAACCTTCTCTCAGCATCTCAGAGGCTGCATTTACTTGATGTCCCGATTCATGATTAACTGAAGCATGGTGTTATCCAGTGGTGGGATTCAATTTTTTTAAACTATTGGTCCTGTGGGCGTGGCTTGGTGGGCGTGGCAGGGAAAGGATACTGCAAAATCCCCTAAACCCCCTCCCCACCCACTAACCTGCTTTCCAGCTCCCTTCTCCTGTGCAGGGCAACCAAAGAAGACCCAGCTGTTGGTGGGGCCAGTCAGAGGTGGGATTTGTTGGTTCTCCAAACCAGTCAAAATTTCTGCAACTGGTTTTCCAGAACTGGTCAGAACCTGCTTGAAAACCACCTCTGGCATTACCCAACTTTGCTTTTGCAGGACACATGGAATCAATAAGCCCCATGGAGTTGCACAATGCGTGAAGCTGGGGTGAGGTGGGACAGCACATCTATTTCCCAGCCCAAGGGGCTAATTAGAACAAAGCAGATCAAGGCAGTCCCCCAATAAAGTTGCCATTTTTTTTATGCTGCCGGGGCTCCTGTGCATTTAACCCTCTCTGGCTCCGAGGCAGAGCTGAGGCTTGTGTGGCGACACAACCTCACACCACTTTCTCTCACCATCCCTTGAAAACCTTTCCATGCACAAAGTAGTGGCTGGATCAAACATTGCACTAACTTCTAATTTCAGGGCCGCCTGATAATTATTAACCATAGCAGAGCAAGAGTGGATGATTTCACCCCCTGCAGGAAGCCATGGAGGTGGCTGGTTCTTAACGCTTTGCAAGCCACCCATTTAAAGTTCACTGCAGCGTTTCCTCATGTTATGCCCTCCAGCTGTGCTGCGGTTTTAATATAAGGAAGGCATCTAGTTAGGAGACGCTGGTATGATTCAACATGTAAACTCAGTTGTGGTGGCTAACGCAACCAACTAGGGTTAAGAGTTCAAGAGGACAACTTCTGGAAACACTTGCCTCTCATTCACCCACTTTTAATGACCCCACGATCCCTTGCGGGGTGGAGTCTGGGCAACTGAATGGAGCTGAGTGTTTACTGGCCGGATGCCCTTCCTGTCGCCAATGAGGAGTTTCATTCAGCAGATATATTCACAGTGTGCCCTGAGATGAATATTTGCCTCTACCTAGGATCGAAAAGCTCCATCTCTAGGCCATCGTACCACTCGGACATCTGCCTCTCATTGCTTCTACATACCTGGACAGCTTCTGCTTTCTCTCGGCAGGTTTATCAATGGGTATCCTAACCCCAGTTTACCAAATTAGCCCACATTTCAGGATACACAAAGCAAGATGGATAAATTTCAACAAAACACTGAGCTAAAACAGAGCCGACTCCTTCATGCTTCGTTCAGCGTGTTGCATTAACGCAAGCTAGGGTTAATCCCACAAACCACAATTAAACAGCGTGCGGCATAAAGACAACCCCTGGAAACCAAGCCAAGTTATGGCTCAGCCAGCAAACCACAATTAAGCAAACCACAGTTCTCTATCCAAACAGAGAAAGAAAAACACGTGGTGGATAAAATATCGATCCCTTCACCTGCTGGACACCAGCAGATAAAGTGAAGGATTGAAGACAAACCAGAACCACAACTACAACAAAAGAAGAAGCAGTCAAGCTATTCTCTAAAGCACCTGAAGGCAGGACAAGAAACAATGGGTGGAAACTAATCAAGGAGAGAAGCAATCTGGAATTAAAGAGAAATTTCCTGACAGTGAGAACAATTAATCAGTGGAACAACTTGCCTCCAGAGGCTGTGAATGCTCCAACACTGTAAGTTTTTAAGGAGAGATTGGACAACCATTTGTCTGAAGTGGTGTAGGGTTTCCTGCCTAAGCAGGGGGTTGGACTAGAAGACCTCCAAGGTCCCTTCCAACTCCAACTATGTTATTCTAACCCAGGAATAGCGCTGAAAACAGCCGCGTCTCACCGTCCAGACGCGCCAAGGAGCATCACCTTCGCCTCTCGAGCGCCCCCTGCCGCCGTCCCTCGGCCTTCACCCTCCACCCACGTGTACTGCAGCTCAGTTTACAACTTCGCTATTTACCCGAGTGTGTTAATTCCGACGACCAATCGGCGGGCAGGAGGTGTAGCTCCGGCAGATTCAGCTCCAATCGGGACTTTGCCTCCAAAGTGCCCCCCTCTCTCTCTTCTGCCCCCCACCCCATTTTTCCTTTCCTCCCCTCTCCTCCCCTTTCCTCCCTTTCTGTAAACCACGTTGAGTTTGTCTGTAGGAGCTAATTATTATTATTTCGCCCCCCTCCCTCCCCCGCCCCAAATCTGGGAGGGCTTCGCGATTGGCCGACAGTTCCTGCTTGCCTGCTGCCATCGACTCCCGCTTCCCTCCCGCTCCCGGCTTCTGCAGTCCAGTTCCTGGGGCCCTCGGCTACAATTAAAATGTTTGACGGCCCCTTCCTGTTCTTTCCTCGTCCCCGCTCTTCGCTCTGCTGCTCTTCGTCCTTGGCCAAGCGAGTCCCGAGACAGGTAGGGGAAGACTCTCGGCTCTTCTTCCTCCCTTCCCCTTCCCGGAGCATCTTTGCTTAGCCTCGGATTCCCCCCGCCCCGTCCCTCGGGAAGGAGGAAACGGCGAGGGGGCTTCTTTGCAAAACGCCTCTTTTAAGCCTCCCCGAGCTGCGGGGGTGTTGCAAAGCCGAACTGCACGCGTCGTCTTCCTTCCGTACCTCCTTCTTTTCCCTCCCTCCATCTTCTGCATGGGGGTTCCCATTCCCCCCCCCGTCCCCCACTTCCCCTGTATCCAAAAAGGACGCCTGTTGTTTCCAGATTGGAAATGCCCCGCTTTCAGAATCGGTGGAGGTGACCGGGGCACTTTCAATATCCCAACCCCGCGAGGGAGAGGACTGGACGGGTGGAGAGCGGTTTTTGTGCAAAGCGGTTTTTGTGCAAAGCGCTTCTCGCCCGCCGTCCCTCGGCGCCCGTGGGGTCGTGAAGCGCCTTTATTACCTGTGGTTGGAGTGGGCGGGTCTCCCCTCTTCCGTGCGCCTTTGCTGCAAAAGGAGAAAATGTCTATGGAGGCTCTCAGTCATCCAGGTGATGGTTGTCCCAAAGGTGCTTTTTTTTTCAAGAGGCAATTGGACTTTCTGGTTTTTCTTTGAAAACGTTTCGTTTCTCATCCAAGAAGCTTCTTCAGCTCTGATTGGATGGTGGGGGAATGGAAGGATTTATATTCCTTGCAGACAGCTGGTCGTTTGCTTTTTTTTAGAGAGAGAGTCATTGAGGCCACTTGGAGGTTTATCTGTGTCCTCAGGGTCACCTGAGTTGTGCTCCTGGTTCCTGTAGCCTGTGATTTTTCCCCCTCTGGAAATCCATTCCTGTTCCCAACCATTCCAAGGGTGTTCACCCCAAATTATTTAGCTAAAAGTCTGTAGAGGTTCGCAGTAATCCAGGTCATGGTTGTCCCAAAGGTGCCCTTTTTAGGAGGCAACTGGACTTTCTTCATCTCAGAGCTGAAGAAGCTTCTTGGATGAGAAGCGAAATGTCTTCACAGAAAAATCAGAAAGTCCAGGTGCCTCCAGAAAAACACCTTTGGAACAAACTGGGAAAACTTAAAACGGTCTCTGCCTGAGCTGTCTTCTCACAACTGGCCAACCAGAATCCTTCGTTTCACCAAAGAAACCCACTTTTCCAAGATCCATCATTTAATATCAGTCGGTTGAGTTTACACAACATGCCGTGCTTAAGAGCAGTTGATGTGTTGGTGTAGAAAAACGCACAGCCTTCCTCTAGGACTGCAACCTGCTGAGCATTTCTGAGGATCCCTGATAGGAATGAGGATGTCAGGTTACTGAAATGAGGCAAGTGAAGAGAGTGGGACCCCAAAGGTGCATTTTTAAGAGGCAACTGGACTTTCTTTGTGTATCATCGAAGACGGTTCACTTCTCATTGAAGAAGCTTCTTGGATGAAGAACTGAAGAAGCTTCTTGGATGAGAAGTGAAACATCTTCAAAGAAAAACCAGAGAGTCCAGTTGCCTCTTGAAAAAAGCACCTTTAGGACAACCACGACCTGGAGGACTGAGACTCTCCATAGACCTTAAGAGATGGGGACTTCCCACATGGACTACATCTCCCATGAGTCTCGGTAGCCTCATCTGTTGTGAAGTAATGCCAGAATTTGAGGAAAGCAGCCCTGGAGACATTTGAATACAGATACTTCTCGATGTACAAGTAAATGTGAGCCCCAAATTTCTGTTGCTAAGTGAGATAATTGTGAAGTGAATTTTGTCCCATTTCATGACTGTTTCCTGCCACCATTGTGAAATGAATCACTGCAGCTGTTGTTAGTAACAGGGTTATTAAGTTAATCTGGATTCCCAGATGATGTTGCTTGTCAGAATATTTCCAATGGGATTCACAGGAGCCTGAGACCTGCTGCCAGAGGTGGTATATTCAGCTGGTTCTGACCAGTTCTGGAGAACCGGGAGTGGACATTTTGAGTAGTTTGGAGAACCGTCAAATACCACCTCTGACTGGCCCCGGCCCCATCTATTCACTGCCTCCCATTGAGTCCCAGCTGATTGGCTGGATCTTCTTTGGTTGCCTGGCACAGGAGAATGGAGCTGGAAAGCAGGTTAGTGGGGTAGGGAGGGGATTTGGGGGATATTTTGCAGTATATCCTTCCCCTGCCAGGCCCACCAAGTCATCCCCACCAGTGGTGGGATTGAATTTCTTTTTACTACCGCTTCTATGGGCGTGGCTTGGTGGGCGTGGCAGGGGAAGGATACTGCAAAATCTCCATTTCCTCCCCACCCCACTAACCTGCTTTCCAGTTCTGTTCTCCTGTGCAGAGCAAAAAAAGAAGACCCAGCCGATCAGCTGGGACTCAATGGGAGGCAGAGGATAGATGGGATTGGCAGGGCCAGTCAGAGGTGGCATTTCCCGGTTCTCTGAACTACTCAAAATTTCCGCTACCGGTTCTCCAGAACTGGTCAGAATCTCCTGAATACCACCTCTGATGCCCCCAGAAGTGGTAGTAAATTTTTTTTGAATCCCACCATTGACTGCAGCCGTCAGAAATATGAATCAACTTGCCAAGGGGTTTGAATGTTGATTGCATGACCACGGAGGGGCTGACAGGATCTTAAGTGTGAAAAACCGCCATCAGTCATTTTGTTTTCAGTGCCGTTGTAACTTCGATCCCGAAATGAACTGCCATAAGCCGAGAACTACCCGGTTGCGGAAGTTGATGGAGTTGGCTGAAATGGCAAACTTTACTAGTTTGCTTAAAGAAAAGAACACACGTGCTTTTATTTCCACATGGAAACCGCTGCTGAACTTCGTGCTTGACGTGAGAAAGAGTGTAACTTTGTTTCTTGGTTGTACAGACGAGATTGGTAGCTTTTTGTGGAAATGACTGGTTTATATTGTTACGGTAAAACAAAAAAAGTTGTGATTGTTGTTATTGCCCCATTCTACTGTAATAGAGTCAGAAGTCAGTTTCCCTCTCATTCTCTTTGCCCTTTGATTTGCTTTCGTATTTCATAATAATTTGTAATCTAATCTTTAAAAGTGGCATTGAGATAACTACCTGTATTGGTGGAAGAGGGCTACTTTGGTATAGAATAGAGTAGAATAGAATAGAATAGAATAGAATAGAATAGAATAGAATAGAATTCTTTATTGGCCAAGTGTGATTGGATACACAAGGAATTTGTCTTGGTGAAAATGCTCTCAGTGTACATAAAAGAAAAGATACATTTGTCAAGCGTCAATAATCATAAGTTACAACACTTAATAGTCATAAGCAATCAAATCATACTAGGAAACAGTCAATATAAATTGTAAGGATACAAGTGACAAAGTTACAGTCATACAGTCACTAGTGGGAGGGGATGGGTGATAAGGAGTGATGAGAAGATTAATAGTATTAATAGTGCAGACTTTGTAATTGTTGAACAGTGTTGAGAGAATTATTTGTTTAGCAGAGTGATGGCGTTCAGGAAAAAACTGTCCTTGTGTCTAGTGCTCTATAGCATCGTTTTGAGGGAAGGGGTTGAAACAGTTTATGTCTGGGATGTGAGGGGTCTGTAGATATTTTCACAGCCCTCTTTTTTACTTGTGCAGTATACAGGGCCTTGATGGAAGGCAGGTTGGTAGCAACTGTTTTTTCTGCAGTCCTAATTATCCTCTGAAGTCTGTGTCTGCCCTGTTGGGTTGCAGAACCAAACCAGACAGTTACAGAGGTACAGATGACAGACTCAATAATTCCTCTGTAGAACCGGATTAGCAGCTCCTTGGGCAGTTGGAGCTTTCTGAGTTGATGCAGTTGGCGTATGATGGATTAAAAGATCCATGCAGTCACCAGGAGTTTGGGTTGATTCAAAAGTCCATAGAGACAGTAAGCAGAGAATGTTGGATAAGATTCTTTCAAATCAGGGTTTGGGAACCGATGCAATTGATCATAGTCAAAGGTCCCTTGGAGATTGTACAGTGTACAGTTGTTGTTGTTCAAAGGAATCCTGAGATCGCAAAGTAGAGCAAAGCCCTTAAACTTTTCCCAAATTGGAATGTTTTGCAAAGGAAAGGAGAAAAAAAAATCACAAAAAAACAGATTTAACAGGCATGCTGGCTAACAAGCCAGATAGATAATCAAGTTGGCTTTAAAGCATTTTTCCACCCCAGAATTTTCTTTCTTTCGTGTTACTGCCAGCAGCTACATGTTTCTAGGAAGCCTCCCGTCCTATGGTGCTTAGTCTTGCCGTGAGCATTTCAAGTTGAGAAGTAGATAGCTGCGTGGTGGTCGTGCTTGACTCGTGGCCACAATGGAGTGCCCGATCTCCCCTGGCAAAGCGAGACAATGGCAGAGTGGCTTTTCCCCATTTTCTGACCTGGCTTGCCGTAGTCACTAAGTGAATCACTGCAATTGTTCAATTAGCAACATGGTTGTTACGTGAAGCTGGATTTCCCCTTGGCTTTGCTTGTCAAAAGGTTGCAAAAAGGGATCTCATGACCCCAGGATGTTGCAACCCTCATAAGGACATGCCAGTTGCCAAGCGTGGGAATTCAGATCATGGGATGCATGGCAATGTCCGAAGCAGAGGTGGGATTCAGCCGGTTCTGGCCAGTTCTGGAGAACCGGTAGCAGAAATTTTGAGTAGTTCGGAGAACTGGCCAATCCCACCTCTGACTGGCTCCGCCAACCCCATCTATTCTCTGCCTCCCTTTGAGTCCCAGCTGATCGGCTGAGTCTTCTTTGGTTGCCCTGCACAGGAGAACGGAGCTGGAAAGCAGGTTAGTGGGGTGGGGAGGGAATGGGGATTTTGCAGTATCCTTCCCCTGCCATGCCCACCAAGCCACGCCCACCAAACAACACCATGCCCACCAAGCCACGCCCACAGAACCAGTAGTGAAAAAAGTTTGAATCCCAACACTGCTCCGAAGTGCGAAAAATGATTATAATAACCCCCCATTTCAATGCTGTCCTAACTTCAAATGTGACTCAGTGAATGGCTGTAAGTCAAGGACTACCTGTATGTACATGGGTAGTCCTCCACTTAACAACCATAACGAAGGCCCACATTTCTGAGACATTAGCTGGGACATTTGTCAAGTGAGTTTTAGCCCCATTCTGTGACCTCCCCTTGCCACCGTTGTTAAGTGAATCAGTCCAGTACTTATGTTAGTAACATGGATGTTACCAACTTACCTGGCTTCCCCATTAGTTTTGCTTGTCAAAATCAGTGACGCCCCCCAGGACACTGCAATGGTCGTGAGTATGAATCACTTGTCAGGCAGTTGAAGTTTGTTCGCATGATGCTTGGAAGGTCATAATTGTGAAAAATGCTCATAAGTCATTTTTTTCAGCGCCATTGTGACTTTGAGCAGTCATTCAATGAAATGTTGTAAGTAGAGGACTCCCTGAACTTGAGTATCCTGTAGCTGTTTTGGGTTGTACTGTATGCTGTCAAGGTTCCTTTGTTATTTGTTTATTTACAGACCCCTCATATCCTGGACATAAACTGTTTCAACACCTTCTCTCAAAATGACACTTATAGAGCATGGCACACCAGAACAACTAGACACAAGGACGTTTTTCCTCCGAACACCATGACTCTGCTAAACAAATAATTCCCTTAATACTGTCCAACTATTTACAAAGTCTGCATTACTATTACTATTAATTCTCCCATCCTTCCTTCCACCCATCACCTCCCACTTGCGATTGTATGACTATAACTTTATTGCTTGCGTCTTTACGATTTATATTGACTGTTTCCTAGTATGATTTGGTTGCCTATTTGTACTCTATGACTATCATTAAGTGTTGTACCTGATGATTCTTGACTCTTGACAAATGTATCTTTTCTTTTATTTATACAGAGAGCATTTGCTCCAAGACATATTCCCTTGTGTCCAATTACACTTGGTCAATAAAACTTTATTTTATTTTTTATTTTATTTTTATTTGTCAATTGCTTACAAGATAATACGTGTAAGTAAAAACATAGTTATAAATACATGGATACATATAAGAAAAATAAAAAATATATAAAAGAAACAATAGGACAGGGACGGTAGGCACACACCCCCTACAGACCTTTTAGGAAAGGGTCAATAGTAGACAGTCTAAGGTTAAAATTTTGGGGGTTTGGAGAAAAACCACAGAGTCAGGTAGAGTATTCCAGACATTGACCACTCAGTTGCTGAAGTCGTATTTCCTGCAATCAAGTTTGGTGCGATTAACCTTGAGTTTGTATCTATTGTTTGCTCTTGTGTTGTTATGGTTGAAACTGAAGTATTCACTGACTGGTAGGACAATGCAATGTATGATTTTATATACTATACTTGGATCAGACCGAAGGCGGCGTAGTTCTAGGTTTCCTTGGTCTGGAATTTTGAGTCTGGTGGCATAAGGTATTCTGCAACGAGTAGAGGAGTGGAGAACTCTTCTTGTGAAATATTTCTGGACTTTCTCAACTGTGTTAATATCAGATACATAATGTGGGTTCCAAACTGATGAGCTGTATTCAAGTGTTGGTCTAGCCAATGTTTTGTATGCTCTAGTTATTAGTGTAATATTATCAGAGAAAAAGCTATGTAAGATTAGGTTAACAACTCTTAATGCCTTTTTGGCTATGTAGTTACAGTGGGCTCTAGCACTTAGGTCATTTGAGAGGAATACTCCAAGATCCTTGACAGAGTTTGGATCATCAACAACGTCTTGACTCTTCAGCCTGTATTTTATTTTCTGATTTTTTTTTGCCAATATGTAGGACAGAGCATTTATTTATTGAGATTTGAAGTTGCCATTTGTTTGACCATTCTGATACATAGTCAAAGTCTTTTTGAAGGGTAGCGGTATTGTCTGTGGTGTTGAATAGCTTTACATCGTCAGCGAAGAGAATGCAGTTGCTCTTGATATGATCACAGAGGTCATTTATGAAAAGAGTTGGTCCTAGAACACTGCCTTGGGGGACACCACTGTTGACAGGTACAGAATTTGATAGGACGCTCCCAAGTTTGACCGTTTGTTCTCTGTTTGACAGGAGTGCTTCTATCCAGTAATGCAGGTGTCCAGAGATACCGTAAGATTTTAGTTTTAGGAGTAGTTTGTCATGTACCACTGAATCAAAGGCTTTACAGAAGTCTATGTAGATTGCATCTATTGCTTTGCCCTGATGGAGTTGTGTAGTCCATATGTTTTTGCAGTGTAAGAGTTGCAGATTACAGGATAGTTTTTTCCTAAAACCAAATTGTTTATTAGAGAGTAGGTTGTTTGTTTCTAAGTGGAGAATGATGGATTGATGAATAATTCTAATTGTGCTTGAAGATAATTGTAGGACAGCGAGATTTGGCTGCGCTTACCAGAAGTGGAAATTTCTAAGAAAGTTTAGCCAGGATTTTTATAGTTTCCTTGGCCTTGTATGCCATATGCTAAATAAATCAATCTAGAACAGGGGTCTCCAACCTTGGCAACTTTAAGCCTGGAGGACTTTAACTCCCAGGATTCCCCAGCCAGTAGAAGTCCTTCAGGCTTAAAGCTGCCAAGGTTGGAGACCCCTGATCTACAAAGGCCAGCATGAAATTCTACAGGGCCGCTATTGGCATACAAGATTTCTCTTGGGCAAGGCTCCACTTAGTGCTTCCTCCTTCACTGTCTACCTATTCAGGAGTTCTTTCTCCAGCCTTGATCTGGGACCCTGATCGAGAGATCCTGGGCTTCAGCTTAGATAAGCTGTGACTCCTTCAGAACTTATCTAAGTTCTTGCCTTCAGAAGTTGTGAGTGTGTCATTACTAGAGGCTTTTTAAAAAGAGACTGGGCAGTTACTTGTCTGAAATTGTTCGCCTGCTTGAGCAGGGGGCTGGACTAGAAGACCTCCAAGGACCCCTTCCAGCTCTGCTCTGAGGGATGGAAATCCTGCAAAATAGCTCCACTCCAGAAAAGAAGAAGAGCTTTCTGGATCATGCTCTGGGGATCTTTCTTGTCCAGCTAGATTCATTTGGGAAGCTCACCAATTTAGGATGGAGGATAAGAGCTTTTCGTTGTCGTTTTCCAGGGCTGGGCTGCTGGGGGTTCGCAGGGGTTCGGGAGAGCAGTTTGGAGAACCCCCAAATCCCACTCCTAGCTGGCCCCGCCCACCCCTCCCCACCTCTCCCAGGAATCCTCATGCGGGCTGTTTTGGGTGCAGGGAACTGCAGGGAGTACATGGAGGCTCAGGGAGGGTGAAAAACGAGCCTTCCGGAAGTTCAGGAAGACCAGAAATGGGCCTGTTTCTGGCTTCCAGTGAGCCTCCAGAGCCCGAGGAGGCCATTTTCATCCTCCCGGAGTCTCGAGGAAAGCCTCAGGAGCCTGGGGAGTGCAAAAATGCCCCCTCCCCATGTTGCAGGAGGCTAACTAGGCCACGCCCACCATGGCCACGGCCATCCAGCAACCGAGCAGAGAACCCCTTGCTAAAATTTTTGAAGCCCACCCCTGCTCACAACTAGCACTGAAGGTCTGGGTTGACTGACTCCTCCTGAGCTCTGAATGTTAACAGATTAGAAGGGGAAAGGTTGCTTTGCATTTGGGAGACGGGGTAGCTGGATGCTTTCTGAGATCAACCCTTCTTCCCTTTGTCCTTTGCAGCTGTTGCAGAGCTGGCCGTGGTGATTCCAGAGCAGGTTCCTCTTGGCAGGGTCCATTTTCTGCAACCCCACAAAAGTGGCCCTAACAAGGCTCAGAAGCGACGTTCCGTCTCCCTACCTGAAGATGCTGCCCAGTTGCTTATTCGCCTGCCTGTCGGTGCTGGGCTTCCTCCTACCTCTGATGTCTACCTGATGCTTCACCACGATGATCGGTTTTTGGCTCCTGGTTTCTCCGTAGAAGAAATCAATGAGAACCGAAGCATGCGCCATCATCAGGCAGTAGATCAGCTCTGCTTCTACACGGGCCATGTGCTAAACCGCAGTCATGACTCGTTGGCTTCGCTCAGCACCTGTGGTGGACTGGTATTTATCGACATCAATCTATTGTCATTGTGGGGTGTGTCAGTGTGTGTGTGTGTGTGTGTGTGTGTGTGTGTGTGTGTGTGGATAGAGGATGGCACAGCCTTGCAGGATGTGGGTGTATGTAGGACGAAGGTTCAAGGGATGAACAGGAAGGCTGGGAGAAGAAGAGAACTGGAGGCTAAAACATACACTGAATGGTTTCAGGAAGTGGGCATGGCTGGTCCAGTGAAGAGAAGGACCAGGGGAGAAAAGAAAGCAGTCTTCCAAAGTTTGATGGCCTGCCACAGAGAGGAGGAAGGGGGTCAAGCTATTCACCAAAGCACACAAAGGTCAGAGAAGGAATAATGGATGGAAGCTGATCAAGGAGAGATTCAACCTAGAAATAAGGAGAAACTTTCTCAACCAAAGGACCAGAAGTTGCCTCCAGAAGTTGTGGGAGCTTCATCACGGGAAGCTTTCAGGAAGAGATTGGACTGCCACCTGCCAGAAAAGGTGTAGGGCAGGGGTCTTCAAACTTGACAGCTTTAAGACTTGTGGACTTCAACTCCCAGAACTCCTCCTCCAGTTATGTTAGCTCAGGAATTCTGGGAGTTGAAGTCCACAAGTCATAAACGTGCCATGTTTGAAGACCCTTGGTCTCCTGCTTGGGTGAAGGGGTTGGATTAGATGACCTACAAGGTCCCTTCCAAATCTGTTAACCTGTTCTCAAGTTGGGTTCATCGCCTTAGGCAGAAAAGGTGCACATTTGTGTTAGGAAAACATTGGGGATTTTCAGTCGCATATTGAAATAGAGATTCCTTTCAGCCAGGCAGACATGAGGCAGAAAAAGATAATTCCTAAACTATTGAGTGAAAATTGAATTGAAAAGCCAGAATCAATTTCCAGTCAGAGGTTTAGGTTTAGGTTCTCTCTTTTCTTTGGCAAACTTTGGGATTTTCTTAGCTACCATATAATACTCTCCATGAAAATTGTGCCATTTTCGCTAGACGTGTTACAGAATAGAATTGGAAGGGACCTTTGAGATCTTCTAGTCTAACCCCCTGCTCAAGCAGGACACCTTATACAATTCCAGACAAGTGGCTGTCCAGTCTCTTCTAAAAAACCTCCAGTGATGGAGCACCTACAACTTCTGAAGGCAAGCTGACCCACTGGTTAATTCTCCTGACTGTTAGGAAAATTCTCCTTAATTCCACATTGCTTCCCTCCTTGATTAGTTTCCATCCATTGTTTCTTGTCTTGCTTTCTGGTGCTTTGGAGAATAGCTTGACCCCCTTCTATTTGTGGCAGCCCCTCAAATCCTGGAAGGCTGCTATCATGTCCCCCCAAGTCCTTCTTTCCACTGGACTAGTCAAATCCTGCTACCTCTCTAGAGATTGAGTGGGGAAGTCTTCTTCAGAGGGGATATTTCAGAGATTGGAAGTCCTGGTAGGGATGCTGTGATACAGGTACTCCTTGATTTGCAACCATCATTTAGTGACCGAAGTTACAACAGCATTGAACAAAGAGATTTATCACCATTTTGTCACTTATGACTGTTGTCACACCCCCACGGTCACATGATTAAAATCCGGGTGCTTGGCTACTGATTCATATTTATGACAGTTCGAGTGTCCCGGGGTCATGGCGATCATCTTTAGCGACCTTGTGATGAGCAAAGTCAATGAGGAAGGCAGGCCCACTGAAACAATCACGTTACTAACTTAACTGCTGGGATTCGTTTTACAACGATGACCAGTTGTCAGCGGTAAAACTCACTTCACAATTGTCTTGCATAGCAAGGGAAATCCTGCGCTCAATTGTGATGTTGTCGCGATCTACCAGTGGAAGGAAGGGATGCGGTGGTGGCTCAGTGGCTAAGACACTGAGCTTGTCAATCAGAAAAGTCGGCAGTTTGGCAGTTCGAATCCCTAGCACCGCGTAATGAGTGAGCTCCTGTCACTTGTCCCAGCTTCTGCCAACCTAGCAGTTTGAAAGCATGTAAAAAATGCAAGTAGAAAAATAAGGACCCCTTTGGTGGGAAGGGAACAGCGTTCCATGCACCTTCGCCGTTTAGTCATGCCGGCCACATGACCATGGAGACGTCTTCGGACAGTGCTGGCTCTTCTTCAGCTTTGAGCACCGGAAATGAACACCGCCCCCTAGAGCCAGAAATGACTAGCACGTATATGCAAGGGGAACCTTTACCTTTAAAGATTCTATGCTGGAAGTTGGACTAGAACTAGATCATTTCTCAAGTCACTTCCATTCCTTATATTATGAGTCTGTGTAAGACCCCCTCCCGTCCTTTCCCTACCTATAGCCTGTGCCTTATTTGCCCTTTGGGATAAAAAGCTCTGTGGAGTTTAGTTTGGAAAGATGACAGCGCTTAAAAACAGAGATCTATGCTCTGCCTTAGGTGAGCACCTGCAACCAGACAATGGAATCCCAGCAGCTCCGTGATTGATGTTAGAAAAGGAGCTTACTACTAAAAGTTTCTTGGGGCTTAAAAGTGATCCAGCTACTTTCCCTTTTGAAAAGCTATCAACATTCCCCACCCCCACCCCCCTTTGTTAATCTCATTCATGAGCTGCCGAGTGTTCAGAACTGTCTTTCCTGGGCCTGCAGAGATCTTCACCAATGGGTGGAAAGAACTCTCAATTTAAAAAAAGGAGCAGACAGGTGGGGATTTTATCTGTGGTAAGATCGATTGTTTGAGACAGGAAAGCAGCGCAACAGAGAGATTACGCACCCTGCTAGCCAAAGGTTTAATGCAGAATTAAAGATGGGCCAAAGCGAATCTGTTTTGCTGTCTTTGCAATGTATTGCAAATAAGGGTAAGGGTTTGTTTGTTTTTTTACCTTTAAAATATTTTGGAAATAAGGATTCCTTTTGCATTTGTAACATTTTTGGTTAAACAAACAAAAGGATCCCAGACCAACCAAGTCACAAAATAGCGCAGCAAGCAAGCTGCTTCTTACTATATGCAATATACCCTGTTTTCCCCAAAATAAGACCTATCCCGAAAATAAGACCTAACATGTTTTTACACGTATTCTTTATATAAGCCCTACCCACGCAAATAAGTCCTACTTAAGAGCCTGTGCAGTTGGCTACCCACCCATTCCGTCTGATTGTTTGCGGTTTTGTGGCCTCAGGGCCCCTGCAGCCAGGCCATCCATGTCCTGACACAATCCTCGTGGTAGCAGCATCGAGAGCCACGGGCCATAGGAGCCCACTTCTGCTTGCTTGTGGCCGCAACAGAGCAGGAGGCTGAGCAGTGTGAGGCTGCTGTAGCTGCGAGGCAAGGCAGGAGTTGGGGCGTGGATGGCCTGGCTGCAGGGGCCCTGAGGTAAGCTGGTGTGGGGTGTGTAGGACAGCTCCACCCACCCACCCCGCCTCCTGGTGGTGGCACTGGTGTGCCCTACAGCCTCCTGCCCCACTATCAGCAAGCAGAAAAAGTGGGCCTCTTGTACACGGGGAAAAAATAAATACCCCCTGAAAATAAACCCTAGTGCTTATTTTGGGACCCATCAGGGAAAGACGGGTAGAAAGTCCAGTACTTACAAGCATTCATGTGATGGCCAAAATTACAGTGGCAATGAAAATAATGATGTATCAGTTTCTTCATGGGCACTTAGTAACCGGCTCCCATCTATGAAGATTGCAGGGTTCCGGGTCAAGTGATCACCTTGTGTGACCTTCTGATCAGTGGCGGGATTCAAATTTTTTTACTATCAGTTCTGTGGGCGTGGCTTGGTGGGCATAGCAGGAGAAGGTTACTGCAACATCCCCATTCCCTCCCCACCCCACTAACCTGCTTTCCAGCTCCATTCTCCTGTGCAGGGCAACAAAAGAAGACCCAGCCGATCAGCTGGGACTCAGTGGGAGGAAGAGACTAGATGGGGGCGGGGCCAGTCGGAGGTGGGATATGCTGGTTCTCTGAACTACTCAAAATTTCCTTACCGGGTCTCCAGAACCGGTCAGAACTGGCTGCATACCACCTCTGCTTCTGATAAGCAAGGTCAGTGGGGAAGCCAGATTCATACAATGACTGCATGATTCCTTTAAAAGTGGCAGCAATTCGCTTAATAACTAACAAAAAAATGTCATAATATTGAGTGTGACTCATGCAACCACCACGATGGAAATTCTGCTCCCGACCGTGGTGACAACTCAGAGACTGTATACCAGCATAATGTTGTTTTGTTTTTCCTATGCAATGAGACCTCAGGCCCAGAAAGTTAAGGAGGGGAATAAGAATACCCAAGGACATTGTGGTTTGCTGCTTTCTTCCGAGATCTTATATTGAAAATCTCCCCGGCGTTAAGTTCATCGTTTGACCCTCCTTTCTCTTCCAAGACTCTGTGGGATTGTTAATTGGAATTTCATCTGGGGAAGAAGAAAGCCATGATTGTGAAGGGCAGTTACACTTATGACATCTGTGCACCATACATAAATCAAATAAGACGGGCGAAACCATGAGTTAAGCACTGGAGCAAGAAGCACAGAGCAGCTCCTATGGCTGGTCTCCTTCCAGCCATGCTAACTGCATCAGCGTTGGCAGAGAGCAGGCGGAGGGAAAAACTACACATCTTGAAAAGTACTCCTTAGACTTGAAATAGAGAACATAATATAACTTGGGACAGCTGTCGGCTCTAGGAATGCTGATCTCAATTTTGTAAAAGGCAAGAACAGTTAGACTTAGAGACTGCTCCCTAGTGTTTTACAGCACTCTCTGGGTGGTTTACAATGTCAGCCTATTGCCCTCCAACCATCTCAGTTCCTCACTTTACCCAACTCGGAAGGATACAAGGCTGGGTCAACCTTGGGCCCGGTCACCAACCCGGAACTAAGGAGAAATTCCCTAACAGGAAGAACAGTTAATCAGCGGAACAACTTGTCCTCCCCCTACACACACCCAGAAGTTGTGGGTACTCCAACACTGGAGGATTTTAAGAAGAAACTGAACCATTTGTCTGGGATAGTTTAAAGCAGGGGTGTCCAACCTTGGCAACTTTAAGACTTGTGGACTTCAACTCCCAGAATTCCTCAGCCAGCTTTGCTGGCTGAGGAATTCTGGGAGTTGAAGTCCACAAGTCTTAAAGTTGTCAAGGTTGGACACCCCTGGTTTAAAGTCTCCTGCTGAAGCAAGGGAGTTGGACTAGAAGGCTTCCAGGGTTCCTTCCAATTCTGTTATTCAGGATAGAACTCCAGACCATGGGCAGAGTTTGCCTGCAATGCTGCCTTCTGACCACTGCACCACCAGGGTGCTGTTTTGGCAACGGAGGAAAAATTGCATCAAGGCAACTGAGACTGGGTACTGTCCAGTAGCCATATTCTGAACTTAAATGGCTTCTTGTTTTTTTCCTCCCTGAATCTACATTTTTTTTTTGCACAATAGAAAGAGCTGAAAGTATTGGTGGTTGAGTAGCATTGTTAAGGGAGTTGCACCCCATTCTGTGACCCTTTCTTGCCATAGTTGTTAAACGAATCTCTGTAATTAATGGAGTCGTGCGGTTGTTAAGTGAATCTGGCTTCCCCATTGACTTTGCCTGTAAGAAAGTTGCAAAAGGGGGTCACGTGACCCTGGGACGCTGCAACCATCATAAATATGAGTCAGTGGCCAAGCGTCTGAATTTTATCACCGTTGCCCTTGAAACTTGGAACAGTCACTAAACGAACTGTTGTAAGTTGAGGGCTACCCGTATAAGACTGGGAGTGCCCGAATATTGATCATACATCCATGGAACTACTGCAGCGGTTGCAAATATGCAAAATGGTCGTAAGTCATTTCTTTCAGTCTCATTGTAACTTCAAATGGTCCCTAAACAAATAGTTGTAAGCAGAGGTTCATTTATAGTTCTCAGCAGGGATGGGATGCAAATATTTTTACTAACAGTTCTGTGGGTGTGGCTAGGTGGGAGTGGCTAGGTGGGTGTGGCCATGTGACGGTGGGCGTGGCTTCTTTTGCAGCATTCCCCCGCGTGCCCCTTTTTGCCTCCTGGGCCTCAGGGAAGCCTTCTGAGCAAAGCGGTAAGACAGCGAGGGGGATCCTGGCACAGCTGATTGTTAGAACAGCTGATCATTGGGAGGAAATATAAATAAATACTGGTTCAACCTAACAGGTAGCTGTTTTTTTACTACTGGTTGGGCTGGATGGTAGCATTTTTTACTACCAGTTCGCCCGAACCTGGCCAAACCAGTAGAATACCACCACTGGTTCTCAGCCAGCTGTCTGGCATTATGATGCCATCCATTTCCTCATACCAACCCTCCAATAATTCATTTGTGAAAGTCACCAGAAGTTTGAGACCAAGTCAGAGAAGAATATACCTTGCCTAAGACCAATCGGCTCACTTTACTTGACAAATTACATTTGCAAGTTAAGCAAATTAAATTGGCTTACTTATTTGACAAATTCAGTAGCCCTATTTTAGTCTTACGTGGTGCTTGAACTCAGACTTGGCTCTTGGTTTTTGGCTTGGGCTTTCATACAAAGGAAACAGAATTATTGGGGGAAAGCATAGTACAGTTAATCATGGATAACCCCACTGTAGTAACACAGCTTATGCGTGTTTCAAATTTAATTGCACTGTCTAGAAAAACAACGCAGTAGAAAAACTTGTGGGAGGTCTCATTCCCATGTAGATTATTCCTGTCTGGAGTTGCCTCTTCAGGCTCTGGAGAGAGATCATGTTTCCCTCTACTCATAATTTCATTCACTTAGAAAAATACCTTAGGAAAACTACCTTTCTTTCTTCTTAGGAGAAAGTTGGGGGTTGGATTCTCAACGTACATCAAAACTACAGATACGGTAAACCCAGACCAAGGAAAATGTAATGCTTGGTGTAATGCGGCAAGCATCATTCTGGAGAAAAATTATATACAGATAGTCCTTGATTTACGAGTGCAATTGGAACTGGAATTTTGGTAGTAACTCATGACGATTGTAAATCTGGGCAGTCCAATTTTATGACCATTTTTACAGGGGTCATTCAGTGAATAACGCTCTCATCAGCCCAAATCTATTCTTGCAAGGGGACATTTTTGCCAGAGACCAGCAAAAAGTCACAAATTGTGGTCATGTCACTGTGAGATGCTGCACCTATTGAGAGTTTTGCAGTGATAATTCAGCGCCAGAAAAATAAACGCAGATGGCTGATGCTTTATTTAACATCCTTATAAACGTAAGTAGATTTTACAAACCAGTTGTAGATTTCTCCAGCATGGAGCAAAACTCAAACAGAAACATGTTGCAAGTTCAGAGCAGAGCTCCAGTCTTCAGCAAGCAAGCAAGTTAGTTTCATCTTCAATAGACAGACTCAGAGCTCAACATAGCTGCAGAGTAAAGGCTCGCCTAGGCTACTTTTAGTTTCAGTTTCCAGCCTAGACTACTTTTAGTTTCAGTTTCCAAACTGTCCCCATTGGCTGATTTAGTTGCTATGCCTGTTCATTGGCTGACCTTGTTACCAAGCTATATTCCAGTTCATGAATATACTGATAGCACCCAATTGTAAATATGAAGCAGAGACCAAGGTGTCCAAAAGCTGTCATGGGAACCGGAGGAGGGGGCAGCATGACCTTTCACCACATTCAGAAGTGCCATAAAGCACCTTTTCTGAGCTCTTTATAACTCTGACTGGTCATTAAACGAGTCATCATAGATTGAGGACAACCTGTATGTTCAATTTGATGTGGCATAATCCAAAGGTGTGAAACAAATCACCTTTGCTTTTCCAATGATGCACTGGCAAAGAATTTCTTTTAGGTTTATTTTATTTAGGAAATATATATAGCTACATACTCGCTCAAAGCGACTCTAGGCAATTTACAAATGATAAAAACACAGTATTATTTTTTTAAAAAATAAAAAACAATACTCCCCCGCAATCAGGTGACAACCCACAGTTTAATAAGCCATTTGATGCACTCCATCTTGGAGTTCCTCAGGCCTGCTGGCAAAACCACATCTTTAGGACCTTACAAAGTAGTGTCAAGATGTAGGCCGGTCTAATTTCTGAAGGGATGATATT
This sequence comes from Pseudonaja textilis, assembly GCF_049901715.1. Taxonomy (NCBI): domain Eukaryota; kingdom Metazoa; phylum Chordata; class Lepidosauria; order Squamata; family Elapidae; genus Pseudonaja; species Pseudonaja textilis. Next base: position 6,890,593 of record NC_142002.1, on the reverse strand, counting down.
CGAAAAGGAGGGAGCCACCACCAAGAAGGCCCCTTTTCTGGTTCCCACCAGATGTACCTCCTTGAGGGACGGGACTCACAAACATTCCTCACTTTCCCACTCTAGTGGGTTGGGTGGATGTGACCAGCAAGAGATGGTCCCTTAGATAACCTGGTCTCAAGAGCTTTAAAGGTGACAACCAGCACCTTGAATCACACCCGGAAGGAACTCTGCAACCAATGCAGCTCCCTCAGGAGAAGTGCTTCCCTCAAAACATCAGACCATTGTAGCAGAACTTTACTGTCACTTTGAATGTACACTGATCGGCATGCATTAAAATGAAATTTTGTCGCCTATAGCTCTCAAAGGGTTACAGCCAATATACACTACATAAACAGGACAAAATTAAATAAATAAATAAATACAAATTTATGCCTATATCCATATCTATCTATCTATCTATCTATCTATCTATCTATCTATCTATCTATCTATCTATACCTACCTACATTATCTATCTATCTATCTATCTATCTATTATCTCTCTCTCTCTGTAATATAAAAGCGAAATATCACTCACGCATCATCACAACATCTCCAAAACCATAAAGCCTACAAACTTGAAATTTGGCACGTATGTTCCTCTTACCTTCTAGGTGTTCCCTAAGAAAGGATTTTTGAAATGACCATCAGAGCATTAGTATTTCCTATATTATTATTAACATGCTCTGATGCTAAGGAGTTCTACTCCCCCTCCCCACCTGAAAGGAAATCTGTTCCAAATGCAAAACACAAGCAGAGGAGAGGAGTTTCAGTTTCAGTTTCAGTTTCACAGCACCAAGCAGCTTTAGTATAGAACAGTTGAGCTAAGCCATGCCCAGGCTCCTTGCTGTCTCCTCGCTCACACAGCAAATACTGCTTCAGTTTCCAAACAGCCCTCAACTATCTCACACACTGACAGGACGCTAGCCAGATGAATACTGATGGATGCACATTTTTTCCTCTTTATTTTTCTCCCCAAAAACTAAGCCTGACCACACAGTTTTATAGTGAAGCACAGTTATAGACCTAGTATATTATATGACACAGAGAGACAACACAGTCTAATTCGGGTGTATACATGTACATGGCGAGAAAAGCAGAGTTCTACTCCTTTTTGCTAGGGTTTGAACGCTGAGTAAAGTAAAGAGGCGGCACAATTGTCATTTCTACGACACAACTAAGTAGGCAATTCTATGCTTATTCTCTCTGCCTCTGTGCTTCCCCCTCTTTTGTGGAGAGCGAAGCCAAGAATGTTAGGCCTCCACGTATATTCTGTAGAAACTCTGCATGAAGAAACATGACTAAAATATGCACCTGTTTTTGGATCTTTAATTACAAAGTGGAAGGGGGATATTCTTTGGAACATGTCTCTGCATAGCTACTCTGCATTTGCATGTTAAGAAAAGTCCTCCCTGAACCCTCAAGATAACCTTTTCAAAAGACCCGAAAGACGAAAAAGCTAATACAATCCTGGGTTGTAGAAACAGAGGCATAGAATCAAGATCACGTGAACTATTATTGCCGCTTTATAAAACTCTAGTAAGGCTGCACCGGGAATACTGCATCCAATTTTGGTCACGGTACTACAAAAAAGATGTTGAGACTTTGGAAAAAGTTCAGAGAAAGAGCAGCAAAGATATTCAAAGACCTGGAGGCTAAACCATATGAGGAACCGTTGCAAGGACGGGTCTGGCTAATCTAAAGAAAAGAAGAATTAGAGGTGACACGATAGCAGTATTCCAATATTGGAGGGGCTGCCATAAAAAAGAGAGTTTCCAATTATTTTTCCAAAGATCAGAAGGCAAGACAAGAAACAATGGATGGAAACTAATCAAAGAGAGAAGCAACCTGGAATTAAGGAGAAACTTCCTAACAGGGAGGACAATTAAACAGTGGAACAGCTTGCCTCCAGAAATCAGGTGGGATGCAAATATTTTTACTAACGGTTCTGTGGGCGTGGCTAGGTGGGTGTGGCTATATGGCTGGGTAGGCGTGGCTTTTTTTGGCAGCTCCCTGCATTCCATTTTTTTGCCTCCTGGGCCTCAGGGAAGCCTCCTGGGTGAAGCAGTAAGCAAGGGGGATCCCGGAACAGCTGATCATCGGAACAGCTGATCGTTGGGAGGAGAAAAAAAGAAAGAAATACCAGTTCACCTGAACCGGTAGCCGTTTTTTTAACTACCGATTCAGCCAAACTGTAGCATTTTTTACTACCGTTTCATGTGAACCGGGCCGACCCGGTAGAATCCCACCACTGGTGCTCCATCACTGGAGGCTTTTAAGAAGAATCTAGACAGTTACTTATCTAAAGTAGTGTAGGTTCTCCTGCTTGAGCAGGGGGCTGGACTAGAAGACCTTCAAGGTCCCTTCCAGCTCTTTCTTTCAATTCTAAGTGGATTTGTCCTTGAGAAGCTAAGCGAGGGCCCAGCGGTTGCCACCTACTGATTAAAATAGCCACCCGGTATATTTCAGTGCATTTTAATGCTTTCCAATGACTTCTATGGGCAGTCCTTGACTTACAACGGTTCATTTACTGACCATTTGAAGTTACAGTGCCACTGAAAAAGTGACTGATGACCATTTTCCAGACTTACGGATGTTGTGGCATTCCTGTGCTCACATGATCAGAATCCAGATGCTTGGCAATCGACTCCTATTAATGACTGTTGCAAAGTCCCTGACTCGTGGTTTCCCATTTTGTGACTGTTCTGACCCAACTGGGTTCCCAGAGAGCAAACACTGACAAAGGCAGCAGCCCCCACCTTTCAAGGTTTAATCACAAATGCTGTTCCTTTACAGATAAAAGGCTGCTTTCTACCAATTATCTCCGACAAGAAAGAGCCTTGCCAAGTTGTTTGTCAAAAACCCAGAGATAACAACTAATTTACAAGATTCACAAACTAAGATGTCCACCAGTTGAGTTTAAAAGCTTCTTTGCTGTCTGCAAAGAACGCTTCTTCAAACCTGGCTTTTATCCTCTTGAGGGAGGGGCCATAAGTTTGCAGCCTTACTCCTGAGCTGCCTGTGCTGCTCTAACTGCTCTTTCCTACGAGCAACCCTGCGCGCACGTGCACTTGGCTCAGGCTCCTCAGGAACCTCCTCATCACTGCTGCCAGCCCCCACAGTCTCTGAAGACAGCAATCCACTCCCTGATGGTCCTGGCCCCTCATCTGAGTCCTCGCTCTCAACCATCCGCACCTTCTGCCGGCTAACCACAACAGCGACCTTCTGACAAGCAAAGTCCATGGGGAAGCCAGATTCACTTAACAGCCATGCTCTTAGCATAACAGCTGCAGTGATTCACTTAACAACTGTGGCAAGAAAGGTTGTAAAGCTGGGTACAATTCACTTAACAAATGTCTTGCTTAGCAGCAGAAATGTCAGGCTCAATTGTGGTCATAAGTCAAGGACTGCCTGTATTGTGGACCCTAGGATTGGGTTGGGTCTGGGTTGACCTTGGCCCCTGGAGTGGCTTGTTGGAGGCTGCAGGCCATCAAATGGGATGAGCCCACAGTTATAATTTAAATTTCACTTAATTAATTACTGTCCATGTGTATGTTTCCCATGCATTAAATAATTTTCTCCCTGTGTCCCATTTGTGGATATTTGTGTGTGGGGGGGGTGAGGATCCTGAGCAGAGGTGGTATTCAACAGGCTCTGACCAATTCTGGAGAACCCGTAGCGGAAATTTTGAGTAGTCCAGAGAACTGGCAAATATGACCTCTGACTGGGCCTGCGCCCATCTATTCTCTGCCCCCCGAGTCCCAACTGATCAGCTGGGTCTTCTTTTCTTGCCCTGCACAGGAGAACGAAGCTGGAAAGCAGGTTAGTGGGGTGGGGAGGAAATGGGGATTTTGTAGTAAACTTCCACTGCTGCGCCCACAGAACCGATAGTAAAAAATTTTTTGAATCCCACCACTGTATATCCTGAGGCCTAACTCAAGCCTATGAAGCCTCTTAGAGGTGCTGAAGTCTAATGTGTGGTAGCTTTCCCAAAGAACCTCTTAGCCCAAAATGTGACCTGCTGTGCAAAGCAGACGTAATGGTCTTAAGAGGTGTAAGGATGCTAATTGCTCTCAGCTTCCCAATTCCAGTTGTGAGGCTGCCACAGAAAACTTAAGGAGCTCTTACTGAGCTGTGTCTAGTTTGCTGGACTGGCTAACAGTGCCCTCTTGCTTCCTTCCCCCAAAATAAATTCACATGAAATGAAATAGACTCCGACTTCTTCTGGCAACATTGCTCAATGGGCTTCTCTAAGGAGATGCAGCCTTTATCCCAAAGGTGCTTTTAGAAAAACAACTGGAGTTTTCTTGGTTTTTTTTTCCCCTTGAAAACATTTCACTTCGCATCCAAGGAGCTGCTGATAACAGTTCTATAGAAGAATTATTGAGTCTGTCATCTGCACCTCTATAACTGGTTTGGTTCTGCAACCCAACAAGACAGACACAGATTTCAGAGAGTAATTAGGACTGCAGAAAAAACAATTAAGTGCCTTCAATTGAGGACCTGTATACTGCATGAGTCAAAAAAGGGGGCTGCGAAAATATTTATAGATCCCTCACATCCTGGACATAAACTGGTTCAACTCCTACCCTCAAAACGACACTATAGGGCACTGCACACCAGAACAATTAGACACAAGGACAGTTTTTCCTTCAAACGCCATCATTCGGCTAAACAAATAATTCCCTCAACACTGTCCAACTATTTACAAAATCTGCACTATTATTACTATTAATTTTCTCATCACTCCTTATCACCCATCCCCTCCCACTTGGGCCTGTATGACTGTAACTTTGTCGCTTGTATCCTTACGATTTATATGGACTGTTTCCTAGTATAATTTGATTGCTTGTTGTACCTTATGACTAATATTAAGTGTTGTACCTGATGATTCTTGACTCTTGACGAATGTATCTTTTCTCTTATGTACACCGAGACAAATTCCTTGTGTGTCCAATCACACTTGGCCAATAAAGAATTCTATTCTATTCTATTCTATTCTATTCTATTCCATTCCATTCCATTCCATTCCATTCTTCATTCTGAACTCAAGAAGCTTCTTGGATGAGAAGCGAAACATTTTCAGGGGGGAAAACCCATGAAATTCCAGTTGCTTTTTGAAAGCACCTTTGGGATAACCATGTCCTGGATTGTTGAGAATCTCCATAGATGACCCAGCCCTTGGTATGAAGTCTTTGGCCATCTCAGAAAATAGAAGCCTGGTTGATCGATTCATTGCTTGATCAGAAAGTGGCATCACAAACACTGCATTGTGATCGTTGTGCTCATCCATAAAATAGATTTAGGAAAGTGTTTCCCAGCCTTGGCAACTTTAAGGTTTGTGAGCTTCATCTCCAGAATTCCCTAGCTAGCAATCTTAAAATTGCAAAGGTTGGGAAACACACATTTTGGAAGAGCCTGCTGTATAAACTCAGCCACTGTACCAAGGATTTAGTGTGACACTCTTCCTAGGAGTTGGATGCTAACTACAAGAATAATATACTTAAGTCTTGCTGGGTTGCTCTTAAGGTTACAGCTTCCATTCCTAAGGTTTGCAATCACCACATACCCCAAAGAACGAGGGTTTAGATCAGATGCATTGGCTAGAATGCCAAAACAGAGTTAGAATGTCCAGAAAGAGGTTTGTTTTATTTCCAAACATTTCCTGCTTTGTCTAAATAATATTGGGATGTAGGAGAGAATGGCTCTCTTACTTTGAGGTTAAGTTATATTTGATGGACCGCTTGGAGCTGTACTGCGTTAATGACACATCTCAGTTGTAAGCAAAGACAAAGAATGTGTGTGGTATGTGCGAGCCTGTATAAATTATAACACATATGTAATGTAGATTGTAAATCACATTAATGTAGACAGCTGTTCTATATCCCGGAGAGTTTGTTTGGGTGACTGCTTGGCTGGTATAAAAACCTTTAAATGAATGTTATATTTCTAGCTTTCTTCTCTATAGTGGGTTTACATAAGAGTAAAATTAGAAAGAGGCGCGTCCTGCATCCTTTTGTACCGAAGGATTGTTGAGATTTTGTAGAAAACTCTAAAACTGCTTTATATGTTGTATATTTATGGTAGCTAAAAATAGCTTCGTGGTATTGCAGAGTATCTATAGTGATGGAGGACGCTGATTTTAATAATATCGTGTACTGTTAGATTTGACTTCATCTGTTCTTGCACTTTGTAAACCTGTAAGGTACTGCTTTTCCAGCATGTCTTTGTGGCTTAAGCTGATTGGGGGCATGTTATCATAGTTAGATTTATCATCTTAGTTTAGCCTGTGAATGTTTTTGTGCTGTTTCAGTTGTGCTTTCATGTGAATCTTGAATAATATGATGTAGATGCAATATCCTTAATATATATTAAACGTAAAGGTTCCCCTCACACATAATATGTGCTAGTCATTTCTGGCTCTAGTGGGCGGTGCTCATCTCCATTACAAAGCCGAAGAGCCAGTGCTGTCTGAAGACGTCTCCATGGTCATGTGGCTGGCATGACTGAACGCCGAAGGCTGTTTACCTTCCCATCAAAGTGGTCCCTATTTTTCAACTTGCATTTTTTTTACATGCTTTCGAACTGCTAGGTTGCAGAAGCTGGGACAAGTAACAGGAGCTCACTCCGTTATGCAGTGCTAGGGATTCGAACCACCAAACTGTCGACCTTTCTGATCGACAAGCTCAGAGTCTTAGCCACTGAGCCACCAGGGTTTCAATCACGATATTGTGATTTTTGCAGAGTGGATAATCAGACCATGGGGATCCAAAAGAGATGACATTTATGGGATATTTTCAGCCAGGAATGTACGTTAAAGATTTTGCTTAACCATGTTATTGATAAGCATTAAGTTACCAAACATAAAAGGAACAGTTGGAAACTACTAATATGAAGTCTTGATCACAAGCCTTTCTGGATAGTACTAATAAAGTGAATATTTTTAGCTCAGGGTTGAAATGAGGTGTCTTTGGAGCTCTCTAAGCTTTGCTGTTTCCTTGCAGACGTTTCATTACCCAACTAGGAAACATCATCAGTGTTAGAAGAGAGTGGGGTTTGCTCTCTATTCTAGCACCGATGATGTTACCTAGTTTGGGTAATGAAACGTCTGTAAGACAACAGTTGTGGTTAGAGAGTGCCAAGGACTCCTCCTTTCTAGACAGTGTTTCCAGTGTTTTGTCTTTTGCGATGGGATCTTGTTTTCTTGATTGCTCAAAACATTTTGGGCAGACATAATCTCAACTTATCCTTAAAAAAACCCCACTAGTTCTGCCAGCTCATAAGCTTTTCAAATAACTTTCCTTCTCTGTGGTCAAGATGGGAGAAATTTGCAAAGCAGGTAGAGGATACGGGTACTTTCGTAGCTATGAGGTGACCAAGGAGTTACCTGGGAATGTCTCATCTTCTATTAATTCTTTTACCACACAGTCTTCTCTCCAGCAATCCAGCCTTCCTAGGTTCTCCCTTTTCCATTCAATCTCAAGGAAAGACCACAGGGGAGCCCCCTTCTGTTTTTTATTTACCCACACTGTGTGCGTGTACCAATAGAAAGGCTTTGAAAGGATGGAAAGAGGTGTGAGAAGAAGGGGGAAAAACAGCACCAGGAATAGCATACTCCACCTTTACATAAGCTCAAAGGAGCCCCTAAGAGAAATTACAATTTCTTAAGCTTCTGACAACGCAAGAGAAACGAAGAAGCTTATTGCCCAGGGCAGGGGTGTTAAACTTGGATTTTATTGAGGGCTGCATCCTGGTTGTGTTTGACCTCAAAGGGCCAGGTGTGTGTGTGTGTGACCAGGGATGGGCGTGGCCATCACTCATGTTGGGGGCACCTGTGTTGGCCAAGTGCTAAGGCAGGACTTCCCTGAGACCCTCCCTCATTCTCATTATAATCTTCCTTCCTTCCTTCCTTCCTTCCTTCCTTCCTTCCTTCCTTCCTTCCTTCCTTCCTTCCTTCCTTCCTTCCTTCCTTCCCTCCTCCCTCCCTCCCTCCCTCTCTCCCTCCTTCCTTTTCTTCTTTTTCCTTCCCTCTTTCTTCTTTCTTCTTCCTTCCCATCTTCCCATCTTTTTCTTTGTCTTTCCTCTTTGTCTTTCCTCTTTCCCCTTCTTTCCTGTCCCTTCTTGCATGCTCAAATGCAAAACGGGAGACATTTCTCCTTTTGCTTTGTTTTTAGTTTGTTTTGCCAGCCCTCTGAAAAGCAAAAATGGGGTGCAGGGGGGGCTGCGTGCAGAGGCACCTTGGGCTGCCCCTTGGCTGTTTCCAGGCTGGGCCAGTGGGCCAGATCTAAGCACTCTACCCATGGGCCAGATCTCCCCTGTGGGCCTTGAGTTTGACACCCCTGGCCTAGGGGGTAATTTTTGGAGAACAGGAACAACAGATTTTTGAACCCAGCATTAACCTTTAGGTGTCCCAATGGTGCTTTTCCAAAAGGCAAGTGGACTTTTTTGTTTTTGTTTCTTCCTTGAGAACCTTTCACTTCTCATCCAAGAAGCTTCTTCAGTTCTGAAGAACCTTTGGGGGCAACCATGACTTGAATAGTTGACAAGCTCCTTAGACATTTAATGTTTAGGTGGTTTGGGTGCAACCATGCTCCAAGATTTGAACCTTTGGGGCAATCACAATCTGACTGAAAATCTCCTTAGATATTTAACCTTTAGGTGGGTTTCTGTTTTGGTGGACAGGTTGGCCATATCCAGATCGGTCTAGAACAGGTGCAGATACAGCCTGTAAATAGCTCTGAATCCTCATTTCATGGGAAAGAGCACTACATCAGGAGGAAGAGGTCCAGCCAGGGCCATCCTTTGAAGTCAACGATCCCTATGGAGCACTGCAGTGTGTTACCAGGTGGGTGAGTAGAGATCCATGTGGTTACGGCACTTACTGTCAGGCAGGAAGAATCGGGGCCACACATTAAGTTCCAGTTAAGATGATGTGTTCTGACCAAGGCTTCCTGAGACCATAATTAAGCACACGCTTAGTTAAAACAACTTTTGTTTTATTTCAACACTGGGAATTATGTTCATTCCCAACCTGTAATGAGTCCCAAACAGTCCCTCGAGATAAGCACCCACCTTTCTCTCCTTTGAAATGCTGCCAACAACTAAAGTGCCAAATGAACTATAAAAAAGCCAAACAAAGTACGAAGTCCACACAGAGCTTCAGGGTTTAATTCGAACAGAGCAAACGACTTTGCTTCCTGCAAAGGTTTCTCTACCTTTGCCTGTCCTTTATACCTAATGGGAGGGGAAATCACCTCCCAGCCTTGCTCCCAAGTCGCCCCTTTTGTCTCAACTTTTCTTGCCTTCTAGCAGCTGTGCGCACACATGCACTGGGAACAGGCTCCCCTTGTTCCTCTGCCTCACTGCTGCCAGCCTCCAGAATCAGCACACCACTCCCAGATGGTCCTGGCCCCATCTCTGCAGAGGATGCAGGACCATCATCCGAGTCCTTCCTAGACTCCCGGACTGGTCCCTGTTCTTCTCCACTGTCCAATTCCGCTGCTGTCTGCACAGGCTGCTGGCAAACCACAACATGATCTATTGCTCATGACTACACACAAGAATCCAGTCAACGAACCGTCAGCACTGCATTGGCTCTAGAAAACAGTCAATGGAATTCAAGAGGGGTTGGACTTAGATTGTTTATGGGAACATAACGATTCTAGGCTGATTCCTCTTGACTCTCACCCCAGCTCTGCAAGCTCTTCTCTTACATTTAATATCTTGGGTACTGTGGGATGGGGGATGGAACAAGAGCATATACCCTGGTACAACAGATCTGACTACTATTCATATATTACCCTGTCTATTCCGTTCACCTTGTCCGGGCACTATACTCCATGCATACACCAGGCCTAAGCAGATTGGTCTGTGTTTATGGTTTAATGTAACGTTCAAACTTATGCAAAAATATTTTCAGCAGAAAGGGTCAATGGCTTAAAACCTCCCTTTATCCTGCTGTGGAGAATTTGTGGTATACATTACATCAGCCTGTGGAATGCCATAAATCTCAGTTGTGTGTTTTGTGTACAGGGTGGATCACATATTATTTTTTAGACAATAGAAGAGATCAAACAAGCTCGGTGTTGCAAGTGGATTATAACACTATGGCCATTATAATTATAATGCTACATTCTTGCAACATATTAAACCACAAACGTTTATGTCTAAACTGCAATGGCTAAGTTGAAAATCAACAAACTACATTATGGAAACCAGAACGTTGTGTTAAGCTATATTTGGGTAGGCTTATTCTGCCCTAACATTTTATGTAAGGCAGAATCAGACTATATTTATTATGACTTTATATATACAGAAATGAAGCATAATAAATAATAATGGTCAGGCAAAATCCCATTCCCTCCCCACCCCACTAACCTGCTTTCAAGCTCTGTTCTCCTCTGCAAGGCAACAAAAGAAGACCCAACCGATCTGCTGGGACTCAGGAGGCAGAGAATAGATGGGGTTGGTGGCTTCAGTCAGAGGTGGGATTTACCGGTTCTCCGAACTGCTCAAAATTTCCGCTACTGGTTCTCCAGAACTGATCAGAACCTGCTGAATACCACCTAGGTCAAGGGCTACCTGTATTGTGGGAATGCAGCTTTTCTAGAAAATAAGATGGAGCCTTTTATTTATTTTTTTAGTGCTCAGAGAAGTTTGTAATCTGATTGGCATCTTCAGAAACACGCTTATTTTGCTCTCATCAACTACACAAATACTTGGGAGAAAAACATCTCAACCCTTTATTGAGAAATGCTTATTTAAGCTATAAGAATGTAATCAAACATGTAATGGTTTTTTCCGAAGGCTGCAAACATGCTGTTTTCCTGAGGAATCTAGTGTTCCTTTCTTAATCTCTTTCCCCAAAATCTCAGCCGGTGATGTAAACTCTCATTACAGAGGATGGATTTGGTATAAAACCCAGCTGAAAACAAGGCAGATCTGTCCTCTGAAACAAGGCCATGAGCCCTCCGTATATTGTTCTGAGATAGGTCAGCTGCAAATATTGGGTTTTGCTAAACCACATTCTTCTTCTAAAGTCTTAAATTGTGTGAGAGACAGGAACGTGTTTCAAAGGAACACACTGGTTTTATTTTTAACATCTAAAAGGCAAGCAAAAAAGGCAGGCATGAAAAAAACATTTCTAAGACAAAAGAAATCTCAACTGTCAGTGAAGATTTAAATGTATTTATTCATTCATTCAATCAATGTAGGTGTCACCTGACTCCAAATTAAGATAGTGAGGCTCACAACATAAAGCACAGTATAAAGATTCCATCAGAATGAAAAACACGAAACGAGAGAACAAAGCTGTGAATCTGGCCAGCAATAACAACACAAATATCACACCCATAAGCAGATTTAAGAGAAAGTAGCTGTTTGGAACAATCTGTAGGCTGGCTATAGTTAAAATAAATTTCTTTAGATTCGTTTTGGGTTAGAAGTTGTAATTAAGCTCACACATTAACCTATTCTCAGTTTTGTTCATCATAATTGGCTGAATAAACCCAGTTGCCTGGGTGCACCTATAATGTTAAGGCAGGATTACCCAACTGGATATTCTCCAGTTTTATGGATTTTGCAGCTTGTAGAATTCTTTGCAATAAAAGCATCTATGGAGTTCTAGGTTGGAGAAAATTGTATTAGGGCATAAATCATGCATTTCCTGAAATGTTGAGCTGTGAATCATAAAGGTATGGATCGAACTATATCTGATAAGAGGGAGAATTCCTATTATCCTACCATTATCCTATCACGACTTATCTATGAAATCCCTCCATAAAGTAAACTTCAGTATCCATGCTAAAATAAATGAAAATACACATCTTCCTGTTTGAAGACCAAGCTTTTTATACTGAGCCATAGTGGCACAGTGGTTATAATGCAGTATTGCAGGCTAACTCACTGCTGACTGCCAGGAGTTCGACTCTAACCAGCTCATAGTTGACTCAGCCTTCCATCCTTCTGCGGCTGGTAAAATGAGGACCTAGATTGTTGAGGGCAAGAGGCTGACTTTGTAAAACCGCTTATAGAGGGCTGTAAAGCACGATGAAGTGGCATATAAGTGCTATCTCCATATGGAGCCTCTGATTTAATTTTATTACTAATAATTGCTTTATTTTTAATGGGTGTTCTGATTTTAGTGTACTTTGTAAATTAACTCATGAGAGCAATGCCACGTAAAATTTCTGAATAAAAAGCAGTCAGAAAAGTTGTAACACATTATTGGTCTTCCTTGGTGGTCTAATCAAATCTTAGAATCCTAGTCCCAAGTAGGATATGGTGGGGAATCTTGTTTGCTAGTAAAATACAATAGTACCATAACCTGTGCCTGGGGTGGAGTTCTAGAATACCTACTTTTGTTTTTGAGACTACGTAGACAATACTCATTAGTGATAGCACTTCCCAGTAAAAGCATTCTTGCCTTACTCATAGAAGCACTTGTAGATAGGTGAACACAGAAAAATAAAGACAATTTGCCATTAAGCAAGCAAATTCTTATTGCTTCCATGATTTAGAAAAAACTCTGTGAAGATGCTTTCCTAGTTTAGAAAAAGCTCTGAATATTTTTTTTTTCAAAAGCCAATTATTTTATTTCTACCACGGTGCTGTTCATTTGATAATGATGTTTAGGAGATTTTGTGGTATACTCAAGGCCCAGGTATCAATTGTGGACTGTTGTTTCCCAGTGCATAAATCCTAAATATGCGTTGATTCAGGTTTAAATAATTTTCTCCTGCATCTTTAACCACCATCCTTCTACCATGTTATATTTTTGCAGCTGTAGGTTTAACTTGGCTTGGAACATCTATTGTTATGGCCAAAAACTGGGCATGCTAAAAATAGCAAGCAATGTAATGAAAACTCTCTTATCCCTTATTAGGAAGTACATGTTGTAATACGAACAAGTGCATTTTTTGATGACAGCTTGTGTTAGATGTATAGTGAACTCAAAACGTTACGGGCTGTAAAACTGGCAACCATCTTGTATGTGTACCTCTGTTCCTTGATCTCACATTTTCCTAATGTGATGCTCTCTGGATGGAAACTCTAGGCTGGAAACTCTAAAGAGTTAAAGTTTCCAAACCTACTGAGTGCACCAGTCAACAAAAGGATTGCTTTTCCTGTGCCAAACTCATTTTAAATCTAATTTAAATAGCAATAGCACTTAGACATATATGCCACTTTACAGCCCTCTCTAAGCGGTTTACAGAGTCAGCCTATTGCCCCCAACAATCTGGGTCCTCATTTTACCAACCTCGGAAAGATGGAAGGCTGAGTCAACCTTGAGCCGATCAGGATCAAACTCCTGGCAGTGGGCAGAGTCAGCTTGCAATACTGTATTCTAACCACTATGCCAGAGCTCTTGGGAGAGGGAGGGAGGGAAGGGGGGAGGAGAGAGAGAGAGAGAGAGTATTCTTAGAGAGAATATAGACAGATAGACAGAAGATAGATAGAGATAGATAGATAGATGTATGCTACATAGATTTTTATTTTTTATTTATTTATTTTATTTTACTTGTCAATCGCTTACAAGATAATAGGTATAAGTATAAACATGAGTAAGAATACAGGACATAGGTACAAATAAATGGGGACAATAGGACAGGTACAGGAGGCATGATGTGCCCTTATGCACTCCCCTTACAGACCTCTTAGGAACTGGGTGAGGTCAATAGTGGATAGTTTCACACATGGTTGGAAAAAATGATAAAACAACACATAAGACTTTAAACCAGAGATTTTTTATTGGGAATTATACCAGAAATATACAATAAAGAATTGAAGTATTTGATTGTAAATGTTTTAACAGCAGCTAGATTTGTGTTTGCTAAGAATTGGAAAAACAATAAAATACCTATGCAGGAGGAAGTTATTAAGAAAATTATGGACTGTGCTGAAATGAGTAAATTGACATTTGAAACTAGAGAACAAGAAGATGAACAATTTTATATGATATGGGATTTGTTTTATCAATGGTTGGACAAAAAGACATGGTAATGTAATAGATTTGTTGATTTTGTAATAGGTTTAATAGATATAAAATATAATATAGACATATATAACCATTGGATGAAAATATGATATAAATTTTAAAATAAAATTTAAAATATCTCATATAAAGTGATAGAATAAATAGTTTGGTCATGGATGATTAATAATTGATAACCGTATAAGCATATGTTAGCTTGATAATGTGGAAATTTATATAAATTAAGAAATGACTACAAAAGGATAGCACAAAAGATTTGTAGCCAACTGACACACTCTATGCATATAAGATGGAAGATGGTTTTTATGTTTTGTTTGTATATGTTTGTCTTAAAAAAATAAAAACTTTTTTTCAAAAAAAAAATAGTGGATAGTTTAAGGTTGAAGGAGTGGGGTTAGAGGATGTAATAATAGAGTCAGGTAGTGCATTCCAGGCCTTGACCACTCTGTCGCTGAAGTCATACTTTCTGCAATCAAGTTTGGAGCGGTTAACATTGAGTTTGTATCTGTTGTGTTATATAGTTAGCAATTTTTATATTTATTATAATTAGATACAATTATATTTATTATAATTAGATATAATTAACTTAAATAATTAGATGATAGTTAGCAATAGCCCTTAGACTTCACAGTGCTTTATTAGGCCCTCTCTAAGTGGTTTACAAAGTCAGCGTCTTACCCTGAACAGTCTGGGTCCTCATTTTACCGGCCTCGGAAGGATGGAAGGCTGAGTCAACCTTGAACCGGTCAGGATCGAACTCCTTAATAGTTGCTGAAGATTTGCTTCCCACCTCTAATTACCCTTGTCTATTTATGATGGCCACCCCAAACATCACTACTTAGGAATGAACAAGATGTCCATTCTTTAGACCATGGTTTTCATTATAGTTCAAAGTGAAAAGTTTATTTTGCGGAACAATACAATTCCTGAGGGTGATGAAATGAACCAAAAATGGATTGTGTTTATGTTCTCATAAATCCACCTAGTAAGATATTGAATTTTCTAAGTTTACCAAGAATAACTTTAACCCAGCCATGTCTCAATCTCAGAGTTATTACAAAGATAAACCGGGAAGGAGGGAGACCCATAAGAACTATGATGAACTGACTGGAGAATGGTTCTGTAAGGATATATAATAAATCTGCTGCTACAGGGGATTCTATTGTAAGTGGCTAAAGAATCCCCATATTTGACAATCAGATTCATAGCAAGTGGGAGAAAACATGTAAAAAACAGGACAAAGCTTTGATTGCATGGTTGAATCCACTCTCTTTATTTCTCTTTTACCTCCCTCTGTCAGATGTCTCTGACAGCAAACAGGAAATTGTCCATGTTTCTATCTGCCTTGCTGTATTGCTGGAGTGAGTTTTTATTTATTTATTTACTGATGCCTTTGAGCCAATATTGTCTCCCTGCAATTGCCTGGACAAGTCCGTGCAATTTTCCTGGCAAGATTTCAATGGTGTGCCATTTGCCTCTTTCCTAGGGCTGAGAGAAAGCGACTGGCTCCATGCCCAAAGTGGGATTAGAACTCACAGCCTCCCTGTTTCTAGCCATGTACCTTAACAACTAAACCAAACTGGTTCCGAATGGGATTATGTATAAGACAATATATTTATACCTGGACAGATTTATGTAAAATAAGGGATCCTTGAGATCTCCAGATCCCCAGCCCTTGTTAAGCTTTGAAAGATCAGACCAGCAGGTGAGAGCTTGAAAGTGAACACAGGAAGGAGTGTGTTCACTTAAAACTGGGAAGATAAGTTTGAAATGCCTGGGTTTCTGGCAGGGATATAATTGTGTTTTGAGGCCTGTGAAGTTTCTGAATCGTAGTCTTCAACGATGACCTAATTAATAGGGGTAGGACTCAATTTATGGGTATGGTCCAACTAAAAGCATTAATTTGGATGTCATTTACTTTCTGTCGTTTGAGTCAGCAGTTGGCTTTCCTGGTGAGGCACTGAAATTTGGGGAGGTTGATAGAGGTCAATGATCTCCTGTGACAAATTGTGTGATTACACTAATCTCTTCTTCACATACAGAACTGAGTTGGCAAGGAAGGACCCACTGCTTAAGGAGCTCAGATAACTCTTTCATTCTTTCCTCTTATGGCTTTTCCCATGATAAAGGACTCTTAAGCAATTTATAAGGAGGGGCTGATGGCTCAGTGGTTAAAGGCGCTGAGCTTGTCAGCTCCAAAGCTGAGAGCCTGGGTTCGAACCCAAACACTATTGATGGATATTGATGGAGTGAACTCCCGTTCCTTGCTCCAGTTAAGAGTTTGAAAGCATGAACATGTGAGTAGATAAATAGGTACCACTTCAATTGGAAAATAACAGCGTTCTGTGCACCTTGGTATATAGTCATCCTGACCACATGGCCACAGAAACATCTTTGGATAATGCTGGCTCCCTCAGCTAAGAAATGGAGATGATGAGAATTCTTTAATTTCACAACATATAGACAGATTTAACCATCCTAAACCAAGCCAAGTCCAAAATCACCAGGGAATTTCTAGAAGAACTGGCACTCTGACAAATCAGCCAGCAATAGACACATAGACCTTAACAACATCTGTAGGCTATGCAAAAGAGATAATCAACCAGCCCAAAAGAGAACTAAAAAACTCCAGCACCTCTCCACCAGCAATCAGCTCACAAAGTTGGATTTCACAGGCCTTCCAGTGAAAGTAAATGCAGGAGATTCAGGACCAATAGAAGGAAATACTTTTTTTTTTCATGCAGAGGGTAGTGAAACTCTGGGATTTGCTGCCAGTGTTTTTGCTCAAGGCAGCCAGCTTTGGAAGGTTATCAAAGAAAATTGGACAGATTCCTGTAGGATCAAGGCATCAGTGATGACTAATTTCAATGGCTATTTGCTGCAGGCAAACCTTTGGCGCTAGTTGTTAGGAAATGACAATGAAAAAAAGCTCTTATCCTCCATCCTAAATCTGTGAGTTTCCCAAATGGATCTAGCTTAGATGAGAAAGATCCAGAGAATGATCCAGAAAGCTCCTCTTCTCTTCTGGAATGGAGCTATTTTTCAGGATTTTCAATCCATCGGAATAAACCTTGGAGCCTTCTACTTCAACCCCCCGCTCAAGCAGGAGACTGCATACCATTTCAGACAGGCAGCTGTCCAGCCTCTTCTTTAAAACCTCCAATGATGAAGCACCGACAACTTCTGGAGGCATGCTGTTTCACTGGTCAATTGTCCTCACTGCTAGGAAATTTCTCCTTAATTCTTGCTCTTAGTGGACAACCAGCTAAATAGGAGCCAGCAGTGTGCAGCGGCAGCCAAAAAAGCCAATGCAATCCTAAATTGCATTAACAGAGGGATATAATCAAGATCAAGGGAGGTACTAATACCACTCTATAAAGCCTTAGTAAGACCACACCTAGAGTACTGCATCCAGTTTCGGTCACCACACTATAAAAAGATGTTGAGACTCTAGAAAAAGTACAGAGAACAGCAATCAGCGTGATGAGGGGACTGGAGACTAAAACATATAAAACACAAGCTATTTTCTAAAGCACCTGTAGGCCAGACAGGAATAATGGATGGAAACTGAACAAGGAGAGGTTCAACCTGGAAATAAGGAGAAACTTTCTGACAGTGAGAACAATCAACCAATGGAACAGCTTTGCCCTCAGAAGTTGTGGGAGGGTCATCACTTCAGACCTTCAAGAAGAAATTGGACTCCCATTTGTCAGAAATGGTGTAGGGCAAGGGTTAGCAATCTGTGGCTCTGGAGCCGCATGTGGCTCTTTCATCCCTCTGCTGCGGCTACCTGTCGCCGATTGGCTCCACAATTGATCGGGCTTTGGGTTAGGACAGGTAGAGGGAAAAAGGATGCCACACTAGGAGGAGAGTCTATGGTGGGGGAACTGCCATAGAGTCTGGTTGGCTCCAGAATTGAATGGGAGGACTTCCGATTAGGATTTTTGCCAACCAGTGGTGTAGGGTCTCCTGCTTGGGTGGGGGGTGAGGTTGAGCTAGATGACCTACAAGGTCCCTTCCAACTCTGTTAAATCTGTTGATTCCAGGTTGGTTCTCTCCTTGATTAGTTTCCATCCTTTATTTCTTGTCCTGACTTCTGGTCCTTTGGATAACAATTTACTCCCTCTTCTCTGTGGCAGCCCCCCAAATACTGGAATCCTGTTATCATGCCACCCCAGGTCCTTCTTTTCTCTAGACTAGCCAAACCCAATTCTTGCAACCGTTCTTCAACACGTTTAATTATTTTTTACTCTCTGTGGCACTCCCGCTGGTGTCTGTAGGCCGAACAAATATCCCAGCACCCCACTGATCATTCTTTTCCAATTCTTCCCCCATGGCTCCTTCTAATTTGGAAGACCTCCCCATGTTTCTGTTTTAAGTATATGTTCTCTTCGGCCTGAGCCTCCTCCAATGGGTCTTCCTGCTTTTATTTGCCTTTCTGCTAACCCTCAACATCTGAGCTGCGGAGCTTATAATATCAGTTTGTTCAAGAGGAGACAGGTGCTGTTCATTTAATCCTTTCTTTAATGGCTGCTGTTTATTTTAGTTTGGGATTTTTATTGACTCGCCGAGGAATAGCATTCCAAGGCTGATAAATCAGATGCAAGAGAAATTGGCTTGCTCTATTGAAAGACTCAAACCACCCCACCCCTTTTCCTTAATCCATCCTTATTATAGTCTAGGCCTCTACTTTAGCAAGCTGTCTGCAGGAAAAAACTTTATTTCTGGGAGGGAGGGGCAAGGAGGGGACTCGATGTGCACCCATTCCTCGAAGATCTCCTATGGAGGAATGATTTAGTTGGCATTTGGGAGAATCCGATGGTTCGCTTTTTTCATTCAATTAGTTAAATTCTCAAAAGTTCCTTGTCCACCACACATTCTCATTCACTAAAAGAATCAGAGAGTGACACAGAAAGTAAGTTTTTTTTAAAAAAAGAAGCAGTTTTCAAATTGCACTAAAATGCAATAAAAACCCCGCTGCTGTTCTGAAACCTTCTTTTTTCCCAGTGGGTTGAAGTGTTGTCTTCGTGAGATTTGAGTGCAGTGTGTGTAGCCAATCTTTCACTTTTTGTGTGGTACCCCAATCATGCATTTTTGCTTAACACAATAGCAAAACAACAGAGTTGGAAGTGACCTTGGAGGTCTTCTTGTCCAACCCCCTGCTCAGGCAGGAGACCCCATATCACTTCAGACTGCAATAAGATTGTTCTCTTTTCTTCCGTGATCTACAGTTAGTTTTATTTTCCAACGTGAACAAGAAAGCAAAAGCTGTTGGCTTTATTCTCTTCTTTTCCTTTGGCATTTTTTGCAAGTTGTCATTGCCAGACTCAGATTTTCTTTACTTTTTCTTTCTTTGCACACGTGTCCAATTTCGACCCAACTTAATAGCAATCTTTCTGGATTATATCACAGCAACGACTCTCTGTCAAGCACTGGGGAAATCAGGAGATTCACGCAATTGAAATGAGTATAAAAATTTATTGCCGGCTTAAGCTCTCTGCAAGAATCTGGCCAACTAACGGTCAAGGGAAATGAGCGGGAGATAAGAAAGTCATTCAAGGTGGGCTGGACTTAGATCTCTTGTGGGCACTCAGGGACTCGTGACTGATGACACATTTCACCCCTCCCTTGGGCTCAGCCTGGTTATCTCCTACACCAGAGGTCTCCAAACTTGGGCAACCTTATGACTTGTGGACTTCAACTCCCAGAATTTTCCAGCCAGCATGGAGAATTCTAGGAATTGAAGTCCACAAGTCTTAAAGTTGCCAAGTTTGGGGACCCCTGTCCTACACCCTCTTTCATTCTCTTCCCCAGCTCCCTTTTTAAAAAAAATAGTAAGAGAGGAAAATTCAGATAGTCAGGCCTTGACTTACAACAACAATTGAGCTCAAAAGTTCTGCTGCTAAGCAAGACAGTTGTTAAATGAGTTTTGCCTCGTTTTATTACCTTTCTTGTCACAGATGTTAAGTGAATTGCAGCAGTTGTTCAGTTAGAAACACGGTTTTTAAGTGATTCTGGTTTCCCCATTAATTTAGTTGGTCAGGAGATGACAAAAGATGACACTTGTTGGGACACTGCTAAAGTCATAAATATGAGTCAGTGGCCAAGCGTCTGAATTTTGATCACATGATTATGGGGATACAGCAATAGTTGTAAGGGTGAAAAATGGCCATAGGTCACTTTTTAAAGTGCTATTATAACTTTGAATGGTTACTAAATGAATAGTTAGAAGCTGAGGCTCTAACCAAAGAGAATGGCCTGGCTGGGAGATGAAGATTGCCCAGAGGGTAGTTCTGAAAAATCGCAGAGAGGTCTGCTTGCATTGCTTGATAAGGAACCATTGTATTAAAAAAAAACCCAACACACCAGGTTTCATAGCTGCTAACTCTCAGCATGCATCTGTTCTAGCCAACTTTAAGAAAACGACCAGTAGCTGCCAATGGTCAAACTGGCTCCCACTTCAAAACGAGCATCTTCTGATACCTGTCACCACCAGAGGTGGTATTCAGCAGGTTCTGACCAGTTCTGGAGAACCAGTAGCGGAAATTTTGAGTAGTTTGGAGAATCAGCCAAAACCATCCCTGACTGACCCCACCCCCATCTATTCTCTGCCTCCTGTGTCCCAGCTGATTGGCTGGGTCTTCTTTGGTTGCCCTGCACAGGAGAAGGGAGCTGGAAAGCAGGTTAGTGGGGTGGGGAGGGAATGGGGATTTTACAGTTATCCTTCCCCTGCCACGCCCACCAAGCAAAGCCCACTAAACTGGTAGTAAAAAAAATTGAATCCCACCACTGGTCACTATGTTTTTCTTTTAGGATGTCTTTTGTGCATTATCCTGTATTGTTTTTTTTTATGAGGCAGAGAAAAATAACTGGGAATACGTCCCATACACATATTCTTGCAATCATGAATTCTTGGCCCTGAATTTCTCTGGGAGGGTCTGTTTAACTAGGAATGGTAACAGGAAGGGGCCATTTTGGCAGTCGCTATTATTCTGGTTCATCCCAGGGTTCTTGTCCACCAAACAAATCATCGTATGCCTCAGTGAAATATGTGAATCCAGATTAATTCAAATTTCTGAATAAGTCTTGAATCATTTAGCAGACCTTTATTTGAGCTATGGGAACCATAGATGGTAAAAAGGTTCTCCATTATCAGAAGACTAGAGGTTGGGTGGAACAAACATTTCCTCTAATAAGTTTGATGCCAAGTTGTAACTGACAAATTTACCCCCCAGATCTCTTTTTGCCCCTACATATTTTGCTTATGAAAGTAGGGAACCAAAATGTAAAAAAAAAAAAAAAATATTTTAGCCTGGTGCTTCAGTATATTATGGTTAGTCTTATGATCTGGAATTCATTCATTCATTCACTCACTCACTCTTTTATCTAATATTAATTTATTAATTAAAAAATAGAGCGTGCAAGAGGACCAGGGAGTTATAATAACAGAAAAAAAGAGTTGGAAGGGACCTTGGAGGTCTTCTAGTCTAACCCTCTGCTCAAGCAGAAAACCCTATACCATTTCAGACAAATAGCTCTCTAGTCACTTCTTAAAATCTCTAGTAATTGTTCCGTCAGAAAATTTCTCATTCATTCAAGGCTCATTCTCGCCTTGATTAGTTTCCACCCATTGCTTTGCGTCCTGCCTTCAGGTACTTTGGATAATAAGTTGCCCCGTTCTTCTTTGTGGCAGATATTGGCACGTTGCTATCATGTCACCTCTAGTGCCACTCCTAGAATGATTGGTGGGTGACCAAGGTGATAATTTGCCTTCTAGCTCTTGGCATTTAATCATTAGCTGTGACCCCCATAACACGCGTTTTGTGAATATGTCAAAAAAGAAAAAAGAATCCATCCCAGGAAGCCATTTTGAGAGGATGCCCATAAAAACTCTTCGAATTCCAGATATGGTCACTGACCAGAAATGATTGTCTAAAATTGATTCACCTACTCTGGTTGAATAAAAACAAACAAACAAACCTGGTTTGGCTGATGGAGGACTTAATAGTCTTCTGCTAAACCCTGATGGAGCCGAATTGCCAACTCTGTGCTGATAGAAGTCTTTGATGGAAAATGGCTGATTCCTGCCTTAGGCCTTTAGGAGGAAGTGGGTTTAATATGTCTAGTTTAATAATCTACATCCTGTTTTTGAACACACACAAACAGTGCAGATGGATAGGAAGTTGCCCAGACAGGTTGAGTGAGATTGGAGCTACTGGTGGAGAAATTGCTATTATTTATTATTAACTCAACATTTAAGATTCTCAATGTGGGGGTATACATATAAGGCTGATCTTTATCCCCAGTAGGGTATTTCCAGGATGTATATTTTCCCCTCTCTTTGTTTTGCTTAATATTTTGCTTTCTTAGGAGGGGGAAGGAGAAGGCATAAACATCTGTTGTTTCAGTATGGAATCAGGAGGGGAAGAGAGCTATAGGTGATGATAGTTAGTGCCTTGAGCAAAAAAAGAATAAAGCAGAACCTGCTAGACATTTTGATAGAGGATAAGCAGAATGTGTACAAATGCTCTGCTGATGGGAAAGGATGGATATGTGGATGAACAGAAGGCTTGATATTAATTACAATTGAAGTTAGGCAGTGCCATTTTTTTTTTTTTTGCATTTCCAGCCCCCCCACAACAGTTTCAATATCAGTTTCATGGAAGAATTGCTACTGATTTCTGTCAAAGAAGAGTGCACAGAGCTTTAAGTGGGAATATTCGGTTTTCCACCGTACAATCATCTCTCTGTCAGGATTCCAGCAATCGCTCTAATTAAATCATGATTCTCGAGCCAAACTTCAAAAAAATTCAAAGGCTTCATTAGAGGCAACATACTGGCACTGCCCTGTATGAAGCCAACTCTGGCATACGTAATTTACAGTCACCTGTGACCCTGTTTCCCCCCCCTCCCCCCCGGGTGTGTCATAAATCAGATTCTCCAATTGAGCATGTTCACGGGCTGGGTGTCATCATTCACATTCTCCAATTAAATATATTCGTGGACAAAAACTCTGGTGTTTTAGTAACAATCTTTTAAAGAGAAGAGTTGGAATGTGCTTTCGCTTTCAACTGCTACACTGCTCTTCCAGATTCCCCCCCCCTTTTTAATGGCAACTACTAAAACAGGCATAGGAATGTTTTATGAGTTGACACTCTCTGTGTCAAAAATCTTCCTTGTGTCAATTATTTCCTTAAATAAGAAAAAGAATCAGGACAAAATCCTTTCTGTATCTTGCCTAGTTTGAAGGACTAGCATCAACCTTGAAAACACACTCAGGTTCTTCTCCGTCCTATCCTATACTAAGCCAAGTAAAATGTTGAGTTTCTTTCTTAACCTCTCTCTTCTTTTTCTTCCTTCCCCATTCCCAAGTTCTACATTCCTTCATAAAAGCAGTTCTAAAATTGTGGAAACATCTACGTGATAAATTCTCAGACGGGTCCATTTTTGCTCTGCCTAGTTTTCATAGAACTGTAGGCTCCTTGGTGCTCTCTGAGCTTGGTGATTTTCTTGCAGATGTTTCATTATCAAATTAGGCAGCAGCATCAGGGCAAGGAAACCACCAAACTCAGAGAGCACCAAGGACCCTATATAGGTCAACTTTGAGCTACAAATATTCTCTTCTTGAGCCCTGGTGGCACAGTGGTTAGACTGCAGTGCTGCAGGCAAGCTCTGCCTACAACCCAGAGTTCGATCCTGACTGGCTCAAAGTTGACTCAGCCTTCCATTCTTCTGAGTCCTCATCAGTCCTTATTGGTAAAACGAGGATCAGATTGTTGCTGACATTGTAAACTGCTCAGAGAGTGCTGTAAAGCACCATGGGGTGGTATCAGGGGTGGGATTCTACTGATTCAGACCAGTTCGGACAAACTGGATGTTAAGTTTTGATCTGGTTCGCCGAACTGGTATTTCAACCCACCAGCTGGCCCCGCCCACCCTGCCCCTCCCAGGAGTCTCCACATGGCCCATTTTCAGTGCAGATAAGTGCAGGGTCCGCACAGAGGCTCTGGGAGGGGGTAAAACGGGGCTTCTGGAAGTAGGGAAATGGGTCTTTTTCCAGCTTCCAGAGAGCCTCCAGAGCCCGGGGAGGCTGTTTTCGCCCTCCCGGAGGCCTGGAGGAAGCCTCTGGACCCTTGAGAATGCGAAGAATGGCCCTCCCAGAAGTTCCAGTAGGCCATGCCCACGCCCACCCAGAAACTGGGCAGCGAACCGGTTGCTGGGATTTTTTAATCCCACCTCTGGGCAGTATATAAGTCTAAGTGCTATTAATATTTTCATAGATCTCCTGAGTTTTTCTAAACTAACTGTATTAGAAGGAGCTTTTGAAATAAGTTCTTTGCTTCCTAGACAAAAAGAAGCCTCCAAAAGGTCAGCTTCTCCACGACTGGAAAGGACGGAGAAATGCCATTCCTCTCACAAATGAGTACACGGTGGAAACGCTTGTGGTGGCAGATGCTGACATGGTCCAATATCATGGGATTGATGCGGCTCAAAGATTCATCCTCACTGTGATGAACATGGTAAGTAGAACACGATGTGTCTCTATCTGCCCTTCAGAAAATAGTAATAATACATTTCATGATCATGAATGTATTTTGAAAAGTCATCTGAACTTTCTTTTATGAAAAGCAAAAAGCATTCTGATAGGAAATCTCCATGTAGATAAAATATAGAACGAAACGTAGAACATAGGATAATCGAGCTGAAAGGGACCTAGGCAATCTTCTAGTCTAACTTCCTGCTCAAGCTGGAGACCCTATAGCATTTTGGACAAATATCTATCCAGTCTCTTGTCAAAAACCTCCAGTGATGGAGCAACCACAATTTCTGGAGGCAAGCCATTCCACTGATAATTGTTCTTACTGTCAGGAAATTTCTCCTCGGTTCTAGGTTGGATCTCTCTTTAATGATCTTCCACACAGTACTTTTTTTGTCCTTCTCTGAAGTACTTTGGATAAAGAAAGTAGCTAAAGGACACGAGAGCTTCCTCTATTATTCAAAACAAGTCCATTGCTTATACTGATAATTGAGGGTAAGCATCACTATGTTTTAATGTGGAAGAATGGAAACCCAACAGGAATCTTGTTCCTCTCTAGGTTGCTTGCTTTCTTGCAGACATTTCATTACCCAAATTAAGTAATAGCATCAGTGCTGGGGTTGCCTAGTTTGGGTAAGGAAATGTCTATGAGAAAACAACCAAGCTCAGAGAACCCCAAGGACCCCTCATTTCGACCTGGAGCTACAATATTCTCCTTTAGTGAAAACCCTATAAGGATGAGTTATGACAGAATAGAATAGAATAGAATAGAATAGAATAGAATAGAATAGAATAGAATAGAATAGAATAGAATAGAACAGAACAAAATACTTTATTGGCCAAGTGTGATTGGACACACAAGGAATTTGTCTTGGTGCATATGCTCTCAGTGTATATAAAAGAAAAGATGCATTCTTCAAGAGTCAAGAATCATAAGGTACAACACTTAATAATAGTCATAGGGTACAATAAACAATTAAATCATACTAGGAAACAGTCAATAAAAATCATTAGGACACAAGCAACAAGGTTACAGTCATACAGTCACAAATGGGAGGAGATGAGTGAAAGGAAGGATGGGAGGATTAATAGTAATAGTAATGCAGACTTAGTAAATAGTTTGACAATGTTGAGGGAAAAAACTGTCCTTAGCACATACAATTCAGCAATTGTGGATTGTTCAACCAAGTATGCCTTACTTTGAGGTATGAAAATCTTGCCATTGAATTTTGGAGGTCTGCAGATGGAAATTGTGTCAAAAGGGCTCCAAACCGTCTCCTTTTTTAACGGCCAACTCAATTCTAAACCAGTGGTAGTGCCATATTCATTTCCCCATCCAGACACATGACTGCTGTTTGCTTCTACTGAAAATCCCCCTCATAAAGCACTGGGTTAGAACAAATGTGGTTGGTTTTCATCTATCTTTTAGTGGGAAAAACAGCTCTCTGAACAAGATGGATTACAGCGCAGTAGAATAGTGGACTCAAGCATTGCTACCTACAGTTGTAATATTGTCTATGTTGCTGGTGAAAATCGGCTAAACTGAATCGTTTTGAATTATTGGTAGTCAATGAAGGCAAAGATAATGTTTCCAGCTGCTTATGTCGAGCTCCTACAGGTGAAACTCGAAAAATTAGAACAATTTTTTCTCGTGCAAAAAATTTTTCTCGTGCAAAAGTTCATTTATTTCAGTAATGCAACTTAAAAGGTGAACCTAATATATGACATAGACTCATTACATGCAAAGCAAGATAGTTCAAGACATGATCTGTCATAATTGTGATGATTATGGCTTACAGCTCATGAAAACCCCAAATCCACAATCTCAGAAAATTAGAATATTGTGAAAAGGTTCAATATTCTAGGCTCCAAGTGTCCCACTCTAGTCAGCTAATTAAGCCATAACACCTGCAAAGGGTTCCTGAGCCTTTAAATGATCTCTCAGTCTGGTTCAGTAGGAATCACAATCATGGGAAAGACTGCTGACCTGACAGTTGTGCAGAAAACCATCATTGACACCCTCCGTAAGGAGGGAAAGGCTCAAAAGGTAATTGCAAAAGAAGTTGGATGTTCCCAAAGTGCTGTATCAAAGCACATTAATAGAAAGTTATGTGGAAGGGAAAAGTGTGGAAGAAAAAGGTGCACAAGCAGCAGGGATGACCGCAACCTGGAGAGGATTCTCAGGAAAAGGCCATTCAAAAGTGTTGGGGACTTTCACAAGGAATGGACTGAGGCTGGAGTCAGTGCATCAAGAGCCACCACACACAGACGGATCCTGGACATGGGCTTCAAATGTCGTATTCCTCTTGTCAAGCCACTCCTGGACAACAAACAACGTCAGAAGCATCTTACCTGGGCTAAAGAAAAACAGAACTGGTCTGTTGCTCAGTGGTCCAAAGTTCTCTTTTCTGTTGAGAGCAACTTTTGCATTTCATTTGGAAACCAAGGACCCAGAGTCTGGAGGAAGACTGGAGAGGCACACGCTGCAAGATGCTTGAAGTCCAGTGTGAAGTTTCCATAGTCTGTGTTGATTTGGGGAGCCATGTCATCTGCTGGTGTTGGTCCACTGTGCTTCATTAAGTCCAGGGTCAACGCAGCCGTCTACCAGGAGATTTTGGAGCACTTCATGCTTCCTTCCACAGATGAGCTTTATGGGGATGCTGACTTCATTTTCCAGCAGGACTTGGCACCTGCCCACACTGCCAAAAGGCACCAAAACCTGGTTCAATGACCATGGGATTTGATTGGCCAGAAAACTCGCTTGACCTGAACCCCATGGAGAATCTATGGGGCATTGCCAAGAGAAAGATGGGAGACATGAGACTGAACAATGCAGAAGAGCTGAAGGCCGCTATTGAAGCATCCTGGTCTTCCATAACCCTCAGCAGTGCCACAGGCTGATAGCTTCCATGCTATGCCGCACTGAGACAGTAATTGCTGCAAAAGGGGCCCAAACCAAGTACTGAGTATATATGCATGCTTATACTTTTCAGAGGTCTGATATTGTTCTATGTACAATTCTTGTTTTATTGATTGCATGTAATATTCTAATTTTCTGAGATTGTGGATTTGGGGTTTTCATGGGCTGTAAGCCATAATCATCACAATTACGACAATTCACGGCTTACACTATCTTGCTTTGCATGTAATGAGTCTATCTAATATATTAGTTTCACCTTTTAAGTTGCATTACTGAAATAAAGGAACTTTTGCACGATATTCTAATTCTTCGAGTTTCACCTGTATTGTACACATAACTCAATGGAATGCAAGGATCCGCACTGGGAGTTTTTAAGAGATTGGACAACCATTTTCTTTTTTGAAACGGTACAGGGTTTTCTGCCTAAGTAGGGGGTTGGACTAGAAGACCCTTTCAACCCTGTTATTCTTTTAATTGCCAGCTGATTAATTATGCTGTGTTTCTAATTACTTGGTGTTCTTATCCAGTCATTGTTCTAGTCTCATTTATTCAGCTTCCCTTCGTTGTCTGTATTAAACTCAGAACTGCTTAAGACAAGATCCTATCTTTCTCACATATGTTAATCCTTAAAACGTCCTATGCATTGATGCCCTTGGATACATACAAATAAACAATAAAGCCGCATATTATTTCAGTCATATCCGTTTTAAAATCCACTCCCCTTGCCGATCAGATTTAAAATGTTTGCATGGATATGCTCGATTTTCATGGAAAGAGGTTCCAACTTTCTCTCTGTCTCTCTCCAAATATTTAATAATACCTGGAGGAATAATTTCAAGAATGAAGATCAGTCTGTTTGAAATAAAATCACATTTACTTCCTAGACTTTTCTTCCTATTTGAAGCATGTGTTAGTTGAAAGTTTCTCTCCCTCACCCACCCCGCTGTGTGTGTTTAATATTGTTCAAGGGATCACTAATTTCATGTTACGGCATGCTCCTTCAAAAGACCCTTACTTTAATTATATGGTTTAACAGCAGCTGCAGCAGTACTGAGAATATACATTTACAATTCCTTGTCAGTTTGTGGTCTTTTGAGAAATAGATGCACGGTCATTTTAAAGCCAGAAAAAAGAATGCATCTATTTTGAAAGCAATTGTCATAATTTAAAGACTTTTGTACATTATGGTTCAGTGGGCTTGGCTATGGAGCTTCACTTCCTGCTGCAAAGAGGTTAGCGGGCTGCTCTTTAATTTTAGACTCCTTCTACCATTCAACATTTTTTGGTAGTTGACCGGAGTGTAGGAGTACAGCTAATTCATAGTTGGGATATAGACTTGCAGAACGTAGTGGTGATTGTTTTGGCAAACTTGCTGTGTCCTTTTCTGGATTGCTCAAAAAGGAATGAGCAATAGAGCACAAACCATGCCTTTCAATAGTTCTTTTGTGTGCTCTCGGTTTCAAAAAGGTGGTTCTTCCTATGTCCAAGATAACTGGATGAGAAATGTGTGACCCTGCTAAAATTCCTCTGTTTGTTAATATATTTTATATCCGTAAGCCTGATGATGGCAGATGAGATTCTGCCGAAATGTTGCTACAACTTTAAAAGCACAACTACTGTGACTAATGATGTGGGAAAATACCCAAACAAAGCTGAATGCCATATATATATATATATGCAGAAAATATGCAGAAAAGAAAGCAAGTCGGTCATTGTTTAATATATTTTTGTTCAATGAATGCCTTTCACTGCTGTGACGTTAGGTATGGTCCTTTTGCTGCTTGTATTCAGGTATACAACATGTTTCAACACCAGAGTCTTGGGGTAAAAGTCTACGTGCGAGTGACTAAGCTTATCTTGCTTCGAAGACGTCCTGTAAGTTCCTTTCCAGCTTTGACTGAAACTGTGGGTGGTAGACTGGTAGTCTAAAGATTGCTCTGGAAAAAAATTGGGCTGAGATACTCTGAAAACCATAAAAAGTTTATTAATGTAGACCAGGGTTGTCAAACTTGATTTCATTGAAGGCTGCATCTGGGTTGTGTTTGACCTTGGGAGGCTGGAGTGGGTGTGGCCAGGGTGGGTGTGGCCAGCTCAACATCACTCATGTCGGGGGCGCCTGTGGTGGCCTGAGCTCTCTGCTAGGGAAAACTGGCTCCCAAATTCTGTTTTCGGCTGCAACATCTTCCTACAATTCTCTGCCAGTGAAAACAGAGCCCTCCAAAGCTCCATTTTTGCTGGCAGAGGCACCGTGGGCCAGTCCTTTGCTATTTCCAAGGTAGCCCTGGGGGGCAGATCCAAGCACCCCATGGGCCAGATCTGGGCCCCCAGGCCCTTGAGTTTGACACCCTTGATGTAGACGATTGCAAGCAGAGAGTGCAAACAAGCTGGTACCTATGCTGTATATACAGGTGGTCTTCAACTTGCAACAGTTCATTTAGTAGCCATTCAAAGTTGCAACGGCCCTGAAAAATGTGACTTATGATGGCCGTTTTTCACACTTGCAACAGTTGCAGCATTCCCATGGTCAAATGTGCCCCCTTAGTTCCCTGCACAAGTGAAGAGAAGATGAATTTCATTTACTGCAAAAAGATACTTTGCAAAGTGGGATGGATGGATGAATGAACGAATGAGTGAATGAATGAAACTGGATGTCAGCTTTGGAAGCCATATTCCAAAGCTCACTTTTGAGATTATATTTGTCTCAGAGTTAGTGATTGGAATGGAGGTTTGCTGGAACGCTGACATTGGACATGTAGAGCCTCGGTGGCACGGTGGTTAGAGTGCAGTACTGCAGACTACTTCTGCTGACTGCTGGCTGCCTGCAATTTGGCAGATCGAATCTCACCAGGCTCAAGGTTGACTCAGCCTTCCGTCCTTACGAGATGGGTAAAATGAGGAGCCAGATTGTTGGGGACAAGACGCTGATTCTGTAAACTGCTTAGAGAGGGCTGTAAAGTATATAAGTCTAAGTGCTATTGCTATTGCCACTGCAGAATGTTCCTTTAGGTACTCTAATGAGCATGGCTGAGTTACTTTTTTAATTTTATTTTTTTAATTTAACAGACAAAAGCTTGATGACTTGATTTATAAAACATAAAATATCCATAGTCTATTATTGGCTCAAGGTGAGCTTCAGTAACACTTTACCATATGTGTGGCTCTCATCTTTGTTTTACTTCTTTCTCCTGCTTTTTTTCCCCCCTTCTTTTTTGAAGGCCAGGTTGTCCATAGGTCACCATGGAGAGAGGTCCCTGGAAAGCTTTTGCCAGTGGCAAAATGAAGAGTTTGGGGGTGCGAAGTACCTTGGGAACAACCAGGTTCCTGGAGCACGAGACGACACTCTTCCAGTAGATGCTGCTGTCTTTGTTACAAGGTATGGAGTGAATTCGGATTGAATGAACAATTTCTACTGTGGTCCTGTCTGTTACGAGGAAGAGTTAGGTCTAGATCTGAAGGCAGCCATTGAACAAGTTGCTAAGGGTCTCCAAAGTGGATTGCAATGTTTCATGAATAAAGGTAAACTATACCTGTCCCAGGATAATGTTTCAGGATCCCATCTGATCAGCAGGACCAAAGGTTTACTTTCCAAGTTTATCTTCATGGAACTTCTCTCTCTCCAGAGTATGGGCTCCTGCGTGAACCTGAAAGCTTGGAAGAGTAAACTTTTGGCCCCAGTGAACCAACTCAGATGGGATCCTGGAACCCTTAACCACAGACGTACTATTTCGGCTACGCTATTACGGACATGAGGTCATAATGACTGCTCTGTCTGCTGGCCATACTGCAGGGATTCACTTAACAAATTTACAAGAAAGATCGTTTCACTTAACAAATGTCTTGCTAAGGAACAGATATTTAGGAGGTCAATTGTGGTCCTAAGTCGAGGACTACCTTTATTCAAAATTTCGGAGCAAAAACGGGATTGGGTTTTCTGAATTCCCCGCCTCAGGGTGGAGCGTGTTGTGAAGGCCTGAAATTATACTCGTTACTCTTTCCCCACCCTGGACTGACGCATCCAATGAAATTCCACCTCTGTTAGACCTGGTCAAGCAGGGGAAAGGGATGGAAACCTGTTCAAATAAGGTGGATTTAGAGGGGCAGATGCTAGCAATAACAGCCACGGAAAGAACTGGACTGGATAAATGAAAAGATTAGTGTGTATTGTGAGAGAATTAGGAAGCGTACAGAGGCCAAGCTTTGGTAAAACCACATCCACTGTGCAAAATAAGCTGGGCCTGGATTCTCACAACCCTTCCCTTCCTATATAACCTCATTTCTCCCCCCCCACCCCCATCCCGTTACAACTTCCCTCCGCTAAAGGAGGGAAAAGACCGGGAACAATTGTCGGTTGTACAATCTCCTGGCTCAGCTGTTTTGGTTCCTAGGGCACAGAAATGCAATGTTTGTGCTTTTTTCTTTGCTTAAGTGCTGTCTTTCAGCGTGTGTGTGTGTGTGTGTGTGTGTGTGTGTGTGTGTGTGTGTGTGTATCAACTCCAGATGGTACAGATGTGGACCAGCGGTAAAGGATGAAAAAGCGTGTCTGTGTCCAGCATGGAATGGCTAAGCCAAAGAGGGGAAAAAAATAACAACAACCTGGATCTTCAACGTTAGATTTCTCTCTCTGCCTGTTTGTAACCAAAACCAGACATTGGTTTCGATTGACCTCTAAAAACACCACTTCTTCTTCGTTTTCCTGTGTGGAGCATTCTTTTCAGCCAAAAGGAAGCCAAGTTCTGTTCACCTTGGGAAAGTTTCTTTTTTGCCCATTGGTCAGTCTAGCATAGTAAGTATTACTTGGATCCAGGGGTGGGATTCAAAATTTTTAACAACCGGTTCTGTGGGTGTGGCTTAGGTGGTGGGCATGGCTTGGTGGTCATGTGACTGGGTGGACATGGCTTGGTGGTCATGTGACTGGCTGGGCGTGGCCAACTCAATATCACTCACATCGAGGCACGCATCTCCTCGCCTGGTCTCTCATGACTGTGTGGATGCTGCAACAGTCGTAAGTGTGAAAAATGGTCATAAGTCACTTTTTTCAGTGCCATTGTAACTTTGAATGGTCACTCCACGCAAGCAAAGTACCAGCAAAGGAGGGAAAAAAACTCGAGAGAAGTTCCTGAGACAGGAATAGATTTCCTACCAAGAATGTTATAAGGGTTAACGGAGAGGCAGTTTCTGTAAGCAACACCAGAATGTTTCCTTCCTGCCTTCCTTACAGGATTAGGCCAGTAATTTCTTCTAACAACCGGTTCTCCGAACTGCTTAGAATGTTAACAACCGGTTCTAGCGAATCTGTGTGAACTGGTAGATTCCCACCCCTGCTTGGATCGTACAACAGACAGGGCCAACATCTTGCAGCAACACAGTGACTTAGCAGAATAGAACATTCTAGAATAACAGAATTGGAAGGGACCTTGGAGGTCTTCTAGTCCAACTCCCTGTTCAAGCAGGAGACCCTACACCATTCCAGACAAGTAGCTGTCCAGTCTCTTCTAAAAAGACTTCCAGGGATGGAGCACCCACAACTTCTGCAGGCAAGCTGTTCCACTGGTTGATTGATCTCACTGTTAGGAAATTTCTCTCCACGAGTCTTTCAACTGTAGAATGACATGGTGTTGCTGGTATTTGGGACCTGTGCCACTGAAAGCTCTTGATGTGAGGCTTGCCGTCTCATGACCATAATGAAAGCTTCATATTGTAGAATAGAATAACAGAGTTGGAAGGGACCCTGTAGGTCATCGAGTCCAACCCCCGCACCCAAGCAGGAGACCCTACACCATCTCTAACAGATGGCAGTCCAGTCTTTTCTTGAAAGCTTCCAGTGATGAAGCTCCCACAACTTCTGAAGGCAGCTTCTGTTCCATGGGTTGATTGTTTTTGCTGTCAGAAAATTCCTCTTGTTTCTACGTTGAGTCTCTCCTGGATCAGTTTCCATCCATTATTCCTTGTCTGACCTTCAGGTGCTTTGGAAAATAGCTTCACCCCCCATTTCTCTGTGGCAGCCCCTCAAATATTGGCTCCCCTGGTCCTTCTCTTCACTAGGTAGCCAAGGCCAATTTTTTGCAACCATTCATCTTATGTTTTAGCTTCCAGTCCCCTAATCATCGTGGCTGCTCTTCTCTGCACTTTTTCTAGAGTCTCAACATCTTTTTTGTAGTATGGTTACATGCTTTTTCTTTAAACCTGCAAAAATACAGGAGTTTTGCAAATCATTCTTCCCGAGAAAACAACGATGCACATCCAAATAACTAAAAGCTAGAAAGTAAAGAACACAGCACTGAATTGAATCAACTCAAACATGATCAGAAGTTGTGGGGTTCCCACTGGGAATAAGATGGCGAATCCAAGGAAGCTGCAAGAATGGTACTTTGGTTAATAGCAATAGCACTTAGACTTGTATACCACCTCATAGTGCTTTACAGTCCTCTCTGTGTGGTTTACAATGTCAGTCTATTGCCCCCAATAATCTGGGTCCTCATTTTACCGACCTCGGAAGGATGGAAGGCTGAATCAACCTTGAACCCCATCAGGATCGAACTCCAGGCTGTGGACAGAGTTTGCCTGCAATTCTGCATGCTAACCACTGCAACCACCAGGGCTCTTCATAGTATAATACAGTATATATTAGGTACCTATTACCTATTAAAGCTATGTATAAAAATTATATCCTTGCTTCTTCTTCCTCCTCCTTCTCCTCCTCCTCCTCCTCCTCCTCCTCCTCCTCCTCCTCCTCCTCCTCCTCCTCCTCCTCCTCCTTCTTCCTCTTCTTATTGTTATTGTTATTATTTTACTTGTGGTGAGACTAGAAAGGGGACAACCTCAGCTTCTGCACCTTAAGTTAAACAATGATTGGTTATCCGTTGCCAGCATTTTCCTCTTATGCTTCCTTTTCGGCTGCTATTTTAATTGTTCCCAGATGGGCCCTTGGCATGGAGAGGTGATTCGGGGCTTCTCCAGGCATCAATAGCTTTTGCTTCTGCCCTATTTTACTGTCGGGAGCCTTGGCATTAGAGAAAGGAATTTGAATCCGTGGAATTACCTGGAACTACCAGCCCCTTGTCATCCATCGTCCTGCACGAGATAGGCTGTGTTTTCATTCGCCAAGCCAGAAATCCCCTTTTGAGAAAGTAGCGGGTTTTTTTTCTAGCTGAAACCTCCTATCCTTTTTTTTTTTTTTTTTACTGAAAGCATCTGCTCAATTTACCCGTTTATATAATAATAATGTCATCTAGTCCTTGAATAAACTTTGTGAAGCTGAGTCTGGCCATTCCTGCAAAGATGATACTGCCAGCTGGGTCAAAAGGAGGCAGCCATGGACGGCCCCTTGGCCAACTTTGTACTGCAAGTTTTTAGGTGCAAGTCAAGCAGCCCAGAATTTCTGTGCTTAGAATGGTAGAAGGTTCGAGTTTTGCCCTACTTCTGCCAGCAGCAAATCGTCCTTGAGAGCTGACTTGAAAGAGAAACCTTGAGATGACTGAGGCTTGGGAAGAAAGAAAGGAATAAAGTGGCCATAATGAAGCGGCCATGGTAATTCACTTAACAACCACCAAAAAGGGTCATAAAATGTCAAGTGCGAAAGACCAGATCCACCCTTGAAGGCTCCGTTAAGCTGAATTATTGCTAAAAGCCTATGCACAGGAATCTTTTCCACTAACAATCGGCACCTGGTTAGATGAGGGTCAACATCACTGAAGGGTAGTTGGATTGATTTCATTTGTGGCTATGTAGGGATTCTAGGCTTATTCCTCTTTTCACTCCGCCCCCAGGTTCTGCCATATAGAGTGCTGAAAGCCAGGACAAGTAGATTTAAACATAGCTTTTACCCAAGTGCTGTGATCAGGTTAAATGCAGAGTTATGAATCTGGTGGTCTTAACATATATATATCCTGGTTGTACAGTTTTTAACTGTTATTTGTTTTAATTTGTTTTACATCGTTATTTGTATATGTCTTTTGGTGTTGTTCAGTTGTATGTTGTGGAAGAGCACCTTATTTCGTTGTTCTCAGGTTTCTGAGGACAATGACAATAAATTTATCTATCTATCTATCTAAATTTATCTATCTATTTCTTCTACATAAAACCAGGCACAACTCACTTACGACTACCTTGCTTAGTGATGAACATTTCTAGGGTAGTTGTAAGTGAAGGACTTCACTGTAAAATGGAACATGAAAATAATATGTATGAGTGAATGGATGGATGGATAGATGGATGGGTGAATGAATGAAAATAAATCTACCTTTCCCAATTGCAATATCTTACATTAGCGGCTTGTAGGTGATAGACACTCTGAAATGTGTCTCCATTTATACAACCCATATCCAGGGGTGGGATGCTGGGTGTTTGCAGGGGTTTGGGAGATTCTCTAGCTAAGATTCTGTGCAGTTCAGAGAACCTCCAAATCCCACTCTTGGCTGGCCCTCTCCCCTCCCCTCCCCAGAGTCCCTACGCAGCCCGTTTTGGATGCAGGTAAGTGCAGGGAGTATGTGGAGGCTCGAGGAAGGTAAAAAAACGGGCCTCCCAGAAGTTCAGGAAGGCTGGAAATGGACCCATTTCCAGCTTCCAGAGAGCCTCCGGAGCTCAGGGAGCCCATTTTTCGCCCTCCCAGAGGCTCAAGAAAAACCTCCGGAGCCTGAGGGGGGCAAAAACACACACACCCGCCATGGTGCAGGAGGCCGACTAGGCCACACCCACCATGGCCACGCCCACCCAGAAAACAGGCAGAGAACCCGTTGCTAAAAATTTTGAAGCCCACTCCTGCCCATATCTCATCATTTTAAGGAATGTGCCTAATTATGATTTATTGTTTTCAGGACAGATTTTTGTGTCCATAAGGATGAGCCATGTGACACAGTGGGTAAGTAATCTTACAGATGTTTTTTTTTTCATTTTACAATGCATTGTTTTACTGCCTTTACCAGTGAGGAAGGCTATGGTGTCCCCCCTTCAGATAATTTACCTTTAATATGGTGTGGTTTTCTTAGATTGGCTGAGAGTACAATAAGGAAGAAAGAGGTTTTTTTCCCCTCCTAATTCTGTTTTTTTTTTAAATCGAATCTGCATATTTATAGTCTTGATTGTCTTTCTTTTCAGTACATATGGTATGTAAAGAGTTTGTCTGACTAAACATGGAAACCGTAGTAGTCGCTAATTGCTTCGCAGATGAAAAATGGATGTAATGCATTTGAATGTTCATGTCCGTAGTCTTTTTTCTGGGCAGCTGGAGCTGCAAAGGGAGTCGAGAGAGGGGAGCGGGGGTGCATGTAGTTCTACTTACAGGGATGGGCTGCTGGGGGCTCTCAGGGGCTTGGGAGAGCCCCTATCTAAGACTCTGCAGGGCTCGGAGAGCCCCCAATAACCTCAGAAAGACAAGCAGCAAGGGAAAGCTCTTTATAGGCTTAATTGAACTTCTGGGCGTTCAGCCAAGAGCATTTCACACCTCGTAAAAGTGTTGCAAGCTAGATAAACAATCCACTCAACACTCGAGAGGGAGAGCCATTGAGAAAATCAGATAACCTAGGCACTGAGGGGATTAATTCTCAAATAATAAGACTCATGTAGCTCACCAGAAACTCCACTAAGACTCCAAGATCCCTCTCACAGTCACTGCTATTAAGCCTGGTTTCTCCCAGTTTTTTATTTAAGTATTATATCTTTTTTAGGTAATTAGGACAAAGAAGCGACATTGACTTGGCCCCACCTACCCAGTCCTATGACCACCCAGCCAGTCATTAGGGCAGAGAGCCCCTTGCTAAAAAATTTGAAGCCCACCTCTCTTCTACTAGCAATATCTCAGTGGGTATTGCCTCGTAGCCTGTGCCTAATGTTTTTGCAGCAACCACACATCTCTGCAGTTGCTCAAAACCAAAAGCAATTCCTTTCCAAGCGTGAGACTCGCCAACTATTATTTGGGCGAACTTTACAGTACTGAGACGAAGCGGGTGGAGTTCCAGGAATACAGGGAATCCCCCCCGATCACAATGTAGCCCCAAATTTCTTTTGCTAAGCAAGACGCTTATTAAGTGAGTTTTGCCCCATTATATGACCTTTCTTACAGGATAATGAAAACAAGGACAAAGAGGCTGAAAAACAGTTTCTATCCCAGGGCATTAAACAGGGATAGGATTCAAAAACCACAACAACCAGTTTCTGCCCTGTTGTTGGGTGGGCATGGCCATGGTGGACGTGGCCTACTGGAACTTCTGGGAAGGCTGTTTTTCACGTCCCCCAGAGTCTGGAGGCTTCCCTTGGGGCTCTGGGAGGGCAAAAACTGTCTCCCCCGGGCTCTGGAGGCCCTCTGGAAACCGGACACAGGCCCCTTTCCAGCCTTCTGGAACTTCCAGGGCGGAAGGCTGCTTTTTCCCCTCCCAGAGCCTCCGTGAGGACTCTGCACTTACTTGCATATAAGACTCCTGGAGAGGGTGGGTTGGGGTGGGCGGTTCAATTACCAGTTCG
The DNA here is from genome assembly GCF_049901715.1 of Pseudonaja textilis. Lineage (NCBI taxonomy): Eukaryota > Metazoa > Chordata > Lepidosauria > Squamata > Elapidae > Pseudonaja > Pseudonaja textilis. The sequence goes on along the minus strand of NC_142002.1, from coordinate 6,852,667 downwards.
GCGAACCAGATATAAATTTAACATCCGGTTCACCCAAACCAACCCAAGCCAGCTGAATCCCACCCCTGGCAATAACTCTATTGAATTCTGCTGTGTAGCGCAAGATTAATGCAATATCAGGGGTTTTTCCTTCAATTGTATAGAATGTGAAGGATGTGTGCTTGTGTTTTATTTTTATACTTATAATGTCCACTGAAGGGGGCATTTAATTTCATTTACGAGGTGCAAGGACAATAAAGTAAACTAAACTTTCTTGCCACAGCTGATAACGGAATCACCGCAGTTGTTAAGTGAGGAATACCGGTTAAGCAAATCTGGCTTCCGCCATTGACTTTGCTTGTCGGAAGGTATTCTAACCCAACCAGGTTCCAAGAGAGCAAACACCAGACAAAGGCAGCAGCCCCCACTTTTTAAAGTTTAATCTACAAATTCTGTTTCTTCACAGATAAAATGCTGCTTCCAACTAATTAGCTCCCACAAGAAAGAGCCTTGCCAAGTTGTTTCTCAAGGCTGCCCAAAACCCAGAGATAAGAACTAATTTACAAGAGTTTGCAGATACAAACTATGATGTCCAACTATGAGGCTGAGTCTCAGAGCGTCTTTGCTGTCTGCAAAGAACGCTTCTTCAAACCTGGCTTTTATCCTCTTGAGGGAGGGGCCACTACCTTGCAGCCTTACTCCCGAGTCGCCTGTGCTGCTGTAACTGCTTTTTTCTATGAGCAAACCTGCGCGCATGCGCACTTGGCACAGGCTCCTCGGGAACCTCCTCATCGCTGCTGCCAGCACCCACAGTCTCTGAAGGTAGCAGTCCACTCCCTAATGGTCCTGGCCCCTCATCTGAGTCCTCGCTCTCCGCAGCCGTCTAACCACAACAGAAGGTTGCAGAAGGGGACTGCATGAGCCCAGGGCTCTGCAACCATCCTAAATATGAGTCAGCTGCCAAGGGTCTGGATTTTAATCACGTGACCATGAGAACGCTGCAATGGTCGTAAGTGTGAAAAACGGTCATAAGTCACTTTTTTGGCACTGTTCTAATTCTGAACAGTCACTAAATGAACTGTTATAATTCAAGGACTACCTGTATCAGCAGCTGAACTATTATTATCTGTTTAGAAGCAAGATCTTCTTGCTTCTAAACAGATAATAGTATTTGGTTGGAGTTGTTTTCTAAACTTTTTTTTTTTTAATTTTTAATTTTCTTTCTGATGCCTTCTTCAGCTGCTGGGAGTTATCATTTCTGGAAATTATCATTTCACTGACAATGGAGAAGTCTAAAAGGTGCTTTTTTAAAAGGCCAAGGGGCTGGTTTTTTTCTTTTCTTTCCCTGTTCTCTTGAGGAAGAAGATGTTTCACTCCTCATCCAAGAAGCTTCATCAATATTTATGTAAATGTTTTAAAAAAGTAAATATTTACAGAGCACTTGCCAGCAATTTAGATGCTAAATGACTGAATTGTCACAGAGATAGATTGTTTTGACACAACCGGCACTTCAACAATTTTGCCTATATTGACCTCAGGGTTGCGGTAAATAAATATTTTATATCCAATTGCGTTCTAAGGCATATTCTGATCCCAGATAATTCTGATCTTGCTGGAAGGTCATTGTTTGTTGTTCCAGCCTTACCAGAAGCGTTTTGACATCAAAACTGACCCTTTTTAATTGCTCCAAAGAGGATAAAATGTGACATTTTAAACGAAGGACTTTTTTTCTGGTAGCGTCAGAACAACGTTGGAATACTTCTGGTAAGATGAGAAGTCCTTTTATGGTCTCAGAACGTTCAGAGTTGTATCCATTCAGCTTTTGCTCCTGTGAAAAATAGCTTGTCAGATATTATTATTTGATCTTGGATGTGGAAGGAAAATCAAAGAAGACAGGACATGGTGAGGCTGCAAGGAAAAGTTGAGACATGCATTCTCTGTTTTCAGCATTTATTGGAGCTGCCCTAAACCCTCGCTCTGTGAGTGGAAACTAATGACTCACAACAGCATTATTGTCTACAAAGCCAATGGAAACCATATTTCCATGGGATATATATTCGAAGTATCTACCTGGGTCCAGATGTAGCCACAGACGAGCATGTGCTTAGCAAGTCGTGTGCTAAAACCATTTTGATGGAAGACACATGCTATCTCTTAGGAGCCAACACCTCATTTTATAGTTCCTGTAACGCTTGAAAAAAAATTGTGAAGGGTATTTTTTGAGGGGGACGGCAGGAAGGGATAGGTTATAACAGATAACAAATAATCAGAGTTGGAAGGGACCTTGTAGGTCATCTAGTCCAACCCCCCGCCCAAGCAGGAGACCCTATATCATTTCTGACAAATGGCAGTCCAATCTCTTCTTGAAAGTCTCAAGTAATGGCACTCCCACAACTTCCAAGGGCAACTTCTGTTCCACTGGTTGATTATTCTCACTGTCAGAAAGCTTCTCCTTATTTCCAGGTTATCTTTGTGCAAGCTCAGTGTGTAAACAAGAGTGGGGATGATATGAAGGATATTATTTTCTTCGTGTCCAGGACTGTTGGGAATTTTTGGCAAGGACATCCCGTTGTCTTGGTTAAACGAAGAAGAAGCAATCCAAAACAGATCTAGAGATCAGTGCCAAGATTGGATTTGTCATATAACGGGGCATCGGTTGAGCTGGGTTTCTGCGATTGGCTCATCTAGACATTTAGAAGAGCTGGATTTGCGAAGATTAGAAGTTTGATTGCCATGTGATTTTAAAGGAATGCAAAAAAGGGCTTGCAATCCAGTTTTGGAGATGGTGATGACAACGATGTTATCCATGGAATCTTGTCTACCTCTTGGCGATGCTATGGGCCAGGCCTGTCCACACCTTCCAATTTTGCACTTCTTCTTTGACTTATTCTATGCTCTGGATGGTGTCAGCTTTGCTGGTGTTCCAACAACTGTGTTTTTTGGTGGCCTGGTTTCCTTTTACCGCTAACTCTTCCAAATAATAATTGCTTTCTTCAGTGAATTCTCCTGTGTGACCTGGGTATTACTGTCTGTTTAAGTTTTGTGTCTTCAATGCAAGAATCCTAAGGATGTATCAATTTAGTTCATATATTTCTGTGAAATGTGATCAATAGTACGTTGGCTTCCAAAATTGTTTATTGTTTAGAAATACTAGCTCTCTTACTACAGCATGAGCCCTCCTGAAATAAACTGGTATTTAGCTGAAGTAATGGCATACTGGCTAAAATGTGTCTTATCTGAACAGTACTATACTTAGCATGGAATGGCATTTTTGGTCCAAGGATGTGGGTAACCTAATCAATATCTTCTCTAACTTAAGATATTGTGTGAAGGTTGACCAGTGTCAGTATGTTTGATACCTAATAACCCATCTGGTGATACCTCTGGCATGTGGAAGATTATGACTTAAAATATAAGAGGAATAAATAATTTGTTGTATGTCTTGGAAACAAAGAGAAAAGGGAGGAATATGATCCAAATGAAGATTGTGTACAATTGGAGTTTTTCTTATGTATAAGTGTAATTAACAATGCAGGAGCTAAAATATATGCCAGGAAATATGCATTGGTGTCATCTAGGTTGGTGTAGGATGCTTATGAAAATAAGAATCCAATGAATATTAATGATAGAATTGAATTGGAATGGAATGTGTGATATATATATATATATATATATATATATATATATATATATATATATATATCTATCTATCTATCTATCTATCTTTGGTTGTTCGGGTTTTCTCCCGCGTAAGATTCAAAGTATCTAGGCAACGTTTCGATGAAGTCTCATTCATCATCTTCAGGCTTCTGTCTCCGGCTCTGTGCTTCTCAGAGTAATGTGAGATTGCAGCTGCTTCCTCAAAAAAGAAGAAACGACCTCTTCCCTGGTCCAACACTCAAAGCCACAGGACATGAAATTGATTTTAAAAATACCAGAACTATCACCAAAACCGAACACTTCAACAGCAGAATAATCAGAGAAGCCATAGAGATAGAAAAACGCCCACACAGCATGAACAAACGAGATGACACCTCCCGCCTTCCAGCCATTTGGAAACCCGCCCTCATGAACAGACGAGTACCTAACATGAAGAAGGACACCAGACCCACACCCATGAGAGCCACACAAGATGCCACCACCACACTTCCATGTAGAAAACAGACTCCCACCCACTCAGAAGATGAGACACGACCATGGACCAGAAGCTGCACGGCAGCTGCATCACTACCCACTTCAAACCCCTCCGAGCCATACATGAAGCAAACCGACACCCACTATGAAGATGCAGAAGGACCACGAACTCGAGCCAAACAGCAAGATCACAACTCACCAGCTCAAATCCCCCAGCAACTAAGACTAACCTGAGCACAACCAAGCCCCCACCTGAACAGAACACGCCTCCAACCAATCAGAACACGGCTAACCCCCAACCAATCAGAACACAGCCAAAACCCCTACCAATGAGAACACACCCCCACCCAATCAGAACACAGCCAAGCCCCCACCCAGTCAAGTCCCACCCCACTGGCAGTTAAAAGGAGGAAGCAGCTGCAATCTCACATTACTCTGAGAAGCACAGAGCCGGAGACAGAAGCCTGAAGATGATGAATGAGACTTCATCGAAACGTTGCCTAGATACTTCGAATCTTACACAGGAGAAAACCCGAACAACCAAAGATCCACATACAAATACCCGAGAACCTCAGAAAACAAATAAATAAATATATATATATATATATATATATATATATATATATATATATATATATATATATATATATATATACATTTTCTTTTAAGAATATAGTGTGTATTTTAAGAATGTACCAAGCAGAATTCAATTGGAAGTTATGTATTATATTGAATGCTATAATTTTAAAGGTATACACTGAAGCTTAAATAAGAATTTGAATGGATAAAATTAAAAGATATAAAGGTGTCATACTCCAATTGGTAACTACAGGGAAAAATTTGTTTAATGAGAAAAGATAATATGAAATTGAAACAGGAGAGACAAAAGTATAAATATAATGATTTGAATTGAGATGAGATAATTAAAATAAAGTTGAGAAAATTAAAAGAGGGGAAAAACTATGTAGAAAATATAAAACAGTAATAAGATATGGAATAGAATATAAAAATGAGCATGAAATTGAGTTTTGTGTCTGTATGAAGAAGTGATAACCTGGGACCATGCTATTTTCAAAAAAAGATGTCTTATTTTTATTTTGTTTTTGTGAAAACCCAAATAAAATTTTCAAAAAAAGAAAATAAGAATCCATAAGTTGTTGCTAATTGTATGTTATACTTGAAAGTGACAATAATTGGAGAATAAATGGGAGGCGAGGGGAACTGTATAATATTCTGAATGAATGTCACCCAAAGGAAAAAAAAATACTTTGACTTGAATGGATGGGTGGGAATGTGACAAAACAAATGATTCGACCACTTGATAATCCAAGAATGATTGAGAATAGTGATTGTTTGGTTAGCACTTGCTTAGAAAGATGTTTTTTTTCTTCAATCTATGGTTTCAGCCTAAGGCTCCTTGTATGTACTCATGACAAAAGGGTCCCCATGAGTGATTTAATTGTTTATAATAAAAAGATTGGGACAATTAGCATGCTGATGAAAGATTCTGACTGTGAGTAGAATTGTTCTTTGTAATAGCAAGAATGGGTCTTGTGGGGAAAGTGCTCATGAAAGAAAAGGAAAGAAGTGAAACAAAGTAGAGCAACTACAGGAAGAGATTAGCCCTGGATGAAGAAGCATTAGAAGAAAAAATAATCTCCCAACATAGAAAGTGGATGAAGGGAAAGGGGATATGGAAGTTGCTTGAACAGAATGGAAAGAATTCTGTCATCGTGTGCCACATCAGTGTGCAGAATTATTGAGATATATGATGGATGGATAGATAGATGGATGGGTGGATGGAAGGATGGATGGATGGATGGATGGATGGATGAAGGCAGAGATAAAGGTAGATAAGAGATAGAAATGGGTGGGTTGGTAGATAATATGTGTGTAAGAGAGAATGAGGGATGGTAGGTTGGTAGATTGTGTGTGAGAGAGAAGGATGGCTGGATGAATAGATGGATGGGTTGGTGGTATATGATGATTAGTTTTATGATCATATTAAAAAACAAAAATAAAATACAGGATCTAATTCCAAAATAAAATAAATAAAAAACTACAGTAATAAAATACATAAGTGGTAAATGCAACTAATCAATATTCAGATAAATACCTAACTTTTACAGGATGAATAGGCTATAAACGTTCTTACTGTTCTTACTGCCTTAACTATAAGCGTAGCACTTGTGTAAGGTATATGTTGAGAGTCCAGGATGAAACAAGACAATCTGTGATTCAGTTCTCAGTGGGCTGTTCTTTCAGGTAGGGATGTTAAGGGAATTCCATTGCCAAAGGAGCTTTGAAGGTTACATAATGACTGAGCTGAGCTCAAAAATGAAGGAAAGTATGAAGGTATGCATTTGTGGGCTGAGGTTGTGCCAGCCACCAGACAAGAAGCAGAACAACCAAGACTCTCTGCTAGCATTTAATGTGCCTGCTCAGTTTCTCACCTCCTTCCAAAGATCCGCTGGATTCTCTTCTCTTCTCTTCTCTTCTCTTCTCTTCTCTTCTCTTCTCTTCTCTTCTCTTCTCTTCTCTTTCATCTTTTTTAATCTCTTTCCTTCTCTTCTCTTCTCTTTCATCTTTTCTAATCTCTTTCTTCTCTTCTCTTTCTTCTCTTCTCTTCTGTTCTCATCTCTCTCTCCTGTCCTCCCCTCCCCTCCCCTCCCCTTCTCTCCCTCTCCAGAAAGATGTTAGGGGGAGGAGAGGTTGACATTACACATTTCTAGCAAGACCACTATAGGCAAGGTAACTGCAGACAGAGCCCCAGAGCAAAATTTTAGCATTGAAATGCAGAAAAGCTTGCTTTTATCCTATTCATCCTTGACTGAAGCCCATTAAACAGTCTGTAGGTTGCAGCCATCTGCCTTGGGACATTTCTGTCTTGTTGTGACTTGAATTGGTTCTCCAGCTTCCTGCTGAAACTTCCTTCCAGCCACGCTACCTCAGATCCAGCCAAGCACGGAAAGTTCAGTATCTAACGCTTAATATCCTGTGGGAGGAATAGAATGAGCATTCTGTCTTTTTGGCAATTGAATCTCAAAGCGGATCCCATTTTTAAACAAGCAAATTCAGCTTTCAGACTTAGCATGCTCCCACACAAAATCTTAGTGACACTTCCATCTTGCTTAAGGTCTCTTAGCTCCTAGCTCCAGCCTTCTCCACCTCTTTGTGGAACCTGAACCTCTGTATTGTCTAAGTGCTTGAAAAAGCAGAAGGGTGCCTTAACAGATCACAAAACAACAGAATAACAGAGTGGGAAGAGACCTTGGAGGTCTTCTAGTCCAACCCCCTGCTCAAACAGGAAACCCTACACCACTTCAGACACATGGTTATCTAATCTCTTCTTAAAAACTTCCCGCACTGGAGCATTTACAACTTCTGGAGACAAGCTGTTCCACTGGTTAATTGTTCTCACTGTCAGGAAATTCCTCCTTAGTTCTAAGTTGCTTCTCTCCTTGATTAGTTTCCACCCATGGCTTCTTGTCCTGCCTTCAGGTGCTTTGGAGAAGAGGTTGACCCCCTCTTCTTTGTGGCAGCCCCTTAATTTATATCCTACTGTGGGTTTGGGCTCCATTTCTATTTGTTCCCCTCATTACATTTATGAAGTTGCAGTAAATATTTATTGCTCTCCTCTTTTCTCGGAGGACTTTCTCTAAAGAAGTTGAGCACAGATGCTGGGAAAGATGAGTTCCCATAATGCAGGTGCTATCTTTCGTCTGTTTTGAGAAAGAGGGTGCTTTACTTTTTCAGAGGTACTTGAACGAAGGTTGGTTGGAGAGCCGATTTCCGGGATAAAAAGTTTGAGTCACTACGTGGCCTCTTTCAGTGAACGTTGGCATGTGAAACATATCTATCGTCTATTTCAGTTCCATCATAATTTAAAATAATTCCTTTGCATTGCTGAGGAAGCATGCAGACAATCCCATCTTCAGATGAACTGGCTGGAGATGTATAGTCAGCTGATGTCTAGCTCAGGACCACGAGCCAAACAAATGTCAACAAAATCTTTTGGATTCTTGCCTTGCTACTGGGTGTGTGAGACATAAAAGTCTCTTTGGAGGCAGTTGTGAGTAGAATAGCTTACACAGATTAGAGCTACAAGCAGGATGTTCTGCAGAGAAAATAACAACTCCATGGATACCACAGGGAGGTGGTCTTGTCTCTGAACTTGGATAGGAAAAAAAAATACAACTTTATTTTCACGAATTTTTAACTGAAATTTAACTTTCTCTTCAGTTGTGTGTGTGTGGATGCAGAAAAGTAATCCCTGGTTTCTAGACTCCAAAAAGGTTTGTTCATGTTTGTAAATCTGTATGCAAAGTTGTTATTTCTCAGGAAAAAAAGGAATCATTTTCTTATTAATTTAATGAAGACAGGAAAATAAGCGAGTTTGGCTGCATTTTATGATATTTCTTGCCACAGTTGTTAACTGAACCTTGTAATTATGAAGCAAATTTGACTTCACTCATTGACTTTGCTTGTTGAAAACCAACTGGGAAGGTCTGAAGTAATGATCACATGACCTCAGCACCTGAATTTTGATCACGTGACTATTGGAATGCTACAACAGTTGTAAAGTGTATGTCAGATAACGCTGCTTTTCAAATCAAAGACAACCGTAGAGACAATCAATTCAATTGTCCCTAAAGCCTACTAAGATTCTCAAATTGCAGATTCTTAAGATAAATGTGTCCGAATATTCATGAACTGGCAGAGACATAGTAACAAGGTCAGCCAATGAGAGCTGAATTAGAAACTGAAACTGAAGGAGCCTGGGCATGACCCTGAACCTCTCGTGTGCTGAGAAGTGACACTATCTGTTCTGAGCTCTGAAGCTGCTGCTTGTGTTTTGCTTGTAACTACTACCTCATAATAACTACTACTATTAGTATTTATATAGTATGTATATAAAGAAGTTAATGAATCCTGCTGAATCAGTCATCTCTATGTGCTTTATTTATTTTATTGATTGATTGATTTGATTTGTCAATCGCTTTCACGATACAGGTATAAGAATAAACATAGCTTTGAATGCATGAGATGGATACGTATAAGAAAAATAAAAAGAAACAATAGGACAGGGATGGAAGACACGATTGGTGCGCTTATGCATGCCTCCTACAGGCCTCTTAGGAAGGGGGTGAGAACGTTGGTAGAAGGTTAAAGTTTTTGGGGTTTGGGGAAGAAACCACAGAGTCAGGTAGAGTATTCCAGACATTGACCGCTCTGTTGCCGAAGTCGTATTTTCTGCAGTCAAGTTTGGTGCGGTTAACCTTGAGTTTGTATCCATTGTGTGCTCTTGTATTGTTATGATTGAAGCTGAAGTATTCATTTGCAGGTAGGACATTGCAATGTATCATTTTATATACTATATTTAGATCGAACTGAAGGTGGTGTAGTTCTAGGTTTTCTAGGTCTAGAATTTCGAGTCTGGTGGCATAAGGTATTCTGCAATGAGTAGAGGAGCGGAGAACTCTTCTTGTGAAATATTTCTGGACTTTCTCAATTGTGTTAATATCAGATACATGTTCCAGACTGATGAGCTGTATTCAAGTATAGGTCTAGCAAATGTTTTGTATGCTCTAGTTAGTAGTATGACATTACCAGAGAAGAAGCTACGTAGGATTAGATTAACAACTCTTAATGCCTTTTTGGCTATGTAGTTACAGTGGGCTCTAGCACTTAGATCATTAGAGATGAGTACTCCAAGGTCCTTGACAGAGTTTGGATCCTCAACAAGGTCTTGACTATTTAGCTTGTATTTTATTTTCTGATTTTTTGCCAATATGTAAGACAGAGCATTTATCTGTTGCTTTCTGGATTTGATTTCTACAATAAACTCTAACAAAATGAAATTTTTCCTCCTCGTACTTCTATAGCAATAGCAATAGCACATACTTATATATTGCTTCACGGTGCTTTCCAGCCCTTTCTAAGCGGTTTACAGAGTTGCCTATTGCCCTCAACAATCTGGGTCCTCATTTTGCCCACCTTAGAAAGATGGAAGGCTGAGTCAACCTTGAGTCTGGTGAGATTCAAATTGCCAAATTGCAGGCAGCAGGCAGGCAGCAGAGGTAGCCTGCAGTACTGCACTATAACCACTGTGCCATTATGGGCCATTTATGGTCTCTGCATTAGAACCAAGATGTAATTTGGAGTTTTCATTTACATGTTTTGTTTTGTTTTTAAAGCTGCCATTTCTTTCTAAAGAGATGTCAGAAAGTATTATTAGTGACTCCCATTAGAGACTTTTTGAAAAGGAGTGCTAGCAAAGTCAAGCTCCCCTTTTCTTTCCAGATCAGATAGGACTGGAGAGAAATGTCAGCACTCTGGTGTAAAATAACATCATATTCCTATGAGGTCAACAGTCTGTATCTCTCCCTCTTCCCTTTCTCCTTCCTCTCTGGGAATTGATAATTGGAGTTGTTTGGCACTGGAAGTGTCAGCCGATTATTTGAGGAGGTGAAACAAGATGTATAACTGTCTCTGTAAACTGAGATATAAATTGTGAGGTTTACAGCTATATCAGGACAATATTCAGGCATTCTGGATAATTCCAAGGCCAACTTATCTCAAGTAAAGAATCCAGCTATACTGCACATGCAGCTTCTCCAGAAATGAATTTCAGGTACAGCTAGTCCTCGACTTACAACAGTTCATTTAGTGACCGTTCAAAGTTACAACAGCCCTGAAAAAAGTGACTTATGACTATTTTTCACATTTACAACCATTGCAGCATCCCAGTGGTCACGTGATCAACATTTTGGAGACTTTGGTTCATATTTATGACAGGGTTGCAGTGTCATGTGATCCTCCTTTGGCGACTTTCTGAAGAGAGAAGTCAGTGGGGAATCCAGATTTACTTAACAACCGTGTTACCGACTTAACGAATGCAACGATTCACTTCACAACAGTGGCAAGAAAAATCGTAACATGGGGCAAAACTCATTTAACAAACGTTTCACTTAGTGACATAAATACTGGACTCAACTGTGGTCGTAAGCCAAGGAGTACCCTGTATTGTGGAAATACAGCACTTATAAAAGAATAAAGATGGAGACTTGTATTTTTATTTAGTGCTCAGAGAAGGTTGCATTGTGGTTCAGAATTCTGCCCATCAAATTCCGAAAGGTAGATTTGAATCGTAACTGGAAACCTTAATCAGGGAAGCGTGCCTTTATTCCCACTTGCATTCTAAGTGGCAAAATTAGCAGGCAGTAGCTCCCCTCATCTCCAGCAAGTTAAGTGGGTGAGATTTTTGGGGGAGAGAGTGTGGATATTAGCACATCAAAGCTGAATAAATATTCAGCTGAGGTTTGGCTTCCTGTGCTTTAGCTAGTTTCATAATTGAAGGGTCATTGTGTCATTCCCCATTCCCGGTGTTTATTAACTTTCCCTCTTCGGTTTGGAGAAGGAGTGAGAGAGATTGTTTTAATGGGATAATGAATGTCTTGCTACGCAAAAGGCAGATGTAAAAATGAAACAGGCTGTTTTCTGTTAAATCTTTGCTAATCTGCCTGGTTCTATATTAGACCCTTGAGAGACAAAACTAACTGAAGCTAATACTCTTCATGAACTTGCAAAATACTGCAAGCTCTTTCTTAAATTATGCAAAGAAAACAGGACGTTCTGGTTTTTCTCTGAAGACCTTTTGCTTCTCATCCAAGAAGCTTCTCCAAAGCTGAAGAAGCTTCTTGGATGAGAAGCAAAACATCTTCAAAGAAAAACCAGAAAGTCCAGTTGCCTCTTGAAAAAAAAAAGCACCTTTGGGACAACCATGACTTGGAGGACTGATAATCTCCATAGACATTTACACAAAGAATTGATGGTGTCACCAGCGTGTTATTCTTAGTGATTTAATTACTTAACTGATGGGTTGATTGACTGACCGGCTGACATTTTAGCGTGGATTGGTTTATTTAGAAAATTTATACTTGAGTTGCTCACTTTCCGTGACTCAAGGCGGCTTACAAACATTAAGTCTGTTTAATTAAGCTACTGTCGCCAACTCTTCCAAGCATAATTGCTTTCTTCAGCAACATGGCACAAAGTACATGAGATGCAGTTTTGTGATTTCGCCTTCCAGGTCTGATGTTATGAGCTCCAGTACTTGCTTGTTAGTCATCTTTCCTGTCCAAGGCAGAGGTGGGTATTCAGCAGGTCCTGACCAGTTCTGGAGAACCGGTAGCAGAAATTTTGAGTAGTTTGGAGAACCGGCAAATACCGCCTCTGACTGGCCCCGCCCCCATCTATTCTCTGCCTCCCATTGGGTCCCAGCTGATCGGCTGGGTCTTCTTTGGTTGCCCTGCACAGGAGAACGGAACTGGAAAGCAGGTTTGTTGGGTGGGGAGGGAATGGGGATTTTGCAGTATCTTTCCCCTGCCACACCCACCAAGCCACACCATGCCACCAAGCCACCCACACAGAACTGGTAGTAAAAAATATGAATCCCACCACTGGTCCAAGGAATATGCAGGAGGCCTTCTCCAGCACCACAGCTAAACATGTCAATGTTCTTCCTGTTTTGCTTTTTTAGGGTCCAACTTTCACTATCACAGGTAGCTTACAAGGAACACATAGTGAACTAACCTACATTTGGTTGCCTGGCTGATCTCATTGCTTTTCCATATTTGGCTCATGTTCATCATTACTGTATTTGGAATGCTACTAAGTATTAAAGGATCAGTTGTGTTAGTTTTCCCATAGATTACCTTCGGTTAAGCCTGAGGTTCTATCTAGCCTCGGTGGCACAGTGGTTTGAGTGCAGTACTGCAAGCTACTTCTGCTGCCTGCCGGCTGCCTGCAATTGGGCAGTTCAAATCCCACCGGGCTCAAGGTTGACTCAGCCTTCCGTCCTTGCGAGGTGGATAAAATGAGGACCCAGATTGTTGGGGGCAATATGCTAAGTGCTATTGCTTCCTAAGTTTATGGACATGAGGGTATGGGGGAAGACTGGGCGGGGGGGGGGGTGGTAGCATTGTTTAGCTCAAAAATACAAAATGAGGAGGTATTTATTTGACACCATTTAAACATGGCTTTCTAAGGCAGAAAACCAACTTAAAGCATCTATCTAAGCTTGTGGACACTGAGGGTATGAGGGAAGACTAGTGGATAGCATTGCTCAGCCCAAAAATGCAAAATAAATTAACCAAGTAGAGGCATTTATTTAACTCCATTTAAACATGGGTTTCTAAGGTAGAAGACCCACTTAAGCCACGGAGAGCATGGAAAGTTGGAAAACCCATGAGCTTTCAGACTTCTAAACATGGATCTCTAGAGGCCAAGTTAACATAACATTAAACATGTCATTATCTCTATCCTACTTTCTTCTTCCTTTTAAGTAGCAGCTGCTTAAGAGGGAAGGGTGCAGCTAGCTGTTTATAATGAGATGTTCTGGACAAATCCAGTATTATGGGATTGCTGTCTAGAACAGTGATGGTGAACTTTTGGGGCCCCGAGTGCCAAAAGCGTGCATGCGCACATACCCAAAATGCAAGGCGGCCCCCATGCATGCACATGCCCCCCTGTACATAAGTGTGCCCCTGCATGCATGCACCTCCGTGCATGCGTGCCCTCCCCACATGTGCATGCGTGGCAGAGACCCGAAGGCCAGCTGGCCAGTAGAACTGAGCTGGGCGATGCATGCCGCCACGGGTCTATAATGTTTTATAACTCCTATGGGTTCTGGATAGACTATTTGTTTAGAATAAACTAAATAGAAAATTTCCTGCGATGTGACATTATTGCAATGGGAAGCATAATTCTTTCTGGCATCCATATGCAAGATCTGCTGAATTTGTCCAAATCCAAACAATTGCCGGTAAGAAAAGCCAGTGGCCTTGCAACCTCATGGTGGTGTCAGTTCTTTTCCATGATAAATTGTCTGGCCATCGCTCTTTTCCCTTCTCAATGGAGCCTTCTCCAGCTATTAGTACATCATTTTCATTTTCTGTACCTTCCCTGGGATTTGTGTTATTTATTTCCCTCCTTGTCTGTTCTGACCCAAATCACAACACTGTCCAATAAATATTTGCTTTTTGGGCAGAATACCTTTGACTTGGGTAGCTGTCACCTCTTTCAAGCTTGCGGGTGTCCCCATTCTCACCCAGTTCTCCAATCACCTGGGGTGAGTTAAGATCTTTTATTTTATTTATTTTATTTATTGATTTGATTTGTCAATCACTTACAAGATAATAGGTATAAGTATAAACATGAGTAAGAATACAGGAAATAGGTATGAATAAATGGGGACAATAGGGCAAGGATGATAGGCACGATGGTGCACTTATGCACTCCCCTTACAGACCTCTTAGGAATGGGGTGAGGTCAATAGAGGTTAGTTTGAAGGTAAAGGTGTGGGAGTTTGAGCAGGTGACAACAGAGTCAGGTAGTGCATTCCAGGCATTGTCCACTGTTGCTGAAGTCGTACTTTCTGCAATCAAGTTTGGAGAGGTTTACGTTGAGTTTGTATCTGTTGTGTGCTCTTGTATTGTTGCGGTTAAAGCGGAAGAAGTCATTGACAGATAGGATGTCTATGCAACCTAACCGGGCAAGGAAAAGAGTGATCAGTCGATAGGGTCACTAGGAGTCAACAACAACTTGATGGCACATAATCAATCAATCAACCTAAAATCAATAAACCCAAAGTTTGTCACCGGTGGGAACGAGCCCCTCGCTGTGCTTCTGGATTGAAAGGATTAGCCAGCTTTAAGCTGTTGCCCGGGGGACACCCTAATGTGACAGCACACATTCTTCGCGGAGGCTCCTTTCATGCCCCCCAACTCAAAGTTAATCCTTCCAAACAGTTCACAATCTTTGTAGAAAGAAGAATTTATAAACTCTGGACTTTGTGTGTGTGTGTGTGTGTGTGTGTGTGTGTGTGTGTGTGCTTTAAGTAAAGTGTGAACCAAACTTTGATCTCACCTCGCTTCCCGATCTATGATTTAAGAAAACCATTTTCCCATTTGTGCTCTCCCCCCCACCCACGCCCTCTATACATAAAGGGGTTCAACCACAGGCCCTGTGCACACACTATACTATGTAATATGTATGTACACATATGGCATACGTACATAGGATTAAATAGTGTATTTTGGATGTTCAGTAGTAGTAACTAGAGAGGGAAATTGTATCTCTTTGAGGCAATGAGAGGCCAGGCAAGGCACCCCCTGATGTGAGTGACATCAAGTTGGCCATGCCCATCCAGTCACATGACCAACAAGCCACGCCCACCAAATAAGCCATGCCCACAGAACCGGTAGTAAAAAAAATTGAATCCCACCACTGGGTAAGGCTATTGTGAGTTGGGCTTGCCATGCTGTTCTACCATCACAGCTAACAGTGGTTCTTTAAGAGAAAGAGGTGTGATTCTTGCACAGCAGGGATGCACAATTACACCTCCTAATCTTTTTATTTCATTTTATTATTTCATTTCATTTCATTTTATTTTGAACACACACTCAGGCAGATGAACACAATATGAATGAAAAATGTAGGGTGGAAAGGTGGTTGCTAACAATTGCATTTCTTTCTTTTTCTTTCATTCTTGCTGGCTTGCTTGTTTACTTGCTTGCTTTTTCTTTCTTTCTTTCTTTTTCTCTTTTTTGTTCTTTCTCTTTTATTTCTCTTGCTTTCTCTCTCTCTCTTTCTCTTTCCCTTCCTTCTTTCCTTCCTTCCTCCTTCCTTCCCTCCAGGAATGGTGGCAATTCAGGAAGTAGGACTGTGAGTCCAGTTTCATATGATGTGAGATGGAGGGGTGTGTGAGGAATTAAAACCACAGTGTATGGAAAGTACCCTGGGGTTTTAGAACTTTGTTTAAAACAAAATACAGTGAATTGGTTGATTAATGAAAGGGGGGAAGAATGGGTGGGTAGGGAGGTGCAGCAAGAGACAGAGGTAAAAAGGGCAAAAATTAAATGGCAAGAATCCTGTTGTGACCAACCCCAGATCTTATAGATATATAGTAAAGAGCTTTTACTGGTAAAATAAGAAATGTAATGCCATTATGAGTGAGGTACTGTGGTTCTGGCATAGAAAAAAAAGGAGAAACATCTTATTTTCTGAGAATAGACTTCTGCACAGTCAAAGACAAGATTTATCTGCAATTTTTGGATTTGGCTAATCTATTTCAGAATATTTCTCGTCATCGTATTACTCAGCTGAATTTCACATGGAGTTCTGCTGTACCTACCTCCAGATGCTGCAGGAAATACCTGATAGTTAAAGGAATTGATTCTGTGGGATTTATTGATAAAAGCCTTGTGTGAGTTTTTCCATACTCTGCCTAGTCCAGTCTCTTAATCACTAAAATTCACATGTTTTCCTGTAGTGTAGGAATACCCGTGAAGGCCATTTTTATCCCACTCTGGATGTGAAATTGCAAACTGCTGTTCAACATTACTAAAACCTGTCAAAGAAAGGCCTCTGCCTTGGATTTGACTTACTAATTAGGAGTGTGTTGCTAATAGCGAGAGGATTTTCTAACCATTTCTCTGGGTTTCAGGGGGGAGAGAGGATGAAATAACTCCCTTCTTTCTATCATGCCAATTAAATTTAGCTCAAGTTGGTACTTTATATTAAACGATTCCAGAACTCTACACACTGTGCTTTGATAAAGCAGAGGGTAAAGGTGTGTGCGTGATGGATGTGTGATGGGGAGTATTACTTAGCATCCAGTATAACAGAATAATAAAAGGGACTTGGGGGGTCTTCTAATCAGGGGTGGGCTTCAAAAATTTTAGCAAAGGGTTCTCTGCCTGGTTGCTGGGTGGGCGTGGCATTGGTGGGCGTGGCCTAATCGGCCTTCTGCACCACGGTGGGTAGGGCGTTTTTGCCCTCCCTAGGCTCCGGAGGCTTTCCTCGAACCTCGGGGAGGGTGAAAATGGCCTCCCTGGGCTTCGGAGGCTTTCCAGAAGCTGGAAACGGGACCATTTCCAACCTTCCCGAATTTCCGGGAGGCCCATTTTTTGCCCTCCCCGAGCCTCTGTGCACGTCCTGAGCCCCTGTGCACGCCCTGCACTTACCTGCATCCAAAACGGGCTGCCTGGGGACTCCTGGGAGGGGAGAGGTGGGCAGGGCCAGGCAGGAGTGGGATTTGGGGGTTCTCCAAACTGCATAGAATCTTAGCTAAGGGCTCCCCCGAACCCCTCCAAACCCCCAGCAGCCCCCCCCTGCTTCTAATCCAATCCCTTCTCAAGTAGGAGAAACTATACCATTTCAGACAAATGGCTGCTCTTTTTTCTTATAAACCTCCAGTGATGGAATATCCACAACTTCTGAAGGCGAGCCCTTCCACTGGCTAACTGTATCACTGTTAGGAAATGTCTCCTTAGTTCTAGGTTGCTTCTCTCCTTGGTTAGTTTCCATCCATTGTTTCTTGTTCTGCCTTCAGGTGCTTTGAGGAATAAGTTGACCCCTCTTCTTTGTGATAACCCCCAAGATATTGGAGGACTGTTATCATGTCACCTCTAGACTCTTGGTTAGACTAGACCAGGGGTCTCCAACCTTGGCAACTTTAAGATGTGCGGACTTCAACTCCCAGAATTCCTCAGCCAACTGGCTGGGGAACTCTGGGAGTTGAAGTCCACATGTCTTAAAGTTGCCAAGGTTGGAGAGCCCTGGACCAGACCTATTCAATTCCTGCAACTGTTGTTCATAGGTTTTATTCTCCAGCCCCCTAATCATCTTTGTTGCTTTCCTCTGCACAGTACGTTGCAATAGTTTGTGTTGGAAGGTTGTGTTCATATCCTAGTTGATGACTCAATTGAGGCAAGTCTACAAATTCAGACTTGATTCCAATGCATACTACCTAAGATGAATAAGGATTATCAGGACACCTTGAACCTAGTTTTTCATCAAATATGAACGTTTCAGTGGTGCTTCAAGACAGCAAAGCTCTTACATTCACTGCACTTTTACAGGTGGTTCATAGAATAGTGTTCTCCATTTGTGTTGGAAAAAATTAAAACTGTGAAGCAGAGACAGAAGAGTGACTTATTTGGCTTATTTTTACCATAATTGGCTTTAGAACAGTGGTCTTCAAACTTGACAGCTTTAAGACTTGTGGACTACAACTCCCAGAATTCCTTCTCCAGTCATGTTAGCTCAGGAATTCCGGAAGTTGAAATGCACAAATACTAAATTTGCCAAGTCTGAAGACCCTTGCTTTAGAACATAGAATAATAGAATTAGAAAGGAATTGGAGGTCTTCTAATCCAATCCCTGCTCATTTCAGGCAAATGGCTATCCAGTCTCTTCTTGAAAGCCTCCTGTGATGGAGCACCCACAACGTCTGAGGGCAAGCAGTTCCATTGGTTGATTGCTCACACCGTTAGCAAACTTCTCTTCTCTAGGTTGCTTCTCTCCCATTGGTTAATTTCCAAGCCTTTTTTCTTGTCTTGTCTTCAAGTTCTTTAGAGAATAGTTTGACTCTCTCATCTTTGTAGAAGCCACTCAGATACTGAAATACTGCTACCATATCTCCCCTTTTCATTAGACTGACTAGATATACCCAATGCCTGTAACCATTCTTCATATGTTTTTGTTTTTATTTTAAAAAAACTTTAAAAACTCAGACAAAGCTGTTAAAGTTTAGAGCAATATACGAGTATATGTATTTTTAGAGGAATAGTAGCAACAGCGTGCTTGCAATCATGCTATTGCTTCATCCTTCTAAAATTACAGTCAGTATATTTGAAATAGTCTTGGGCATCATTGGAAGTTATTCCCCAGGAAAGCAAAAATATGAAACAAATTTTCCCTTTTTTTCTGAACCTAAGCTTCCATGCGAAACGATTTCCCATAAAATAAAAATAAAAAACTGGGCAGTTTTCCATGCTCATCAAAAGGATATCTGCTCTTTATTGCCTTCTTTGAAAAAAAAAATGATGGTGGGAAAAAGAGAACAGCTCTTAAATAGTTGCCTCAACTGTTTTACTCTCCTAAATAGGAACTGGTCCCCAGGCCACCTCTGTTGTGGGAGCAACATTCCTTACAAATAAATAGACCTTTTGTCTTTTGGGAGGAAAAAAAAGGATTTTTAAAAGACCCAAATAAGGTCCTAATTAAAATAGAAATGCTGCCTTTGGGTTGGTCTTGTCTTTTACATAGAATTGCATTTATGCCTTGGGGGAAGGAATACTTTTAGATGCCGCATTTTTCTGCGCAGAGTCACCTAGGAAACTTTTCGAAATGTGGACCGAGAGGGATCATGAAAGCAAGAGAGGAAGGTTAATTTGTTGTACAAAATGTAGAGTTCATGGAGACATTTCTCCATATCCTGGAAAGGAGAAGCTGAAAGCTTGCATGTGCTATTGAACTCGTTGGTTAATAAGTATATTATTCAACTTTGATTTTTTTTAAATTTCTTTTTATTTTTATGGAATAAAAAAAAAATCCCCTCTCTTTTAAGATGTGGCTTCCAGATGTCACAGAGATCAGACGCAAAGCAAAATATGTTTCATATCCAGTTTTATGTCATAGCTCACTTAAGTTACAGTTCATAGAATAATAGAGTTGGAAGGGACCTTGGAGGTCTTCTAGTCCAACCCCCTCCTCAAGCAGGAAACCCTATACCCTATGCATATACGCTATGCAACACCTGAGATATGGTTACTCCAAACATTGGAAAGAGTATTTGCCCTAATGGGAAGCAGAATATGTGTGGGCATGCCTCAAATAGTTCTATGCACTGATTTTACTTACTAAACCTCCAAAAATCCCAAACGTAAAAAGTGTCTTTGGGGACATTCCCCTGAGCCTCGGTGACACAGTGGTTAGAGTGCAGTACTGCAGGCTACTTCTGCTGACTGCCGGCTGCCTGCAATTTGGCAGTTCAAATCTCACCAGACTCAAGGTTGGCTCAGCCTTCCGTCCTTCCAAGTTGGATAAAATTAGGACCCAGATTGTTGGGGGCAATAGGCTGACTCTGTAAACCACTTAGAGAACCTGTAAAAGCCCTGTGAAGTGGTATAAGTGCTATTGCTGTTGCTATGTTGTTATCTGTTGTAAACCTTAAAAAAAGGCATTGCCAGAGGCAAAAATATTATTCCAAGGTTATGGTTTAGCTTCTTGTATCATCCCTGCTCCTGTGGATTTTCTTTTTAAAAATAGCCACTTAAACCTACTTCTCTGTGAATATGAATTTTGATCCACTATTCCAAGAAAGTCCTTCCTTTTTGCTTTTTTAAAAAATGTTGTCCATCAAGTTAATGGCAGGTTTCCATGTGCTAAAGTGATTTAATTCTGTTTAACCTCACGATTTCCTCTCTTGTCTTGTGTTAAATCTTCATCTTGGTACCTAAGAACCTGCCATCTTTCAGAAATGGTGTAGAACAGGGGTCTCCAACCTTGGCAACTTTAAGACTTGTGGACTTTAATTCCCAGAATTTCTCAGCCTGCTTTGCTGGCTGAGGAATTCAGGAGTTGAAGTCCACAAATCTTAAAGTTGCCAAGGTTGGAGACCCCTGGTGTAGTAGAGTCTCCTGTTTGGGCAGGGGTTGGACTAGATGGCCTACAATAACTCTGTTATTCCATTATAACAATCTGAAAACAAAGTAGGTAGGTAAGTAAATAGAGATGAGAGAGAGAAAGCAAGAATAGAGAAAGATGGGTGAAATGATGAATGGAGAGGAAGATCCATTCAGATGAAAATGATGATAATCTTAGTTGTAAAATATGAGTAGATAAATGGAAAACAAGAAGTGGAAACAAGACTACAATTATTATGAAAAACTATGCAAACATACAAAAGTGGAGTCTAAAAAACTACAGTAGACTAATTAAAAAAACAGCGATTAGATTATATAAACAGCAACAAATGTAACAAAACACAAAAAATAATTAGATTTCCATAAGGCAAAAAGAGAAAATACTAAAAGTAATAACACCAATAACTAATATCTGTATTATCATTCTCATCTGCTTGAGCTCTACCGCCCATTTTAAAAGGAAAAAAATAGAGATATTCAGAGAAGCTAAGCTAAAGCAAATCTAAATGGCCTCGGAATTGTCTGAAAGTACTATTATAAAAATACAAACTGTTTATAGGTGGTCTTTGATTTACAATGGTTCATTTGGTGACCATTCAAAGTTACAACGGCACTGAAAAAAGTGACCTGTAATCCTTTTTCACACTCACAACCTTTGCTGTATCCCCATATTCACGTGATCAGAATTTGGATGCTTGGCAATTGTCTCATATTTATGATTGTAACAGTGTCCCAGGGGGGTCACGTGATCAACTTTTGTGACCTTCTAAGAAGCAAAGTCAATGGGGAAGCCAGATTTGCTTAATGACTATGTTACTAACTTAACAAACTGCAGTGATTCACTTAACAACTGTGGCAAGAAAGGTAATGAAATGGGTTAAACAACCCGTTTAACGAATGTTTCACTACACAACAGAAATGTTGGGCTCCTTTGTGGTGGTATGTTGAGGATCATCTGTGCTGTACTGGCGTTGATGGAGACTGTTCTTATTTTCTTCAGGCATCGCTTACCTTGGAGGAATCTGCAGCTTGAAGAGGAAGTGTGTCCTTGCAGAAGACAATGGACTCAACCTGGCCTTCACCATTGCTCACGAACTGGGGCACAAGTAAGAGCCAACGTCAGCATTTGCAGTATTGTTTGAGTCGGTATTAGCATTAGGAGCCTCTGTGACACAGTGGTTAGAATGCAGTACTGCAAGCTACTTTTGCTGCAGCCAGCTGCCTACAATTTGGCAGTTCAAATCCCACTAGGCTCAAGGTTGACTCAGCCTTCCATCCTTCCGAGGTGGGTAAAATGAGGACCCAAATTGTTCGGGCCGATAGGCTGACTCGGTAAACCGCTTAGAGAGGGCTGGAAAGCACTGTGAAGTGGTATCTAAGTCTAAGTGCTATTGCTAATGCTGCAGTTGATTGGATGTTGCATTAGGAGCCCTGGTGGCGCAGTGGTTAGAATATGGTATTGCAGGCTGACTGATTCGATCCTGACTGATTCAAGGTTGACTCAGCCTTCCGTCCTTCCGAGGTGGGTAAAATGAGGACCTAGATTGTTGGGGGCAATGTGCTGACTCTGTAAACTGCTTAGAGCGGGCGGGAAAGAACTATAAAGTTGTATATAAGTCTAAGTGCTATTGCTATTAGAGACAGGTTCACTACAACTGATACTCTTCTCTAAAAATGGATTTAAAGGGGGAAAAGCATAGTTGTTAATTGGAAGAGAGTGATATTGCTCCAGGATAACCTATGAGAAAACCCTCAAGAAACACAGGAGTTTGGATCATAACATAGTTTGATCGGATTTATTGATTTATTTTGTAATTCATTACAAATGTAATATACATGTCCCAGGATAACACTGCTAGTCTGGGTTGTTCACCAGGACCAGACCAGAGGATATGTGGGCATTCAAGCTTGAACTTCTCAATTCCCCAAACAGCAAGTAACACAAAACAGCAATTATCCAGATGTGTGAAGTACAGAGACTTGTAGTGCATATTATAAGCTGTTTTGCTTCACAAGGGATTCTGCAACAGCCCAGAATAATTGAGAAGGAGAGTCTATTATCCTGGCCACAACAAACAACAAGCTAGCAGGCTGCCATTTTGTAATTTATTTATCTTGTAATTTATTTGCCTGCCTGAAAATTTGGCAGTTCGAATCACTCCAGGCACAAGGTTGACTCAACCTTCTATTCTTCCAAGATGGGTAAAATGAGGACCCAGATTGTTGGGGGCAAGAGGCTGACTCTGTAAACTGCTTAGAGAGGGCTGGAAAACACTGTGAAGCAGCATATAAGTCTAAGTGCTAATGCTAATGCTATAGTTGATTGGATGTTGCGTTAGGAGCCCTGGTGGCACAGTGGTTAGAATATGGTATTGCAGGCTGACTCTGCCCGCAGTCTGGAGTTCGATCCTGACTGATTCAAGGTTGATTCAGCCTTCCATCCTTCTGAGGAGGGTAAAATGAGAACCCAGATTGTTGGGGGCAATATGCTGACTCTGTAAACTGCTTAGAGAGGGCTGTAAAGCACTATAAACTGGTATACAAGTCTAAGTGCTATTGCTATTGCTATTATTTATTTTGTAATTTATATACATGTCCCAGGGTAATGCTGCCAATTTGGGTCGTTCACCAGGACCAGAGGTTTAGTTTTCCGAGCTTTCAGACTTGTGCTGGAGCCCATCCTCAGGGAATTTCTCTGAACCAGAAGGTGTTCTTTGGGCTATTCAATGCATAATATTTATGTGGTGCCTGGTTGTGTGTGGCTTTTCAGTTGTTGTTTTGGAGTGTTGCTGGCCAGCTATTGTGTCATTGGCTATTGTTTCCTTGCATTGCCAAATCCTTGCTTCCAAATACCCGACAAGCTGGTGGTATATCAGCACTCCTGTTGACTGACAAGGGCCCCCGTTTCCCCGGCTTCAATCATTTCCCTGGAATCTTTGTTACCTGTTTGGCCAACAATTATAAATGGAGGTAAATCTACATGTTCCAGGGTAACATAGCCAATCTGGGTTGGTCATCAGGACCAGAGGTTTAATACTTCCCAGCTTTCAGACTTGTGCTGGAGCCCATCCTCAGAGAACTTCTTTCTATTGAAACCTGAGCTTGTCGATCAGGAAGGTTGGCATTTTGGCGGTTCGAATCCCTAGCGCCGCGTAGCAGAGTGAGCTCCTGTTCCTTGTCCCAGCTTCTGCCGACCTAGCAATTCGAAAGCATGTAAAAATGCAAGTAGAAAAATAAGGACCACTTTGGTGGGAAGGTAACAGCGTTCGGTGCGCCTTCGGCATTTAGTCATGTCAGCCACATGACCACGGAGACGTCTTCGGACAGCACTGGCTCTTTGGCTTTGTAATGGAGATGAGCACCTCCCCCTAGAGCTGGAAACGACTAGCACGGATGTGCGAAGGGAACCTTTACCTTTTATGCTTTGTATTTATGTGGTTGGATGTGGTTTTCTATTGGTTGATTGGGGTGTTGGTGGCTGGAGATTGGCTGTTGTTTCCTTCTGCTTTTTAAATTTCATTTCAAATAAATGAAATTTATTTGCTGGCCATCTTGAATCCAATGACTCTGAGTGGCTTACAACATAAAAACATTAAACTCACCAGTTCTAAAACAATGCAGCAGATAAAAGCATTAACAATTCTTGGCTTATTCCTACTTTTCACCAAGGGAAACACTGGGGACATCTTGAAAATTTTCTTTTTAGGGGAAATGTTTTAAATGATGCCACAAGGGTTTCTGTAAGATTAGTGAGGTTTCATAAAAGTGTCTTTGTGTTTATGCTTAATGGATAGTCTGTGAATCATTCATAAAGAAGTCTTCATTTTGGAGGTAATTGATGGGTGCCTGTTACTCCTTTTAGAATTCAAAATAACTGCTTGGAAAAGAGGATGGATGTTGATTCTGGATTAGTCATTTGAGATTTTGGAATCAAATATGAAAATAATAGCATCTCCAAATACAAAAATCCAAGGTTGCTGATTATAGAGCTAGCATGATTATTATAAATTATATTTTTTTGTTTTCCTAGATGTGGATTCAATGATTCCAAGGACAAAAGTAAGAACTGGTGATTGTAGGTGCCTTGATCATTTGGGTAGATTAATCAGCTAGTCGGTATTTATTCATTATCTTTTGAAGCCACCCGATTCCCCAAAAGATTCTGGGTGGCTTTTAGGAGAAACCTACAGTATGTAACCTCCTCAGTTTTTGTTGGAGCTTTACAGGGAGGTCCAAGAAATAATTTGACAAGATGAAAAGAAATACTGAGATTTTTCTGTCTTTGACACCAAAAGATACCTGAGCCAAACCAGGGGTTGTTTGAACAGAAGTGAAGGATGACAAGATTATGCCAAGCTGTTGAATCAGTTTTCAGCCTTAATAACACATTAATCTTTGGACTGCTGAAATCAGGAAACCATTGTTTAATGACGAAAGGAAAGGACGCTTGCTTATTAGCCTCCCTGGGCTTCTGAGGACTTGCTTATTTATATTGCAAACTTTTATTTTTAGTTCTCTTGGCTTCCCTGAAGAATTAAGTTGGAATGTAGCATGGACATCTCTCCTGCAATTTAATCTGCTACCACTGGCTCATTCTTCCCGGTTCTTCTTTTCTGCTCATGTGTAATCAGAAGTGAATAATTTTCTAGCATAGGAGGCTGAAGCAGATGTGACCCTCGTTTCTTATTTGAGTCTATCGCTTCTGGCAATGATTCATCACTGGCTGAGTAGGTGATCTTGATGACTGTTTAGGGAATTTGTTTCTGGACGTTTGGTCTTGCTCAAATCTGTAGGAACACAGAGCAAGCTTGAGCAAAACTGGCCTCCAGCCCTTAGAAGGCCTGGACCAAATTACATCCCCAAGCCAACCTCTCTGTAGAAGATGGAAATGATAGACGTGGGCATCCAAGCTTGATCTTCTCAATTCCCCAGACAGGAAGTAAAACAAAAATGCAATTATCCAGATGTGTGATGCTGGTTTTCCTCAGCTCAGACTGAAACACAAACGGTAAGCATATATATATATATATGGAATGTCATCATGACAATCAGGTGATTGTCGGTGTTTTGTTTCATTCTCTTCTTTTCTCCAGGGGATTATTACAGATGACAGTTCATGTTCACAGGTGGCCTTTCTTGCATTTAAAACAATAAATATAAACCCTCTTCTCATTCTAATTTCAACATGGGTTACATGCAGTTGTCTTTACTGTGATGTGACAGTCTCAGGTGTAGTTTGAAATATCCCCTATTCTGTTTTGTGAAACATTTCCTATTTATATGCCAAGTTAGGCAGCTAAAATCCATATGTATGCTGTCAGTTTAGAGAATCTATCCCTATAGCACCCAGCAAAGTAATCACTTCTTCTATCCCTTGAATTTGCTGCATTGTTCTGTCTGTCAGAATGTATCTCCTCCAATTCTTTGAATCTTTAAAAAAAAGTCTCATGATTTTTGGATTGAGCCTCTGCTGCTTATAGATTACATGATGTATGACCGTTGTGGCATTAAAGGCAAAAGTCAGGAACATCTTCTCAATGTTCTAATTTTACCATGGGTCAGATGCAGTTCTTTATTGATGAGCCCAGTCACAGGTGTGGTTTGAGCATTTGTTCTGCACCAAGATTTATTGAATGAATCACAACCAGCTAGATTAGAACAATCTGGTTAATTTTTCCAGACACCTGGAAAGACATTTTAGTACTACCTAAGATACTCTCCCCAAACCAAAAACAGAGACCTCAGGGATGGTGGAAGATGCTGTGTAAATCAGAGAGTAGGAGCTTACAAGAACTCAGAAGAAGCAAGTACTGAAAAATTACACTAATGAAATATGGTTCTCATGTTTATTTAAGAATCTCCCCCACCCCCATCTCTGTTCAAGAACTTCCCCCAATTTTGGCACAATTTGGAGGCAACTCCAAGGTTGCACACAAGTTTTTGAGCTGTGGGCTACAGATGTTATGTTCTTTCAAGCTATAGGTGATGGGAACGAGAGAAAATAGGAATGTCTATGAAAAATATGGGAATATTCTGTTCTGGAGAATATTCTGAATATTCTGTTCAGGCTACTGTAGAGGATTAAACACTAGTTCTCCATGACAGCCTCCTTACTTTTCCAATTGTCCATGAAAGTTTCATTCACTTGACTTTGATCAGTCGGATCTTTCTTTTCTGCATCAGCTTCGACAAAACAGAACAAGGAAGAGATCCAAGAAGATATGTTGATGCTAATAAAGTTTTGTTTTTACTAGCAATAGTACTTAGACTTATAAAACGCTCCACAGTGCTTTACAGCCGTCTCTAAGCAGTTTACAAACGTCAGCCTCTTGCCCCCCAAAATCTGAGTCTTCATTTTACTGACCTTGGAAGGATGGAAGGCTGAGTCAACCCTGAGCTGGTGAGAATCAAACTGCTGGCAGTGGGCAGAGTTAGCCTGCAATACTGCATTTCAACCACCATGGCTCCTAAAGTTAATTGACAAGAATAATATCTTGATGTCTCAATTTTTAAGTAAAGCTTACTTACTTCCCTCAAGTTCCTTCTCGGTTTATTGAGTCCATCTCTTCCAGAGCTTCTGATATTGAAAGTGTCCCAACACTCAGTCCAACTCATTGGGGAGTTTGAGCTTTATCCCCTGCATTTCACTATCCAATGGAAAGAATATTTTAAGTAATCTTACTCTCTTCCCCTCTGCTATGATTTTCTGGCATTCTGTGTCTACAGTGGAAATTTTTGTTGTTGTTGTTGTTCTTTTAATTATTCATTATTCTACCCATAGATAATTGAAAACATATTTTTCAGAGCTCATTTGGGCTCAGTCAAAATGAATATATTTGGGGATTTTTTCCCCCTTATTACTATGCAGCTTCATACTTTGTGGTGATTTTCATAAAGTGTACCTAATTGTCTTTTGGATGAGGTAAATTCTGCTGGATTTATTTCAGGTTAGCTTTTGACCACCATATATCTATTTTTCGACTGTTAAAAAAATTTCCTTTTTAAACTGACCCAGACAAGCCACTATTCATTATGCACTTATGTATATTAAAGAAAAAAAATGTATAAATCTATTTTAAAAAAATGTCCATCTCAGGGTCTCTAGGGTGTGGTCAAAGAGTCAAGATGGTATCTGCAACATTGTGATTGAGTCCATCTGCTTTTTTGGTTGTTATTGTTTGTTTGTTGATATACAACATAATTGTGATGCAGATTTAAAAAATAAACCAGACAAATCTTTGGCTGCACACAGTTGAGTCCAAAATCTTGACTTTGGTGACCATGTCCTGCAAACACCAATGTTTATTCTTTGAGTTCAGTGATATTTGGAGATAGTTTTAACTTCTTAACTTCAAGATGAACTGTTCCAGATGCATTATCTATTCTCAATTCTAGTGCTATAATGCTAGGGCAATATTTTCTCTGGCTGTAGATGGAAAGGTTACCCTTCCAAATAGAACAACAGCTTCCCATAAAACAAAATTCTTAGGCAGCATTGGAGACCTCTGTTCCTTGGAAACATCCAACAGAATTTCCAAGAAAGCAAAGAGTTTTTAGGAGAAAATTTTCTCAGGAGAGCTTCTTCATATCCCTAATTTTTAATCAGTCTATTTTGTTGTTTATTTTCCTCGGGCATAACACAGATCCTTTTTATTAATCTCAAATGTGGGTTGAGATGGATATCATAACAAAAGAGAAACAAGGCGTGGTCCAGACCTCAGACCTTGTACAAAGCCAAACTCACTTAACCCTCAGTAAATGGAGAAAGAATCTTTTGAGATGAATTTGTTCTGATCCACAAATAAAGATCCAGCTGCTCAGGCACAGCTGCCCTTCTGTTTGGTCCTTGTTATCCTATGGAACAAAGAGGGAATCTATAGTAGATTGTCATAAATAATCGATACATTTATTTCCATCTCATCCTGTTCCTTTTGGCTCTTAGACTTTCATCAAGAAGAAATACACCAAGAACAGAGATATTGTAGCTATAAAACTGTCCAACGGATTTCCAGTTTTTATTAATTTTGCATCCAGATTTATATGCACTATAATTTATCCAGTTTTAGGGGTGCATAATTAGCATCTTTTTGATCCATCTCAGTGTTGCCTTCACTCAGTTATAAATAAATTCCATCATATTTCTGCCTTGTTCTTTTAAAAAAACAGAACTAGAAAATTTGCCTTCTCAAGTTCAACTTCTCGTTCTAACATTGTTCAGCCAAGAATTCCAATACAAAATTTATCTGGAAGAAGGAGGAGGAGGAGGGGGAGGGGTAGGAGGAAGAAGAAGAGGAAGAGGAAGAAAAGAAAACTTGGATTCCAATTCAATCAGCCACTTGGGAAGTGATGCTGGAAGCCATGAAATTGTGGATGAAATGAAACACTTTTCACAAAGATTGCACAGCAAGAATTCTTAGCCTTCTTGGACTTGCGTCATTTGGGTGAGAGTTGATTACTCGCCGAGGTCACTGTAGGTTGAACCAGAATCTTTCTGGCACAAAATAGTGGTTGGTTTTGCCAGCTCATTTTAGGCTAGCTATTTAATGTGTCTTTGGTTTACTCAGCAGAATGAACTTGAGTAGGGACAGACTGCTGAGCCACAAAAACTGTTGATTGAACAAAGATGACTGTTGGCTGCTGTTCTCCCCAAGTTTCAGCACAGTTAAGAGTTTTCCAGACAGTGCTAGTGTCAAAGTAAAACTCTGCAAGATGCACTTAAACAAAGGTTGCTTAGCTGGCATTTCTCTGAAAGCATGAGAGCAGAGTTTCTCAACCATGGTAGCTTGAAGATGGATGGACTTCAACTCCCAGAATTCTGAGAGTTGAAGTCCACACATCTTCAAATCTCAAAAGCTGAGAAACACTGGATGGGAGAAATGCTTAAGGAGTTGGTTGAGGAAACTAAACTGATAAGATTCTAAATTGGTGGATTCTAGAGAAGCAGCTCAGGCCCCTATCTGCACTTGAATAAAGTGTGGAAGAGAAATCACTCGTGTAAATAGCTAGGAAAAGGAAGGAAACCAATCAAGAATTGATAGGGTGCAGAGTACAATTCAAGGCACAATTCACCACTGTCAACTTTCTGTTTTATGCCTTTTGCCACTGAAGTGAATAATAAGGGTGCGTTTAAATTGTGGGTTTCAAGGAGAATAGATGAACTCTGTGATTCTGGAAGAAACAGCAGTTGTTATAATGCCAGACAAAACATCCATCCTGCTAAAAGCCCATAATTTGGAGATATTCTTTGCTGTAGTTTTTGGGACAAATGCTTCCTAGTTTTACAGGCAAGAACATATGAGATGGTTTAACACAGTATCTTTTTCCAGTTTGGCAATTTTAAGGTTTTGGACTTCCAACTAGATTCTTTCAAAAAGAACTCGCAGTTCCATTCAGCCTGTAAGATGGAGTCCACTCATTTCAGAAGTCCAGTTGTATCTCTCTGTTGCAAAATAGTTTTCCAGACCTTAAGTCCTTGCCTTATAGAACATAGATTCATAAGAATAGAAGGGTCCTAAGTCTTCCTGCTCAACCAGGAGACCCTACACTACTTCAGTCAAATGATTGTCCAGTCTATTTTTGAAAACCTCCAGTGATGGAGCATCCACAGCTCCAGGAGGCAAGCTATTCCACTGATCAATTGGTCTAACTATCAAGAAATTTCTCCTTAATTCTGGTTGGATCTCTCCTTGATTAGTTTCCATCCATTGTTTCTTGTCCTACCCTCATGTGCCTTAGGTCAACCCCCTCTTCTCTGTGACTGCCATCTTAGAAGAAGGTCAGGAAGGATGGAAGGAACTTCTGGCCAATTCAGAAACAGAAATAAAACAGGCTTGGAGGCCAATCAGGCACCAAACATGCCCAAGACCTCCTTCTCTGCAACTTCCCCAGACTGAGACAAGTCTAGATGATATAAGAGGTCTTCAATTTCCAGAACCTACGTAGAAAAGGTTAAGGATTGATGTAACTGGGACCTAACTTCAGGAAGTCATCCTAAATCCAAATCCCTGCTTTCAGGGACGAGAGCGAGAGCTGAAATTTGAAGCATGCTGGGCAGAAAACAACGCCTTGTTTCAGTCCAGCTAACCTAGAAAGCCAGGCTGTTAATATTGGGATATGGCCAAGCTAATCTAAAGGTCTCGTCCTTTAGATTAGCCAAGCCTTTTTAGCTTTTGCAAAGTGAAATCTGAAGAGAGTTCTGTCAATTGACCTCGGGTGATCCTGAACCGGCTTCTCAGCTCCCTGCCACGAAGTCCAAATTCAAGTCCCTGGTTCTAAAGGAAATAAATGAAATAATTTTAACATGCTGTTCAGCCACTTCCAGTTAATGCCGCTTCAATATGAAACCCCCGTAACGTTTCTAACGTTCAGCTCCACTGAAGGAAAGAAAAATGAGTCAAAAAGATGTGATATGACTAACAGGGGCTTTCTGCTTTGAACAAAAACCTCCTAGCTTCCAGAAAGTAGAATATATCCTAGAGAACATTACAGCTCTTTATCCCTCTTCCTTCAAAGCTTTATTGTAGCTTTATTTTAAGCTTTTTTGTGTGTGTTTTTTTCCCAAATTTTATTTTAGGCACATTGACCAAAAGTGGGGGAAAGTAGAATGTTTCCAAATAGCCAACCATAAATGTTTTATTGGGATCGGAAAATGGCTTTGTGGCACTGGGTGGAGTTTTGAGATGGCCCTAAGGCGGGTGGGGGGTGGAATACTGTTTTAATAAGACAAAGAAAGGTTTGTGTTAGCTATAACTGCATGTTCTCATCAAGCAGAATGCTGATCCTTGTGAGGTTTGGGGCAAGACCATTAATCTGGAAGCTAAGCCAGCTTTCCCCAGCCAGATGTTGGCCAAGGGTTATGGGAGTTGTAGTCCAACACTGTATAGGATGAGGGTGGAAGCGGGGAGAGAGAAACTAAAGCTAGACCTACTGTTTCAAAGGTGCTTTTCAAAAATTGGACTTTCTTGGAGGTTTTTTTTTTTTAATGTTTTGCTTCTCATCCAGGAAGCTTGGATGAGTTCTGAAAAATTTGTGAAGAAACTTCTTGGATGAGAAGCAAAACGTTTTCAAAAGAAAAAAAAACAAGAAAATCCAGCTGTCTTTTGAAAAGCACCTTTGGAACAACCTTGGCCTGGATGACTGAGAGTCTCCATAGACAGTTAGACCTACTGTATATCGCTTTTCAATTGAGGTTGTAAGTCGAGGATTGCCTAAACTTGATATCCATCCATGGAAAAGGTATCTGGATAGCATCACAATTGAATGAACAAATTCCCCCATTTTTATAAAAGCTGCACCAATCCTGACATTGGTGAAATTAGCTATGAATTGGTTTGTGCAAGAAGAAGAGCAGGAGGAATGGGTTGCATCGGAAAGTAAGACACTGTTGTAATAATCCCATCCCATTTCAGGGAATCCTCTTTGAGAATATCAAATGACAGAAAGTATTGAATTTATGTTTTGTTTTTTTCCAAAAGGGTGGGAGTGTAATCAAAGCAACCAATCTGAGATCTCTGGAAAGCTGTTCTTGTATCCTATTTCTGGAGCCTTCCAGTAAAAGATTAGCAGGAAGCAGATTCTATTTGTGGAGAAATCCTGAGAGAATCAATCAATCAGAATGGAGCTGGAAGGGACCTTGGAGATCTTCTAATCCAGAGGTCGCCAACCTTTTGGACCTCAGGGACCACCAAACTCATAATTTTAAATCCCATGGACCACTAATATGGATTTTGACTGACGGTGGCTGCAGGAAAAAAGCCTGCAGGAAAATCCCCCACCCAGTCTTCCTACCGATCGATCATTCTTTATTTGGGATCGCAGGATACCGTCTCCAGCTCCGTTCTTAGGTGGTGGTGGTGGTGGGAGAGACTTTTGGCTTCATGCAAGGAAAACAGCAGAAGCAGCAGAAGTCTTTCTTTCTCTCCCCCAAACTCCACCAGAAATGAGTCTTTGACAGCACAGCCTTTTGGAGCAGGAGGCCTTGCAGGGTCCCAAAGACTCATTTCTGGCAGAGTTTGGGGGAGAGAAAGAAAGACTTTTGCTGCTTTCCATGCATGCAGCTAAAAGCGGAAAAAGAAAGAAGCGGAAAGAAGCCCAGTGGCCAGGAAAAGCATGTGGGCTGAGTGGGGCAAGTTTCCCCACCTCCACCCTTTTCCCCCTCCCCTCACTACCTTGTGTTGTTCACAATGCGACACAAGCCTTGTGTTCCCAGGGGCCGTGTGGGTGGAGCAGCCTTGTGTTCCCACACAGCCTGAATTAATTGCTTTGGGGGTGACATTTCTCTGCGGACCACCAAAATTTTCTCGTGGACCACCAGTGGTCCCTGGCCCACTGGTTGGTGACCACTGTTGTAACCCAATCCCCTGCTTAAGCAAGAGACCTTATTCCATTCCAGGCAAGTAGCAGAAAAGTCCAGCCTTTTCTTTAAAAACCTCCAGAGAGGAAGCACCCACAACTTCTGAAGGCAGTTCATTTCCGCTGGTTCATTGTTCTCAAGCTGTTCTCTAATTGTTAGGAAGTTTATCCTTAATTCCAAGTTGCTTCTCTCCTCGATTCGTTTCCATCCATTGTTTCTTGCCTTGCATTCTGGTGCTTTGGAAAATAAGTTGATCTCTTCTTCTTTGTGGCAGCCCTTCAAATACTGCAGTGCTGCTATCAGGTGTCACCTCCATAGAGCCTAGTCCTTCTTTTCTCTAGATTAGCAATACTCAGTTCCTGGAATAAGAAGGATTATTTGGTCAAAGCAATACCGGCAAGTTAACTAGCATCAATTAACGTCGTAATGAACTGTACAGCCTTGAGAATATTATATCTTTGAATAGAGCTGGGGAACCTAAAAGGCAATAACATTCCTCGCACCTCCCACTTATTTTAGCCTTTTGAATCTGAAGACAGAAAGGTCTTTGTAAGTGGCTCAGAGGAACAGTTTTCCCAGAATTCCCTTTTTTTAAAAAAGCAGCTCATTTCAGGAAGGGATTACATGACTTCAACCGCAAGAGCTCTGTGCACAAAACACCAAGGCATTGTTTAAGTGAGGTTTACGAGCCTTTCACTGAATAAAGAGGTCTGGGTATTGCTGAATGCATATCTGTTGAGGCACTGGGCTCCCAGCTGTTAACAAGCCATTTCGCTTTTTAGTAGAAACATATGTAATGTCTTCTCCTATTATGTTATGACTGCCATATGCTGCTTTAGATCAAGAAGGCCCACCAACTGGATCATCCACGATCAGTTTTATTAATATGATTTTTCCTTTACATCTATGGAGATTCTCGGTCATCCAGGTCATGGCTGTCCCAAAGATGCTTTCTCCAAAGGCAACCGGACTTTCTTTTTTTATTTTATTTTATTTTTCCTTGAAGATATTTTGCTTCTCATCCAAGAAGCTTCTTCAGTTCAGAGTATTTCTCATTCTGTAACATACTCTTTGAATAACTCCAGAACACAAACTATATGAGCTCTTAAGCTAGCAGCTGGTTAGGTTATCCGACTCCAAATCTCTTTTCCAGAGCTTTGGGTCAACATTTAAGTATTGTGTTTTGTTTTTGTTGTATTACTTTAAAAAAGTATTTTGTTAAATTGTTTTTTTAAAACGATTAAGAATCTGCATCTACAAATCATAGGCACGGTGTTTGTTTACCTTCCCTTCTTCCCTCCTCCCCCCCTTTCTTTCTTCTTCTCTTCCTCTCTCTCCTCTCTCTCTTCCCCCCCTCTCTCTTTCTCACTCTCTTCCTCTCTTCCTTTCTCCCGCCCTCTCTCCCTCTCTTTCTCTCCTCTCTTCTTTTAGCATGGGCATGAGTCATGATGACGATCACTTGTCCTGCGCTGGGAGATCTCACATCATGTCCGGAGAATGGGTGAAGGGCAGAAATCCCAGTGACCTGTCCTGGTCTCCCTGCAGCCGAGATGACCTTGAAAAGTTTCTAAAGTAAGAATATTTGCTAACTGCAAAGCATTTGAATCATAGTCAGTAGTCTTTTATCTTCTTGGTTGAAATAAGGAACAATTCTCAGTGATGGGTATTGAAGGTAAACTGGATCTGCTTTTGCATCCCGGCCTTCAGAAAAAAAAAAAATTATTGGCAGGAGAACAGAGGCTTTTATTTTCACCAAATGTCAGTGTCTTGACAACTTCTTGAAAAGTATCCTGGAGCTGTTGTCATTTTTACTTCAAATTCTGCCCATATTTTGTGACAGGAAATATGTCAGGGTGCTTCTGAATGGCTCTTTCAGTTGGGAATAAGTATCTGCTTCTATGTTTCAGCAAGTGTTGGCAAAAATATCAGAAACCTGAGATTCTCCGGTGATCCCTCTCAATCTCTGAGCCAAACTGAGCTCAGTGAAGGATCTACCTCCCCTCTGTACTGTCAAGTAAAACTTATCTTGCATTATCATGTCACAGCATCCAGTATTTCCGCACCTTGTACCATTGCCAACCCATTAGAACGAAGAAATGGAGAGCTTGATTTTGCTTCTCGATGTGGTAGATGGAGAAGGTGTGATTAGATGGCATGTTCCAAGGATGTGTAGGAGAGGGAGAAGATTTGAGAGGCAATTACATCCTTGCCATCATTTTCAATTTAATTCCTAAAGTCACTGCCTGTTTCTATCCAGCCTTCAGAGCTGATGTGGTATTTGTTCACCAGAATCCATTGATAAGCAAAAGAGCAAATATCCCCCGTTATAATCTGAGGTTATCATCAAGCAGGAATTATAATCTGAGGTTATCATCAAGCAGGAATTTAATTTCACAGGTACCTCTTAAAATTGCAGTCAGTATCCCTGGTATTTTCCATGTACTAGTGCTTTTAATGTTGGCTGTAAAATTTACTGTATAATGTAAACCACATTTAGCATTCTTGATAGCAGTGGTGGTATTCAGATTTTTTTACTACCAGTTCTGTGGGTGTGGCTTGGTGGGCATGGCATGGCTTGGTGGGTGTAGGGTGGCTTGGTGGGCGTGGCTTGGTGGGCGTGACAGGGAAAGGATACTGTTAAAATCCCCACCCCACTAACCTGCTTTCCAGCTCCATTCTCCCGTGCAAGCCAACAAAAGAAGACCCAGCCAATCGGCTGGGACTTGGGAGACAGCAAATAGATGGAGGCGGGGCCAATGAGAGGTGATATATGCCAATTCTCCGAACTACTCAAAATTTCCTCTACCAGTTCTCCAGAATCTGTCAGAACTGGCTGAATACCACCTCTGCTTGGTAGGTCCAAATGTTATTTTCTGAATGTGAAGAAGCTTAATAAATAATATAATTTACTAGCAGATTGTATGTTGCAACGGAATGGCCAAGCATAATCTACATGTCTTTTGATTCTCTAGGTCTAAAGTCAGCAATTGTTTGCTGGTAACAGACCCGCGTAGCCGCTATGCTGTCCGCCTGCCTTATAAACTCCCAGGGATGCATTATAGCGCAGATGAGCAATGCCAGATCCTCTTTGGAACCAACACAACTTTCTGTAAGAATATGGAGGTAATATGGATCATGAAAGAGCAGATAACAAACTTTTGGTAAAATAGTAGCCTTATGTGGGATCATAGAACAGAGATTTCTTGCTGGGGCAATCTTTAAAAAAAAAAAAGTGGTAGGAAACATCTCTTTTTGCTTTTGAGAGAGGTTTTTTTTTTTTTGCAACATATAAAAACTAAAAATATGGAACATTAAACATTGTGATATTATTATTATATTGTGATATTAAACATTGTTTAATGCCATACCTCCCTTGTTTTAAAAAACTGATGTGTAATATGTCAGAACATAACGCACCAAAATATATTAATTGCTTAACCTGCAGAGGGTGAATTGCTAAATGACCGAAGGTTCATTATGGATCTTTACTGCTGCCAGTGTCAGCACTCCAGCAACCCTCTTTCCAGCCAATAACTCCAAGACAGACATCTTCTCAAAGATTCTTTTATTAAGATAGTAACTGGCACATTTGTGGAATCCCGAACCTGAAAGTTTTCGGGCTTCCTTGCAATATTCAAAACTACAAATCCACCCGCCCCACTTGGCCGTCATCACATCACATACCCAATCACGACCCATTCTAAAGTAAGGTTCTTATTTCATTCTGCACCATATTCAATAACCTTGGACTAGCAAAAGAATTTTATTTTGTCTACTTAGAGATACTCAATTTGAAATTCTCCTCCCCTGCCCCCCTTTCTCAGGCTTGTGGCAGCGTGAGAGCATCGAATCTCAACATGGCTTCAAAAGCTGACAGGCAGTGGACTCACAAATAATCAAAAAGACTCAAAATGGAGCCTGCCCACCTGTCCCCCAAACCATCCCCAGGTTACCAAAGTGACTTTATGGCTGTATTCACTGCCCGCCATTCCGTTCCTGCAAGATTTGGAAAAAGT
Source organism: Pseudonaja textilis (assembly GCF_049901715.1). Lineage (NCBI taxonomy): Eukaryota > Metazoa > Chordata > Lepidosauria > Squamata > Elapidae > Pseudonaja > Pseudonaja textilis. Next base: position 6,815,693 of record NC_142002.1, on the reverse strand, counting down.
TGTGTACTCTTGGTTTAGCCCAGCCCTTTGTTTTAATAGTTCCTCCATCTTCCTTATCATAAAAAAAAAAATCAGCTACCTAAAATCTGATACGAAAATCAGCTGTACTTTTTCTACTTTTTCCTATTGCATAAAAAGATGTGCCAAAGTAATAAAATAAAGCTTGGATTGTGTGCTTGAGTTTCAAATCCTAACGGTTCTACTTTATTTATGTTGATCCTGGCAAGCTTCTTGAGAAACATGAAAAAAGGGAAGGTTTGTTTTCTTCGGAAAGTAAGGAAGTTAACTCGTGTTTCTCAGAGGAGTACCAAACCTGTTACGAGTGACAGAATCTCTGAAAGTATGTCTTGAAAGATTATCCTGGGACAAGGGACTAAAATAAAGAACTTTTCCAATGATTTTTCTAGGGAGAAACAACTTTGTCTTCCTTCATTGATAATCCTAATTGTTTGTTTTATTTTTTAGTTCTCCATGTTGGATTTTCTTATTCAAGGAATTCTTGAACATGACTTTTTTGTGTGTGAAACATTTGTAAAACACCAAAGTCCAGAAGCATAGTTGGTTTCAGTAGCTGGCCATACAGGTTTTTCTTGGTTTTCCCCTAACCTTTGCAGCATCAAAGATAAGGTGGGATAAGATGGATAGGATAAGATAGGGTACGGTAGGGTAAGAAATAAAAGCTAACTTTTATTGTCACCTCTCTGCGTGCACAATGGCCCACAGAATAAAATTCTGATGGTATTTACTTTTTAAAAAAATAAATAATTTTTAAAAATCGTTTACTAAATTTGTTTGCCGTCCATCTCACCATAAAGTGCAGAGTAAACAGAAAATACTTGCTTTGTAGCTATTTCATGAATTGTCCCTTACATTGGGATCAGAGATGGTATTCAGCAGGTTCTGACCAGTTCTGGAGAACCGGTAGTGGAAATTTTGAGTAGTTTGAAATACCACCTCTGAGTGGCCCCATCCCCATCTGTTCTCTGCCTCCTGAGTCCCAGCTGATTGGCTGGGTCTTCTTTTGTTGCCCTGCATAGGAAGATGGAGCTGGAAAGCAGGTTAGAGGGGTGGGGAGGGAATGGGGATTTTGCAGTAACTTTCTCCTGGAGTGGGGTGGGAATGGAGATTTTTACAGTATTGTTCCCCTGCCATGCCCACCAAGCCATACCACATCCAGCAAGCCACATCCACAGAACCGGAAGTAAAAAAATTTGAAACCCATCACTGATTGGGATGAAATGTATGCACAAATGCGAGCCAATATTCATTTTATTGCAAATTAGAATTTTGAAATAAAAATCATTGCAACTAATAATCTGAGAGTCAGACTCTCTATTGCATTTTATCCAGCAGTTTCTTCAAAGTTATATTAACCACAGTTAACATGAATGCAATTTAAACTCTTTCTCTCCCCTTCTTTCATCTTCTGTAGAGGAATACTTTGATTTCTGAATTTGAGGTTATGCTTGGTTTTTTGGTGCATGGTTAGTTATTCCATGTGGATTTTTTTTTTGAAAACGTATTTGTAAAAACTAAAAAACAAATCAGATAACGCGCAATTCAGAGAGGCTTAATGAAGCTTTGTGCCTTTTTCTTTGCAATAGTGGCATCTCCAGGCAAAGTAATTTCAATTTTTTTTCTCCTTTCTGCTGACAGCATTTGATGTGTGCTGGTCTCTGGTGTCTTGTGGAAGGAGATGCCTCTTGTAAAACCAAACTGGATCCTCCTCTGGATGGGACAGAATGTGGGGCTGACAAGGTAAAACCCCTGGAGAAAATCAACTCTACTTTGTAGAGTTTGGTATTCAACACATTTTGATGCAAACATTTTGTCCCGATACTCATCATTTGTTTGATACTCAATGCACAACGCACAATGTCAGTGTTGGCTGCTTTGTGACTCACTATATTATTCCTTATGGGAAAAATCTGTTGGGTACTCAATCATTTTTGGTTCTCGTCGTCTCTCCTGGAACCAATTAATGATGAGTACTAAGGTACCACTGTATAATTTTTATAAAAGAAGTTTTTCCACAGACTAAAAACAATGCAACAGTTCAGTTGCTGGTGAGGGAAATAGGGTATATGGTAATAGACAAGTGAATTAAAGCTATGAAAGTTAGTAGCTGAGACAACCGAATCAGGTAAGATATTCCAGACATTGACAACTCTTATAAATGAAAAGTCTTTTTTTTTTTTTTACAAATGAGTTTAAAGCGGTTTACATTAAACATTAAACATGTTGTGTGCACATGTTACATTACGATTAAAACAAAAAAGTCATTTACAGGTAAAGTGTCACTATGTACAATTTTAGATGTGAAAACTAGCATTGTGGTTCTCAGCTAGCCAAACCAAGATTATTCTCTTTTCATTCCAGTGGTGCCGAATGGGGGAGTGTGTCAGTAAAACCCCCATCCCTGAACACATTGATGGTGATTGGAGCATCTGGAGTCAATGGAGCATGTGCAGCCGGACATGTGAAACTGGGGCCAGATTCAGGCAACGCAAATGTGACAACCCTCCGTAAGTTGACTCATTCCAATGAGAATCTAAACCTTTAAAGCACTTAAGGGAGCATTGAAAGATGTCTTCATAGGAAGCCCAGCCCATCTGCTTCTCTGCTACCTAATTCAGGAGTAACTGATGTGGTGCCTGTTCAGGAAGAAGGAAGGAAGAAGAAAGGAGGAGATGAGATGGAGGAGGAGGAGAAGGAAGAAGAGGAAGGAAAAGGAGAAGGAGGAGGAGGAGGAGGAGGAGGAGGAGAGAGAAGAAGAAGAAGAAGAAGAAGAAGAAGAAGAAGAAGAAGAAGAAGAAGAAGAAGAAGAAGAAGAAGAAGAAGAAGAAGAAGAAGAAGAAGAAGAAGAAGAAGAAGAAGAAGAAGAAGAAGAAGAAGAAGAAGAAGAAGAAGAAGAAGAAGAAGAAGAAGAAGAAGATTTTATTATGTTAATAGTGGACAATCATGCTGTAAAGCATCTGCCATTGCTTTTATTTACAATAAGGCCTTTGGGCCAGAGGTATTTTTAGATTTTTTTTTTTTTTAAAGCATGGTAAAGGCTGAAGCCCAGTGCTTTGTTTGGAATTGTATCTCAAGTGATAGGAAGCATTTGAGAGTCTGGACTTAAACAGAGAGCAGTCTTCTTCATTTTTATTCCTGTATGCTTCAGAATGGCAGCCATTTTCTGGATAAGCCAAACCACACTCATCTCCATCACAGCTATTATTTGAAAGCGGCTTTGCCACTCAGCTAAATCACTCTCACTTACTCACTCTCTACACTTAACAAAGTGTAGGCGAAAAACAGGCAGAGCTGGGGAGGGGTGGAGTTAAACCTGTCATCAGCTTAGAGTTGTTACATTGCCACAAACAATCCTGTTGAATTCCATGTTCGCTTATCTGGTCCCAATTTAGTATTGAATTTTAGTTGACAAGATTTTTTTTTTACTGACAGCCTAGACAGGGGTCTGACAAGAGATATCTCAGCCCACAGAAGGAATGGGAGAGTGGAATGCATCTAAGAAAGAGACCCTTCCCCCAGTTATCTGAAAAGTACTGGTGCGGAAAGCTGAGAAATGCTTTCAGATATGCAAGGTTTTGTTACTTTAACCTTACATTGCTGGTAGTGTTAGAACTCATGGCTTCCTGCCTGGACTATCTTGAAGGGCTGACAGCCAACTTTTGAAGAGCATGTTGTAGGCACTTTGCCTACAACATTGTGTTTGTCATTCACAAATATCCCCTCACAAAAAAATCAGCATTACTTTTCATAGGACTGCTAAATCTTTTCTGCATTTTAGCAGATGACCTTGGCTGATCTTGAAAAAGCTAAGCAAGGTCAGACTTTATTAGCGCTTGAATGGGAGGCCACTAGTAAATCCCAAAGGTGTAAGTTGGATTGCGATGTTTAAAAAAACATCCTGAAGGAAAGTATGGAAAACCACTTCTGTATCACTGCCATGAATAATTGGCACAGTTCGGTAAGTATTATTGTGAGCCTCTCTTGAAAAATACTTCTGCTGTTCTATGGTCAGGCTTCAGAAAAATCCCTACCAATCTCCACTATGATTGTTTTAAAACTTAAGTATTTATAACAACAGTATGCAAAACAAAAACAAACTTGTGGGTATGAATGCGACTCGAGGACAGATGAGCAGTGGGTGTAAATCTGCATTAAGCAGAGTCAAGTATTGCCAAATCGCAGTTTCTCTCCGTTTCCATTCATAAATTCTGTTTGGCCCCTTCCTTTACTAAACCAAGTAACTTAAAAGCATTTGCAAGATGTATTTTACATACTTTGCGCATGACCCATTTTTTTGCTTGCCACTTTGGCTATTTGCAGTCCTGGTTTTCGTGAATTAACCTTTTGTTGGTACATACCTTCTGCAATGCATGTGTGTGTTTTAAATCACTAAACAATATTTCAAATTTCAACACAAGTTTGGAAAGAGCACTGGATTCCGGTTTGTCTATTGCCTTAAAAATGTAAAATAAACAAGTTGGCATTAGATACGAACCACTTCTTCATTTTCAATCTATGGCCATACTTGAGTGAATTGTGCCCTCTGTTGTTTTAAGTCCTAATTTATTGCCTTTATTGCCTTTTATTTCCCCTGTCCTGGCTGCTATTCTCATTAGTCCATAGGGAGGTTTTCAAAAAAGTATATAAAATCACCAGAAGTCAAATTCATCTCAGAGGAAATCTTTTTTTTGTTTTGAATTTGTATTTTCTTTTCAAAACACCCCAAAAAGTTCTATTCACAAAGAATCCCATCAATCTTTTGTGGATAATGTGAAAGAAACACCAATGCAAGCTGTCCATATTCATGGTTTGGGTCTGGGTTATCTGAGGGAACATCTCTTGCCGGTCACATCTATTCGACCCATTAGAGCGAGGGGGCAGGGAATGTTGGCGGTCCCACCCCTGAGGGAGATACACCTGGTAGGACCCAGAAGAAGGGCCTTGTCCGTGGTGGCTCCCTCTCTCTGGAATATCATTCCCCCAGAGATTAAAACGGGCCCCGCTCTAGCACTCTTTCAAAAGGCACTGAAGACCTGGTTTTGCCAGTGGGCCTGGGGAACCCAGAGAGGGATGGAGCCCATCAAATGGCTAGTGTGATCTGCTGTCGTTGGGGCGGGGCGGGGAGGGGTGAGAGTTAGTTTTTATTTTTTTTTTAATTTTCTTCTATTGTACTTCACTAATTTATTTGATTCTTTTTGTTAGTTTTTATTGTTTTTTATTTTTGTTTTAAATATGATTTTACATTGTGTAAGCTGCCTCGAGTCGCCCTGGGCGAATAGGAGGCAATATAAATTAAATGAATAAAAAATACATATTTGTTTACCTTAACAGGCCTGGCCCTGGAGGTAAGAATTGCCAAGGAGCAAGCGTGGAACACACTGTGTGTGAAAACTTGCCATGTCCCAGAGGAGTGTCCACCTTCCGAGACCAACAGTGTCAATCTCAAGACCGCTCGACCAACAAGAAGAAAAGTCTATGGACGGCGGTCATCGTGGATGGTATGTTTCAGAAGATGAAAACACGGCTACATTTTGTGTACAGTGATACCTTGGTACTCAACTGCTTTGAAACTCATCGAATTTGGCGCTCAATGCATTTTGAGGTGAAAATTTTGTTCTGGTACTCGTTGTTTGTTTGGTACTCAATACCCAAGCTAGAACTTGTCGATGTTGGAAGCCTTGTGACTCACTACATTATTCCTTATGGGAAAAATTTGTTTGGTACTCATCATTTTTGGGACTCATCGCATCACCTGGGACCAATTAATGATGTATAATTTTTATTAAAGAAGTTTTCCCACAGACCGAAATCAATGCAATATTTGAGTTACAGGTAAAGGAAATGGAGCAAAGTAGCATAAGGGTGAAAACAGAAATATAGAAAAAGAAGTAGAAAGGAAAGAAAAAAGAAGAAAGAATAATTAAGTGCCTTTTGGTCTGCTTAACAACAGCAGTTATAAATACATTTATACTTGCCCTCTCTGTCTAAGGTTACATCAAAGTTTCCTTCTTTGCATAATCTACCCTTTCTAACCATCAGATCCATAAATTGTCACTTTGGAGGGTTTTTTCCCAGCAAAAAGTCCATAAAGAGAATATTGCTCCTATTTCTTTGCTATCCTTCAGCTTCTGAATTTCTCCGAGGCCTCATAAAGGAAATGTTTCTAAGCTATATTTCACGGGAGCCCAATGATCTTTGAGCGCTTGTTTTGCAAGAGAATTCTGGGTTTTGAGAAAGCTTATTGTGGGTTTGAGTCCATTCAATGTCACAAGCCTTCTTGAGAAATCAAGAAGAGAAATTGACAGAAAGCAATTGAAACCAAAGAAAAAGTACTAGACAGGGTCTCACCTTAGCTACTTTAAGCCTGGAGGACTTCAACTCCCAGAACTCCCCAGCCAGCTGGCTGGGAGTTCTGGGATTGAATTGAGACCTATACGACAGTCAGAATACTTATGTCAGCTATGAATTCATCGCTGCCACGTAGTTGAAGAAAATGGGAGGGGATGAAGTTAATTAGTAGCTCTTAGTAGACAAAATATATTATTTTGATAGTTCAAGGTTACAGAGTGTGGAGCAGAAAGAATTAAAACTTACTTTGGGATTGGTGCACATGATCTGGTGATGAAGGAAAAAGGGGATGGGTTGTAGCTTGGGGCTTTGTGGTGAAGGTGGGAAGATTTAGTTCCGGATTTCCCCAGTATGTGCCAAGTACTGTTCTAATAAAAGTGCTTTGAGATGGCGTGTGTTTTGGAGTTACTGACAGGAATGGATCTTCCCTGGAACACTGACAACTTACACATGGAAACAGAAAAGATTATAAACTTTTCACTCTTTGTAGTTTCTACTTGCAAATCTCAGTATTGTGTCATTTCCCTCTCCAATTTCCTGACTTCAACGTAACAGTCTCTTGGGTAAGCTAGCTCACTCGACCAAATTTTGTTTGGTCTAGTGCAGGGGTGTCCAAATCAATTTCACTGAGGGGCATATCAAGGCTGTGCTTGACCTTGAGGGGCTGGGGTGGGCGTGGCCAGGGTGGGCGTGGCCAGCTTGACATCACTCATGTTGGGAGGAGCACCTGTGGGGGCCCAAGCACTCTGCCAATGAAAACAGGCTCCCAAGCTCTGTTTTCGGCTGCAACCTCCTGCAAACCCTCTGCCAGTGAAAACGGAGTTTGGGAGGGCCTCCCAAGATCTGTTTTCATGGCAGAGGCACCGCGTCCTTCTCTGTTTTCAGGGTGACTCCATGGGCCAGATCTAAGTACCCCATGGTCTAGTAGTGTTATGCTTCTGGTGTTGGTCAAATTTAAAATCTGTTTTTTGTCACAATAAAAGAATATTTGTAGCTCTGGGTTGAACTGCAGAGTCTTTGGTGCTCGCTGAGCTCGGTGGTTTTCTTGCAGATGTTTCATGACCTGAACTTGGTGTCATCATCTGTTGTTTCTCTTTCAGAAAAACCTTGTGAACTCCATTGCTCTCCATTTGGGAAAGAATCTCCTATGTTGGTGTCTGATAGGGTCATTGACGGTACACCGTGTGGACCTTATGAGACTGACCTCTGTGTTCATGGCAAGTGCCAGGTGGAGTAATTTTTTTTGTTCGCTATTTCATCTGAACTAACATCTAAATGTGCTGTGATCCTGAGATCCTTATGAAAGGAATGGCCACTGAAAATAAATAGCATAATATTTATTTTTAAAATACAAAGCTGTAGCTATGGAATAAAGTACCAGTGAATAACTATTCCCCTTACTTCTAGACGGAAAAAAACTGAGACAGACATTCAGTTGCTATGTCCTCATGTAGAATTCTAGGAGGTTTGATATTTTTTGCTTTGTGCTAGAAATGGATGGTGTTGCCTTTTAATGATTTCATTATAGAGTAGCTCGATACCCGTGTTTCACTATGAAACTTATGTGGTCGGGCTTAGTTTTTGGGGAGGAAAATAAGAGAAAAAAATTGTGCCTCTGCCTACCAGCATTCATTGGTATTCATCTGGCTAGTGTCTTGTCAGTGTGTGAGAGAATTGAGGGCTGTTTGGAAACTGAAAGTGTATTTGCTGTGTGAGCAAGGAGACAGCAAGGAGCCTGGTCGTGGCTTACCTCAACTGTTCTGTACTAAAGCTGCTTGGTGCTATGAAGCTGAAACTGAGACACCTCTGCTTCTGTGTGGCATTTGGAACAGATTTCTTTTCAGGTGGGGAGGGGGAGTAAAACTCCTTAGCATCAGAGCGTGTTAATAATAATATGCAAAATACTAATGCTCTGATGGTCATTTCCAAAAATCCTTTCTTAGCGAGCACCTAGAAGCCAAGAGGAACATACATGCCAAATTTCAAGTTTGTAGGCTTTGCGGTTCTTGAGATTTTGTGATGATGCGTGAGTGGTATTTCACTTTTATATTATATATATAGATTGGAAGGCATTAAGAACCAAGCATTAGGAACCAGGGTTTTCAAAAAGCTTTGAGCATTGTATTAAACAGGATGGAAAATATTTGATACCGTATATATAGAAAAACTTTGCAAAATTGAGGTTCGGCGCCCATTACAATTCCGGAGGAATTTTGTGATAGCAAAAGCATGGTCGCTATGGATACCCACGATTTTCTTTTCTTTTGAAGGTCCCTCATTTGAACTCAAATAGTTGAATTTGAGAAACATCTTGAATTCTGTGTTGATGAGAGAATCGGGCTTGTTGCTCTTGCTAAATTCAATGTTTTTGGGTGGAGAACTAGCACAGGAAACAGAATGATGTTCCTAGTGAAGGCAAGTACCTTTATCAACCTACACATTACATTGGCATGTCCCAAGACAGGAAGCCCAACCTGGTCGCACAGAAATCTCTTGTAGCTAGGAAGGGAGGCACAATGTCAAACATAGGAAGTGCCTTCCCTCAGCTCAGCAGATGGCTGGTTGACCTATTGAATCCATTGGAAAAAAAAAAAACCCTCAGAGTTCATATCACTAATTATGTTATTTTAAAAAAACCAAACATAAAATATCAGCATCTTAACCCAGGACTTTCTAGGCCTAGCGGCCGTATCCTCTGCCCGTGTGCGGGTGGAAATGTTTGGAATGTTTAGATTCTGTGGCGAGGACCCAAACCCTGCTAGCCAGGGAAGTTGCCTATTCATAATTCTGCAGATACAGTGGATTCAGCAGCTATGAAGCACTCCTTTATGAAAGCAGAGGGGTGACGTTAACATAGAAGATAGAATAATAGGGTTGGGACTTGAAGGGATCTCCAGTCCAATTCCCTGCTCGAGCAAGAGATGAGAAATGGCTGCCCACCTCTTCTCGAAAACCTCCATGATGGAGCAGCCACAATTTCCAGAGGCAAGCCATTCCACTGATTAATTGTTCTCCCTGTCAGGAAATTTCTCCTTAGTTCTAGATTGGATCTCTCTTGGATAATCTTCCACTTATTATTCTTGTCCTGCCCCCCAGGAGCTTTGGAGAAGAAGTCAACCCCCTCTTCTCTGTGACAGACTACTATCCTATCACTTCTCTTTGATAGACATACCTAGTTCTCTCAATCATTGATCATATGATTTATATTATAGCATATGGTTGCTTCAAAGGGGACGTGGTGGCTCAGTGGCTAAGATGCTGAGCTTGTCGATCAAAAAGGGCGGCAGTTCGGCAGTTCAAATCCCTAGCTCCGCGTAACAGAGTGAGCTCCCGTTACTTGTCCCTGCTTCTGCCAACCTAGCAGTTTGAAAGCATGTACAAATGCAAATAGAAAAATAGGTAGCAGTGTTCTGTGTGCCTTTGGTGTTTAGTCATACCATCCACATGACCCTGGAGATGTCTTCGGACAGCACTGGCTCTTTGGCTTTGTTTTTTTTAAAAAACAAACCAAAAATACAAATCTATTCATATTAACAGTATTCGTGTCATTATTAATACATACATCTCCTTTTATACATAAACATCAGCTCTTATTTCTATCCTACACTCATTTGCACCACCTACCCCAAATCGCATAATAGTCTGAGCCATCTTTGCCTCTTAATTCCACTGTGAATTTATCCAGTTCCACGCAATCCATTATTTTTTGTTTCAAGTCTTCTTCAGATGGTGTCTTTTCTTTCTTCCATCCCTGTGCAAAGGCTGTTTTCACCGCAGTTATGATATGTATAATGATGTATTGGATGACCTTGTTCAATTTTCCCTTAATTATTCCTAATAAGAATATTTCTGGTTCAAGTTCTAATTTGTGATCTGTAATTTCTAATAACCATCTTTGTACCCTCATCCAATATTTTTTAACCTCTGGACACTGCCACCACATATGGAAGAACGTTCCTTCTTTATGTTTACACTTCCAGCGTTCTGTTTTTGTGTTTGGATACATTTTGGCCAGTCTTGTTGGGGCTAGGTGCCACCTACGAAACATTTTATATTGGCTCTTTGGCTTTGTAACAGAGATGAGCACCACACCTTAGAGTTGGGAACAACAAGCACATCTGTGCAAGGGGATCCTTTACCTTTACTGTGGTTACTTCTTTCTACCCCCAGAAGCCTACTTAGCCTACTCTCAAGTAGCTTTCCTTTGTCTATATTTTTCCTAGATGAGAGGGCACATCTCCAAGAGAAAGCAATGTTGTTCACAATATTAAGTGGACCAATGGTCTATAAGATATTTTTTTTCTTTATGTTTCATCGAAGCATATTAAAAGTAAAGAAAAAATGAGTAAATTTCTGGTGTGTTGTGTGTGCTCTTGTTCTTATTCTATAAGAGGACTGCTAAGGCTGGTTAGAACAGAAGGGATGAAAGACCCTAGGAAGGAAAACCCCTTTCTCAAACCCCTTTCAACACACTCCAAAAAATATTTGACATTAGATAAGCACTTAGCAATTTTCCCATTTTCATCCACTTAGGAATAGCCAAGATACAAATAACTATCAAACCGTTCTGTGTGCCCAAAGAGGTTGTTGACATATTTTTTATTGAAAAGTATTAGCCTGTTCTACCCTATAACAAAACTATTTTTATGTACACTGAGAGCATGTGCACCAAGACAAATTCCCTGTGTGTCCAATCACACTTGGCCAATAAAGAATTCATCACCATCATTTTTAGAAACTGAAGACAGCTTCAGAAACAATTTGCAGAATGCCTCAAGACCAGAAGAGGAAATTTCCTAAGGGATGGGCAAACTATTGGACTTAATAACTTTTTCGATTCTGCCCAATGTTGGCAGTTTTGTTCTTATCATTTAATTTCTCCTCCAGCATCACAAGGAGGCAAGAAGAGACAATGAAATGAATAGGGTATGTCTTGAAGATTCGCTTTTTTCATCAGTGTTTCAGAAGAGAAAACATGTGAGTTGCTGCCTGTCTGCCTTCCAGCTAGGTGCACATATTTACAGAAAACATCTATAATTCAAATTTTGGAATATATTTCTTTTGTTGAGAACCCCAAAGAAAAATGGAAGTCAGATGACCTTGGATCTTCCAAAGAGACCATAAGCATTCCCTGGTGTGATTCCTGCTTAGTATTTGCTGAAGTATAGATATCAGTTCATTCATTCATTCCTTCATTCATTCAATTTGTACGGATGTCCATCTGCCAAATGACTCTTTTCATTTGGGAAATTAATGTATTCCCTGACTTTAATTTTAAATGGCTACTAAACTTTTAAATGGCAAAAGCTCAACTGAATGTTTGTTGATTTCCATTCAAATGGGATCTCTGAACAGATTTCAACAGAAGCAAAAAGATTTTTCCAAGACTAGTGAATTTGTTTCAAGAAAAGTGGTCATTGAGCACTTAAAAAAAAAAAAATAGTAAGGAAAGTTATTACTCAGGTTGGGCTTCCAGATGAGATCAATAGACCAATCCAAATCAAGGCTGCCATCCTGACATCAGTTAGCATTCCATTCTTTTATTATTCTTTTCTCTCTTAATTAAAAGAAAAACCTGGAACATCTGCATTAATTTGTTGAGGATACTCTCTCATTTTTGCTCAGTTTTCATTCATTGACACACCTACACACTAAATATTTTTGATAAGAACGTATAAGTAAATACATAACATGTATAAAAGGCTTAAAGCTATTGGCAGTGTTTATTAGTGGAATCCTTGCCTCGTTGCTTGTGTCATTGTCATTTTTATCTCAATTACATAATTTATGGATGTCTATTTCAGTACTGTGTTCTGAGTTCTTTTATAGGACTCTCTGTAACAACTGGTTTTATTTATCTTAATATCTAATGGGCTTATGTTTTTATTTTTACATGATTCAGTAAATAAATATTGTCTGAAGGTATCAGTTGTAATTTTTAATATGGTAAATATCTCTTGAGATGATATATAGGTAGGTAGGTAGGTAAGTAGATGGATGGATAGATGATAGGTGGGTAGGTAGGTGGATAGATGATAGATAGATGATAGATAGATAGATAGATAGATAGATAGATAGATAGATAGATAGATAGATAGATAATAAGTAGGTAGGTAGATGATGGATAGGTATAGGTAGGTAGGTAGATGGATCATAGATAGATAATAGATAGATAGATAGATAGATAGATAGATAGATAGATAGATAGATAGACTGACCCCATACAAAAAGAAGAATTTTTTTTTGAATCCTCTATAATTTTAAAAAATGGGAAGGGATTTTGAGAGTAAAAAGCTTAAGAATCCCTGGTCTATATGATTACTATAGTGTGAACAATTGTTGACAGTTGGAAGAATTTGCTACAGTGATATCATCTTGGCATGGTCAATTTTCAGAATGACACTTAACAACGGCAATATTTATATACAATCTGCTATGGCAGGCTAAGCATACGGGAAGCATTACAGTACACTGTGAAAGGACATTGTCATTTTTTTTCCATGAGGCAGTAATTATAATGGTGCTAGTGAAGTAACACCCAAACCTATGAATGGGCTCTTTCCCCGAGGAATTTTTAAAAGCTTAATTGAAAGCACCCTATCGCTATTTGGGTAAAAATTCAGATTGTGTGCCAAGAGAAATGATATAACTTTAAAAAAAAATACCCCAAAGCAGTGACTGATCTCCCACTTTTGAGCTGATAGAATGTTTAATGGGAATTGCCCCATGTAGTTTGAAATTGCTTGCAGGTCCCAAAATACAAGACATGGGTTTCAGCAGGATTCTGTGCTGAATATCCTGAACCCAGATAAGTAGCTTATTGCATCTGTTTAAGATGCATTTCTTCAGTTATTCTGCTGTAGCCACATACTGGGTAAGGTTGTAATCAGTGGAAGAGAAGGCCATAAATTATAAGGATTTTTTCTTTTATCCAAGTATTGTTTTTCTCCTCTAAAAGGTCCCGCTGAGAACATTCTTACCAGGTTAAAGCCCAAAAACATGTGCTTTTTCAAGAGGCACTTGGACTTTCTGATTTTTCTTTAAAGACATTTCACTTCTCATCCAACAATCTTCTTCGGCTCTTCTCCAAAAACACATTGTACCTCTTAGAATCAGGTGCTCATGGCATGTAATACTTGATTCACCAGCTACATTTATATACCAGAAGTCATATATATATATGAAAGGTAGGAGACATACTGAAGTGTGTGTGTGTGTGTGTGTGTGTGTGCGTGCTACTTCTGCTGCCTGCCGGCTGCCTGCAATTTGGCAGTTCGAATCTCACCAGGCTCAAGGTTGACTCAGCCTTCCATCCTTCCGAGGTGGGTAAAATGAGGACCCAGATGGTTGGGGGCAAGAGGCTGACTCTGTAGATCTCTTAGAGTGGGCTGAAAAAGCACTATGAAGCGGGATATAAGTCTAAGTGATATTGCTATGTATATATTAACCAAATGTCAGAAAACAGATAAGGGAAAAGGTGTTTGCGAAATATCTAGCAAGCTACTGGATATCAAGTTTAAGTGACTTTCAGTTTGGTGCATTGGTACTAGTAGTTACATAGGCTGGTTGCAACTTCAGCTGAGTAGCATAATTTAAGTTTACCCTATAGATAGTCCTAACAACCATTCATTTAGCAACTGTTCAAAGTAATGACAACACTGAAAAATGTGACTTAGTCCTCACACTTATGACTGTTGCAACAGTGAGCTTGGCAACTGACATATATGTATGCCAGGGTCATTCGATCACCATTCTAATCTTTTCCAGTCAGCTCCTGACAAGTGAAATCAATTGGAAAAGATGGATCTGGTTAATGACTGTGTGATTCACTTAAGAACTACAGTGATTTCCTTAATAACTGGGTGAAAAGGTTGTAAAATCAGATATTATTCAATTAACTGCCTTGCTTAGAAATATAAAATCTGGTATCTGTAGCAGTTATAAGTTGACGATTACGTTTATTTCTGAGACTTTCTTTCAAATGAGCATCCAGGACTTACCCTCCTTTAATAATCTCTAAAGCAGATTAAATATCTAAAATCTCTTTTTGTTATGACAATAACAAAAAAAACCCCTACCCCTCTTGATCCCCATTAGAAAATCGGCTGTGATGGGATCATTGGATCCTCTGCCAAAGAAGATCACTGTGGCATTTGTAACGGAAACGGGAAAACCTGCAAAGTGGTGAAAGGTGACTTCAACCATACAAAAGGGACGGGTGAGTAGTTTTTTGCACATAGGAAGACTGAAGTATCCCAATTGAATGTTTACAGCATTTGGCATAACCATCATCATTTTCTTTTAATGACCCCATAATCCCTTGCAGGGTGGAGGCTGCAACTGAATGGGGCCGAGTGTTTACTGGCCGGATGCCTTTCCTGTCGCCAGTGCAGAGGTTTTTTTTTTTTTTTTTTCAGCAGATACATCCTCATTGTGCCCAGAGAGAGAAATATCTGCCTCTACCTAGGATCGAACTCACAGCCTCCTGATTGTGAGGCAAGAGCTCCACCTCTAGGCCACCGTACCACTCAGCATTTGGCATAACCATGTTATGGTGATCAGCCATAATGAACCATGTTAAGCTGATAAAGGGTCTGGTAGCTAAATGTTAGGATGAAAGGTTGAGGGAGTCTATCGAAGAGAAGGACTAAGGGAGACACGATAACTTTCTTCTAGTACTTTAGAGGCTGTTTCATAGAGAAGAGAGGGCTGAGCTATTCTCCAAAGCGACTGAGGGCAGGAGAAGAAGTAAGGAGCGAAGCTTATCCAAGAGAGATCCAACCTAGAACTAAGGAGAAATTTCCTGACAGTGAGAACAATTAATCAGTGGACCAGCTTGCCTCTGAAAGTTGTGGGTGCTCCATCACTGGAGGTTGTCAAGAAAAGATTGGACAACCATTTGTCCAGGATGGTTTAAGGCCTCCTGCTTTGGGCAGAGGGTTGGACTTGAAGACCCCCAATGTCCCTTCCAGTCCTATGAATCTATATTCTATATTTACAGCACTTTTATCAATTTTGAGCAGATCATCTAGGAATAACTTATCTGATTTGAAGGACAGAATTCCATAAGCATGACAGGAAGATTTTTAATGCCACAGCTGGCATAGGAAACCCATTTTTCCCACTACTTTGCCATTCTAAATGTGGCTGTTCAATGACCATCAATAAATTTTACTTACTGGCATTGGGGACCTCTTTTTTTAACCGTTTGTCCCCTTCCTCTCTTGCCTGTTTACTACCAGTTCTGTAGGCATGGTTTGGTGGTCGTGACTTGGTGGGCATGGCTTGGTGGGCATGGCAGGGGAAGGATACTGTAAAATCCCCATTTCCACCCCACCCCATTAACCTGCTTTCCAGCTCCATTCTCCTGTGCAGGGCAACCAAAGAAGACCCATCCGATCAGCTGGGACTCAGGAGGCAGAGAATAGATGGGGGCAGGGGCCAGTCAGAGGTATGATTTGCCAGTTCTCCAAACTACTCAAAATTTCCACTACCGGTTCTCCAGAACCGGTCAGAACCTGCTGAATACCAACTCTGTTGCTGACCCTTTTCCAGTGTTTTTCTATTTTGGGTTGCATGTGATAGCTTGATGCACATATTGTTTTGCCGTGCCATGGAAAACAAGCCACCCTGAGAATTATAATTGAACTTGAACAAAATGGGCTATTTATAAACCCACGTGATCTTCACCAAAAAGTAGAAGCCATAGGTGATTCATATATTTTGGAATCCGCTTCTTGTCAAAGTGCAACAGAGTCCTATTAGAGTACTGTTTTGTTTCAATTCAGATTTGCTGTTCTGTGTCCAAGTAGCCGGTTCCCTGTAGAGGATTGCTTTGTAATAGATATCAGAAAGCTGTTGCGAGGAAAATTGTCTTCTGCTGCTGATTGGGCTGTCCTGAAGAAAGATTATTTCTGCTGACTGCTGACTTGCACAAACATTCCCTGCTGGTGTAACTAAACTTGTGCCAATTCCTTTTTTTTTCCGCCTTAGTCTCCAATAGTCAATGTAAGAAGGTTTCCACCTGTGTGATGGCCAGGACAAAGTCAGTGCCCAAATGTTTCTCATGTAAGATGCCTTGGTTGATTTCCGTGGTGCTGGGAGATAGATAGATACTCTCTTGGTGTTGGGTCTTCTTCCTTGTTCTTTGCTTGACTTGAAATGCCGATATGGGATCCTAACTCAAAGGAGAAGCTGTGGATATATTTCAAAGCTCTTTTGTCCTTTCGTCATATGAATCTTTTCACTGAGTTCTCGGGGAGGAAAAAGCATCTTGACATTCATTTCCTGATGAATGGGGTCCTCCATAATTCTAACTTTCAGCATGAGTGAGGTTAACTATAAGGCAATCCTTGACTTGTGATTTTTCCTTTAGTGACCATTCAAAGTGACAATGGTACTGAAAAATGTGACTTTGCTCTAGGACCGTGATGGCGAACCTATGGCACACAGAGCTATTTGTGCTGGCACGTGAACCACAGGCAAACTTACCTCACTGAGCATGTGTGCGCCTCACAGCTGATTTTTTTGTTTGTTGATTTGAGGCCTTTTTTGGCTTTTCAGGCCAAATTAATAGGCTCATTTTGTCATTTACTGTAATACCGGAAGTGACAAAACGGGCCTATAATTCATCCTGAAAAGCATTGCAGAGGCTTTTTCCAAGCCTCTGGGAGGCCAAAAAAGGCTTCAGACCAGCCGAAAAGTCAGCTGTGAGGCGCAGTGCAGAAAGGGGTTAGTGTGGGGGGAAATTGCGCGCACATGCACAGGGGGCATGGGGAAGGGGGCATGCATTGTATTCTGGGTGCTGGCACATGAGTGCGTGTGCGCTGGTGCATATGCAGTTTTTGGCACAGGAGCCCAAAAAGGTTAGCCACCACTGCTCTAGGACTATCACAGCATTCTCATGGACATGTGCTCAAATTCAGACACTACAATGGTTGCAGAATCCCAGGGTCACGTGATCCCCATTTGTGACCTTCCCAGCTGGCTTTTGGCAAGCAAAGTCAGTGGAGGAAACTGGATTTGTTTTAACAACCATGTAATTCACTTAACAGTTGCAGTTAATTGCTTAACAACCATGGCCAAAAAAAAAAGTTTCCAAAATTGGGCATGATTCCATTAACAACCAACTGGCTTAGCAATACATATCTGGTTCCAGTTGTTGTCATAAGTTAAGGACTACCTGTGTTGGGTTTCTATGCTAAGAAGGTTTACAGGCTTATGAGCAGTCTATGGGCTTGTCATCCTACTGAAAAACCTATCACGATTCACAGCAATCAAAATGTCAACTTTCACAATTCCACCTGCCGATGATTCCGCCTTCGAAGGAGAAACCCAGCAAGAAGAGAGAAAAAGACCTATTTCCCTAATATTTCCCACAGGTTACTCAAAAAAGGGAGCAGGATGCAAATTGAATGAAAAAGGGAAGACATTGGGATGAAGGCATTAGTTATGTTGGCTGTGACTTTCTCTTCTAGGAAATGACAGTATTTTCTCTGAAGGAAGAAATGCCAGCTTTCTATCACTGATGATGATAACGATCATTGAGTGCATTTTAGAGAAGTGTTAGCATGTTCGTGCCTTTGAAAATATTAATTCAGTGGAATCCTAGCAGATACTATGGGAACCATCTAATTGTAAGAATCCCATTAAAAATTCCAAACTCACCACTGATGCCATTAGCTGTTTGGCTTTGAAATCTATCCATAACTTCAAGAAATCAGGACTAGGAGCAATGGATGGAAACTAATCAAGGAGAGAAGCAACCTAGAACTGAGGAGAAATTTCCTGACAGTTGGGACAATTAACCAGTGGAATGACTTGCTTCCAAGAAGTTGCGAATGCTCCAACACTGGAAGTTTTTAAGAAGAGATTGGACAACCATTTGTCTGGAATAATATAGTGTCACCTTCCTGAGTAGAAGATTGGACTAGAAGTTCTTCACGGTCCCTTCCAACTCTGTAATTTTCTTGTTATGGTTTTCCTCCAAGGACTCCAAAGGCAAAAAAGACGGAATTACAGTATCAAAGACTGAAGGAAATTATTGCTCACTAGTTCTTTCCAGATTTCTCCGGGAAGGCACAGCACCAGCTGTTCTCCCTCTATGAACCTTCACAGGGATAAAGGCGATCTTTCTGTCCCCTTTGCTCTGCTCCCTTCCCATCGGCTCAGGTGTCTCCCCTCATGTGAGCCCTGCAATATAATTTTAACACACCATTCTCTTCAAGCCCAGTTGTGCATTCCTGAGGCCTTGATGTAACACAGGCGAGACAGAAAGAGGATTGTGTGCCAGAAAGAGAGAATTGTTCCTGAGGTAGAGAGCACTTGCATATAATACTATGTATTAATAAATAACAAAAAATTCCTAAGAGACTATGGAAACCTTATTGTTCAATCTGAAATGATTTTGAACTAAATGGATTTGGAATGGAACCTAAAAAGAACGCAGCCCATTATTCTATTATAACATTTAATTGTCTCTCCAGAATTGGCGTTGAAAGGAATGAACCAGATTCTACTGAAAGTTGAGAATGATTCAATTGTAGTAGAGGTTTTTGGTCATAGTAAACTGAAATTTACTGATCTTTCTGGAATCCATGCTGCAATTACTGATCGCTAAAGGAGTGGTAGCTTGCACATAGTGAGAGACTGTATCAAGGCTTGCATTTCCCTAAATGCTGAGAAATGGATTTACATTCATTTGTAAGGCTGAAAAGAAAATCTAAAGCCCAGGAGTATAATGGTGTAGCGGTAGCATTGTATTTGCTAAATAATTTGTTAACCCCAAATTTTACTTGTCCCAAAAGTGCTTTTTCAAAAGGCAACTGGACTCTTTTAGTTTTTCCTTGGAGAGGTTTTGCTTCTCATTCATGAAGCTGAGAACGGAAAAAGAACTGAAGAAGCTTCTTGGATGAGAAGTGAAATCTTCAAGGAAAAATGAAGAAAGTCTAGTTGCCTTTTGAAAAAAAAGCACCTTTGGGACAACCATGACTTGGACAACTGAGAATCTCCATAGACAGATATCCACATCTACTTACTAAAATCCCATGAAGTTAAATGAAACAAATAGTGCTTAAGTGGATGCCTATAAAATTTCAACAGGCAGAATTTAGCTAATTATCTCTTTATTCAAATCAGAATTGCCCAGCTTCTAGTTTGACTGCATTTGGTTTTCTCTTATAATATAAAAGAGACCTGAAAACTCTTCCCATTGGAATTGAGTTCTTCATTTCTCCTGAATGTTGATATTGTTTTGATGCATCCAATCAGTGAATATTTGGTATAACGCTGGGTCTAGTTAGAAGGCATGGAGGATCCAACAAAAGATTGCTTGTTAATTGTTTAAATTCCTGGATAAAATCGTGGAATTGTACATTTAAAGGATGCCCATAAGTTTGTCCTAACATTAGTGACATGTATACTTTCAGGCTACTTCCTATCCGCTCCCCTCTGGCTATGTCTTGTTATATTATGTCACCTTATCGTTGGTAATAATCTTTGGTTTGGGGTCTGTGTGTATTGCCAAGATGTTTTTGTATTTATATAAGCATTTATTTTACTGGGTTTATGTATCACTCCAGTTGCCTCTGGTGCCAAACAGCTACTGATTTCCAACAGTAGTAAAGTTAAAGCAAAACAAAAAACTCCACAATAATATAACAATGTAGACTTCCAGTAGTAAAGAATATGCATATAACTTAGAGTTGAACTGTTGGGATCTTAGTGTTCTCAAAGCTCGTTGATTCCTGCAGAGATTTCATTAGCAAGCTATGTAACATCATCAATGCATGATTAGGCATGATAATGTTACTTAGCTTGCTAATGAAATATCTGCAGGAGAATGATCAAACCCACATTAGACCCAAAACTCCAAATACGTAAAATTTTCAACTAGTAAGGAATATCTGTAATGCTGACTCTTCCTGCAGAAGAGATATAAAACCTTCAAATTCCTGGTGGCCTATTGAAATAATTTGCCATCTACAATTTGCCATCTTAGAATGTGATGGTTCAATACAATTTGAACATGCTAAATAAGAGAAGGCCCAAATTCTTGCTGCCAAGCTGTATGTTAGACAGCTGTTTGCCTGGATTATGATCTCTTGCATAACTGTGGTCATAATAATAATGATTAAAACAATAGTTAACACTAAAGGCAAGATGCACTGAAATCATAGCAGTGCTGAATCCGACATGTTGGCACCAGATTCTTAACTCTGTATCTTCTATTGTAGCCCTGTTTTCAGTTTTCCTTTCTGTTGTCTTAAGCTATTTCTTGGGTAAACTAATGAAAGGAGAAGAAAATGAAAAATGAATGTATAGTCAGGGTGGGGATCATAACATAGAAAGATTAATAAGGGAAAGAGAAGAGACAAAAACAAGGAATGCTTATTGAAACAGCTGCTCTATTATCATATTGTGCTTGATAGAAAATGCTTCTGATAGAAACCAAATCCAAATTTTCCAATGTGGTCCCTTCCAGATACACAAAAGGACATTAGGACTGGGAAGGTTGACTAGCCAGCATGGCATGATTGAGTATAGGAGTTGTTTTCAACTCCTAACAACCACATAGTTAGATTGTCTCCATCTTTTCAACCCGGTCTTTTAAGTCTTCCAATGATGCATTCGTTGAATTATTTGGGAAAAAATAGATATAATTAATATATAATTAATTCAATTTTTATCATATGCTCTTCATGATTCATGAGCCATAATTTATTAAATCAACCAATTGGTTGGGTCGGCATAGTACTGTTAGCCATAAATTATGGCTTGCCTGCCATAGTGACAGACTATGTGTGAAGTATGGAATCAAGTTTCCCACAAATTGAAACAGCTGGCAAATTAGTTGAAGCCAAAAGAAATTGAAACATCCTTCAAAGGCTTTTTAGAACAGTTTTTTGTTCATGGAACTAGTTGCAATAATAATTTTAACAGAGCTCTGATCACTCGAAGAAATCCAAAAATCACCAATTGGAGTTTATTGCCTTGTAATTTTAGTTATGTAGGAAGTGGGCACATTCATTTCCTTCTCCCATTTGAGTCATAATTCACATCTTTGAAATTTGTGCGGCCCAGCGTCTCAACCAAATTTCAAAATGGGTGTTGGAGTTGGGAATTTCTTTTTCCAAACTGTTAAGGACTGCATACTTTAGCCACAACGACCACTTGTCAGTTTCTCTGGGGATTTCCTTTAGGTTATACTGTGGTGGCTCATATATTCCTTTTCTTGGTTGTAGGTTATATCGAAGCAGCCGTGATCCCTGCTGGTGCTCGACGTATCCGTGTGATGGAGGACAAACCTGGCCACAGTTTTTTGGGTAAAGAGAGAAAGAGTGAGAAACACAGGGATTTGGTTGAAGCATAGCATTTCAAACAACATGACTGGGGCTTTGGAGAAGAGTTTATTTCATGGACTGTCATTATATCTCAAAGACTTTTACTGCTAGCTGTCAGTGTTGCAATGAAACTCCCCATTTCATTCAGCACAAAGTTCATCCCAGTAAGATGAACTTTATTGAAGAAGTCATCTTGGCACATCTGGGAAAATCCGAATCTGAGAGTTCTGGGTTTTCCCTTCCCAACTGAAAATCAAAAACCCAGCCCCTGCACCCACCAGTCTATCACATGGCCCAGTCAAGCATCAGTCCAACCGGAGACATTCCTCCAGCCATTCCTCTCCAGGAGCAGGATAACTTGTCCTTGACTCTATGAGAAGAATGTTGTTGAGTCTAATCTTTCTCCTTTCTATGAAATCCTTCCTATGGTGACCCAGGGCATGGCACAAAGGCAACACAGTCAAATAAGCAAGAAGAGTCCCTTTATTATCTCCAACTTTGCCCCCAATGTCCAGGTTACCTTCGGCTGGAGAAAAACTCTCCCAGGAAAATTCAGTCCAAAACAAGGTACTCACAAACTATAACTTAAAATCCAAACAAACCAAACTGAAGTAATTAGTTTGACAGGGGAGGAGAAGGAATTTCAAATTTGAAAGCACGGCAAAACTCGCACAGTTGGGAAGATGCCAGGAATCCAGATAAGCCACAATGATACAAGATAAACTCACGTTTGCTCCCAACAGCTTGCTCCCAACAGCTTGCCTTTTTATATACACTGTGTTCCCAGCTGCAGCTAATGAAGGGAATTGGGGCCCTTTCCTCTCCTGTAAGCCACGTAACCCTCAGAGGTCAGCAAAATGAGGACCCAGATTATTGGAGGCAATATGCTGACCTTGCAAACTGTAAAGCACAATAGACCAGTATATAAACCTAAAAACTATTGTCATTTGGTGGGAAGGGTTGCAAAGGCAAACAGACAGTTCCACCAGAAGCACCTGTTGATACACCGCAAGATGACTGAGAACATGGTTACTCATTACCTGAAAAGCCAAGTGGAAGAAGTCTAGTTTCATTGCTGGAAGCACGTGGCTCCTACTGACAGTGCTTCCTGTTCTTCAGCTTGTCCCACCTCTGACCTGTGTGGGAACTAATTTAGATATCATCCTTGGCTACCATGGGTTTGATTTAACACTAATACTCTTAAAATAAAGCAAAAACCTTCTTTTCTTCTTTGGTGGATCCTCAGTGGTTGGTCACTATCAGGAGCCTCGGTGGCGCAGTGGTTAAGAGTGCAGTATTGCAGGCTATTTCTGCTGACTGCCATCTGCCTGCAATTTGGCAGTTCAAATCCCCCCACCAGGCTCAGCCTTCCATCCTTCTGAGGTGGGTAAAATGAGGACCCCAAATTGTTGGGGGCAATAGGCCGACTTTGTCAAACTACTTAGAGAGAGGGCTGTAAAAGCACTGTAAAGCGATATATAAGTCTAAGTGCTATTGCTATTATACCCTATTTCTTAGCATTTTATTTTAAATTGCTGTAGAGACATCAAGATAGGACTTTTATTGTTGTCTATCTGCTTTACTGTTTTAACCCTGAAGATTGTGGTATAACCAGAGTGGCTTTTATGAGGTGTACGGAGAAAATATCTGCCCAGAAAAATCCAGAATTCTGGAATTTTGTGCAACTCTCCATTTCTGCCCATGGCGTCTTGTCATCCTCAGCTCTAGCTTAGTTTTAGAAATTAGTCACGTATTTGGCTTTGGTGATTCCGTTAAGTGTTGTCTGCCTGCTTTCGAGCCTCTTTTCACATCCACATGGGTTAGAAACTTTCTTTCTGAAAAAACCCCAACAACAATGGTTCGCTCAGGAAGCTGCTGGGAATGTTCAGTATCACATTTTTACAGGATCTCCTCCAAAAAAACAGATCGCTGCCAAGATTATTCAACATCTTGCCTGGTCTGCTGCTTTTATTTCTGCTTGTATGGCAAGGCAGTATTTGGGGCTAAAATGTCTCTATTTTTCTAGGCTTTGACATAGGAAAAAATGTCTGCCGGCACTCTGGCCTCTTGCAAATCTTTTGAATTTTTGAAAAATCAGCTTTTTTTATTAACAACTCGATTCATTTGGATTAATTATTATGAATGAGATTAATTTGGATAGCTGCTGCCAGTCCAAGATTCTCAGGTATCAGCTGGAATGAAGACAGACGTTAAAAAAAAGTCACTCCTATGATATCGATATCACAGAGTGATTCCCAGCCTCTTTCAACTTTTGCCTACCTGTTGATCCAATGCTAGTTGGCAGACGTGACTGCTTTTGTTGTTGTGGTTGTTGTTTTTAAATGTGGTTGTCAAACTTGACTGTTCATGGTAAGCTTCCAACTCCTTTACTGCTTCTGTCTGTTCAGCCTCGTTGCATTAAAATGATCTCATCTGTCTTCATGTTTTGAGAAGGAGATCTTCCTTTCTAAAGAACAAATTAACTCGTGTTGATAGATTCACTTTTACAAAGCAGCTGTAACTGAATTCCATGAAAGGCAGCCTTCCTCTCCCCCACCGTCTCCCCTGTTTACTACAGAAAATTGCTATCTATACATCAGTACAAGTAATCCTTGTCTTATAACCGTTTGTTTAGTGACTGTTCAAAGGTACAGCAGCAGTGAAAATAGTGACTTATGGCTGTTTTTCACAAGTACGACCTTTGAAGCATCCCCACTGTCAGGTGATCAAAATTCAGATGAATGGGTGTGTATTTATGACAGTTGCAGTGTCCTGGGATCATGGAATCACCTTTTGTGACCTTCTGACAAGCAAACTCAATGGGAAAGTCAAATTGTCTTGTCAATCTGTATTGCTAAGTTAACAACAGCAGAGGTAGCATTAACCACTGTGGCAAGACCCAAAGGTGCTTTTTCAAAAGGCAACTGGACTTTCTTGTTATTCTTTGAAGAGATTTCGCTTCTCCTCCAAGAAGCTTCTTCAGCTCTGACTGGATGGTAAGGAATGGAAGGACTTATACTCCTTGTAGACAGTCATTTGCATCCTTTGAGAAAGTCGTTGAAGCCACTTGGAGGTTTGTCTGTGTCCTCAGCAACTCTCTGTAAAAAATGCAAATGACTGTCTACAAGGAGTATAAATCCTTCCATTCCCCACCATCCAGTCAGAGCTGAAGAAGCTTCTTGGATGGGAAGCGAAACATCTTCAAAGAAAAACAAGAAAGTCCAGTTGCCTTTTGAAACAGTATCTTTGGGACAACCATGACCTGGATGATTGAAAATCTCCATAGACATTTAACTGGCAAGGAAGTTTATAAAATGGAGTAAAACTCATTTAACTGTCTTGCTTGCCAATGGAAATTTCAGGCTCAATTGTGGTCATCAGTAGAGGACTACCTGTAACTATAACAAAATCCTGGGCAACCGGGTTTAATTAAGACCCTGAATGGAGCTGGGGTGTGGAGTTAGGAGAGGAAATTGGTCAGGGGAAGATCCATTTCTCTATTTTCATGAGCAGAGAACCAGATAAACAGGATTCGCTATTTTCCAAAGAGCATCCTCTGTGTATTTACAGATCGGTTACCGAGTCTCAACATAACAATTGGAAGTTTAGCTTTGTCCGAGTCTTGCAGCAAAATGAGGGCACGAATCTAAACAGAAAAGTGGAACAATTGCAAACTCAAAAGGACGATTTCCTGCCACTGTAACTTTAATAAGGTCTGAGGTTTGTGCAGACGCTGCTTGGGTTTAATCTTGGAGTGATGGCTGGAGCAAATTGCAGTAGTCAAAGTTTAGGCAAAGTATGTCTTTTTTTTTTTCCTGGATTGGCCAACACTCTTTGGAAACGAACCCGGCTGCTTCGTGTTGAATTGATGCTTGAGCGAGTTCCTTTCCACCTACTTTCATCCCATGCTGCCTGGCTTGTTTGATTTTTTATTTTATTTTTTTGTAAATTATTTTGGACAGGAAATGCCTTACACTTTGGAGGTATCCAGAGTTGGAAAGAATCTGACTTGAGAGAAAAAGTTGGTGCAAGTTTTGAGAACAGGCTGAGCGGGTTGGTTCTCATTCAGGGCTGGGGGCCCGGGGGAAACCTGGCAAAAGTTAAGTATGGAGAAAGGTGGCTTGAAGGCTAGCAATTCCTTTAGAACAGGGGGTTCCCAAACTTGGCAACTTTAAGACTTGTGGACTTGAACTATTAGAATTCTGGGAGTTGAAGTCCACAAGTTGCCAAGTTTGGAGATCTCTGCTTTAGAAGTTGGGAAGCTCCAACTAAAAACACAGGAAGCTCACAGAAAGATGGACGGAGGGTTGGACCGTTTGCTGAGGAGACTGAGTTGAATTTGTGGCCTAGAAGAGCAAGGATAACCCTCCTGAACCACTCTGCCCATTTGATTCTTTGCAGCTTTGAAAGATTCCAGTAAGAAATCCATTAATAGTGACTGGAAAATTGAACTTCCTGGTGAGTTTCAGATAGCGGGGACAACCATTCGTTATGTACGACGAGGTCTGTGGGAGAAGATGTCTGCCAAAGGACCGACCAAAATGCCACTTCATCTTTTGGTAATTGTCTAACTTTTCATTGTATTCTTCCTAAGATCTAAATGTTCTGACTGATTTTCTT
The DNA here is from genome assembly GCF_049901715.1 of Pseudonaja textilis. NCBI lineage: Eukaryota > Metazoa > Chordata > Lepidosauria > Squamata > Elapidae > Pseudonaja > Pseudonaja textilis. Next base: position 6,789,366 of record NC_142002.1, on the reverse strand, counting down.
TCATACTCACTAAAATGATTTACCTGTAAACGCCAAAGAGATGGAATATGCCTCCAGATAAAGTGGTGGAAGTGGGAAGATCCTGGTCTCAATCTTCTGATTGGCCAAGTCCTTACCAAATAATTTACAAACTAACAGACTTGGAAGGGACCTTAAAGATCTTCTAATCCAACCTCCTGCTCAAACAAGAGACCCAGACCATTTCAGACAAATGGCTGCCCAGTCTCTTCTTGAAAACCTCCAGTGATGGGGCACAGACAACTTCTGGAGGCAAGCCATCCCACTAATTAATTGTTCTCAATAACAGGAAACTTCTCCTTAATTCTAGGTTGGATCTCTCTTCGATGATCTTCCATCTATTTAATTTTAATTTTACGATGTGTATAGCACTCTCTCTTGGTCGTAGCCTGTGTTCCCATCTAGATTGCAGACTACAATTCAACTGGGCTAGTCCCCAAATGAACCATCCTGAGCTCATTAGAATGAATGAGATATAAATACATAATGTTTAGGATCGGGTCCAGAACTAGGGTTTTCATTAAAAGGCTTTTGTGATGTGATGTCTTGTTACTATGCAAAATTTATTGTTTGCTATTTTGAAAACTTGGCTGAGAAAGAGTTTGAAAACAATAATAGTAATAACAAACAGAGAAACTGTTATGTAACCCAGCCAGGTGCTTCCCAGATGAGTTTTAAAGTTTTTGTTTCACAGAATTCCAGGGCATCTCTTGGATTATTATGGACTGGGGAAGGGTAGCATAAAACCCCTCTGGAAAGTCCAGCATATTGTGAATATTTCAGGAACATGTTGCAAGATACAATCTCAGCAGGGTCTTTGCTCGGATTCTAAAGGAATAAGAAGGGCACGTTAGGACATGTTTGGGACTTTTCTGCAGGTGTGCATTGCAAGGGGAGATCAGATTTAAGCAGCTTGCTTTTCAGAGAAGCTTCGGCATGGTTCCCCCCTCGCCCCTAGTGCTTTTCGAATCGTTTTTCTAAAAGCCTTAAAACATCATCACCTGGATGGAAGTAGGATGACCTCTGTCGGAAGCCAACAAGGGAGAACGAGAAAGTGTAGGCAAGGAGACACACCATAGAGCCGTTGCACGAAATTAGTTTCAGATGATCCATTAATTTCTGCAGTCTTGTTTCCAGATTGAGAGGCTTAAGAAGGTTATTTTCTTCTCCCTTTTTAATGGAACTTGCCTGAAATGCATTACTATAAGTATGTTTCTTGGAGAAATGAGTCTACAGTTAGGTATGTTTCAGACCTCCACTTGGCAACCAAAGAGTCCAAGGAAAGGCTGCATCTTTCCAAGCCTGTACAGCAAAATTATTCACATCTCGTTTGGTTAAATGAGGGCACGTCTTGCACTGGCTGGGGCTGAAGCTTCTTGGAGCTTGCAAAAAGCTCTCAAACTATAGCTCCAATTGTCTGGTTGCCTGAGCACTGGCTCCCGACACAGACTAATAAAGCTCCTTCTGCAGCCGCAGATGTGTCGGCTATTTTCTCCCCCCGCCCCCACTCTGTCTTGCAAAAGATATTTGTCTCTTTTCATACGAGCCAGCAGAACCTTTAAAAAGAAAAAAAGGCCCCGAAGTTCCTGCTTTCATAAGAAAGAAAAGGGACCAGAATAGCCTCTGGGGTGTTCAAGGAAGCAGAATTTCACCGCAGATGTTCACACAAGCGCATGCCTTCAAACTGAACCTCAGTCTTCAAGAAAAGCATTTAAGGGATGATCCATTTGCATGCTATTGGGCTCTGGCCTGGACCTGGATCAAACTTGGGAGTGCATAGTTGTCAACCCCTGGTCTCTGACATCATCTGCTGGAACAGCTGGCTGGAATCTGATGCGCCGCAAAGAGAAGGGCCTGTCTTAGAGACCGAGGTGTGGCTAGAAGCCAGATTTCAAGTGTTTTAACCAGGTCAGGCCAAACTGGAAACTTCCTCTGCTAATGGGGCTTGCTCCTATACCTCCCTCAGGTCTTCTCAAGTAATTCAGTAGACTGGTCTCTCTTGGGTTGAGAGTTGATTATTTCTCATTGGCTTGTTTCTTTCTCAGCCTTCCTCCAAGGAGTTCAAGGGAAAAAGCACTGTTTCTCCTCCTTCCCCTTGCATTTTGGTCACCACACTATAAAAAAAAGAGGTTCAGACTCTAGAAAGAGTGCAGAGAAGAGCAACCAGGATGATGAGGGGACTGGAGGCCAAAACATATGATGAACAGTTGCAGGAAATGAGTATATCCAGTCAAATTAAAGAGAAGGACTGGGAGTGACTTGATAATCTTCCAATACTTGAGGGACTATCACGAAGCAGAGAGGGTCAACCTTATTCTGCAAAGCCCCTGAGGTCACCACACTATAAAAAAGATGTGGAGGCTCTAGAAAGAGTGCAGAGAAGAGGAACCAAGATGATGAGGAGATTGGAGGCTAAAACATACAATGAACGGTTGTAGGAACTGGGCCTGGCTAGTCTAGTGAAGAGAAGGACTAGGGGAGAGATGATAGCAGTCTTCCAATATTTGAGGGGCTGCCACAGAGAGGAGATGGTCAAGATGTTTTCCAAGGCACCCCAAAGACCAGACAAGGAGCAATGGATGGAAACAGAACAAGGAGGGAGATTCAACCTGGAAATAAGGAGGAATTTTCTGTGAGAACAATCAACCCATGGAACAGAAGTTGCCTTCGGAAGTTGTGGGAGCTTCATCACTGGAAGCTTTCAAGAAGAGACTGGACTGCTATCTGTCAGAAATGGTGCAGGGTCTCCCACTTGGGGGGAGGGTTGGACTAGATCAGTGGTCACCAACCAGTGGGCCGGGAACCACTGGTGGTCCGCAAGAAAATTTTGGTGGTCCGCAGAGAAATGTCCCCACCCAAAGCACTCCCTCCAAAGCAATTCACCCAGGCTGCACAGGAACATAAGGCTGTGCTACCCACATGGCCCGTCCACCTGCTGTCCCCCACCCTTCAGCTGAACGCAAACCTTACCTTGAGTAGAGCCACGCGAGCTGGACCTGGAAGGTAAGACCAATGATGGGGGAGGGAAATCTGCCCTGAAGTGGCTTGCTGACGTTGGTGGGAAAGTTGGTCCCATATTCCAGGGCTGCAGGAGTCACAGGACTGGCCCTCTGGTCATCCTGGAGCAGCTTCTCCTCCATCTGGGTGCACTGGCTTGTCATGGACTGGAGGAGCTGCTCTGGGATGACCAAAAGGCCACTCCTGTGACTATTGCAGCTCTGGAATACGGGACCAACTTTCCCACCAACGTCAGCAAGCCACGACCAGTCAAAATTCATATTAGTGGTCCAGAGGATTTAAAATTATGAGTTTGGTGGTCCCTGACATCCAAAAGGTTGGTGACCCCTGGACTAGATGACCTACAAGGTCCTTTCCAACTCTTATTAATCTGTAATTTTATCATTGTGACAACAAGGTGAAGTTAATTGTGGTAAAAGAGAACGAGTAGACTAAGTCTTCCTATGGTGGCTAAGTAAAGTTTTGATCTTTTCACCGTTCAGGTCAGCTAAATGGGGTCATGGTTATCCCAAAGGTACTTTTTACAAAAGACAACTGGACTTTTTTGAGGGGCGGGTTGAAAATCTTTTGCTTCTCATCCAAGAAACTTCTTCAATTCTGAGGAACTGAACTGATTTTTTTTTTTTTTTGTATGAGAAGCAAAATGTTTCCAAAGGGGGGGAAAAAACCCAAAAGTCAGGTTTCCTTTTGGAAAAAAAAGCCCCTTTGGGACAAAGCTGTTTCCCTCCAGCTGAGTTGGATTCAGGGCCTTATTGCAACTTGTAGAGGCCGAAGATGGGGGAGACCTACCAGGGCTTGCTGAATCCTTGCACCAGTGTAACTATATGTATTTTTTCCTACCAGTTTTTAAAATCCATGAGTCAGGAAAGCAGTTTTCACCTCTTGGATAAAAGCAATAGGCTGAATATCTGTCAAAGGGTTACTTTGCTCTGCCATGCCTCCCCCATAAAATGCATTATTGGTAGCCACCCTCCTGAAAATGGTCAGAGCTGAGTCAATCACGCAAGTGGAATTCTGGTCCTGCAGGGGACACGGTGCTTTAGAACTTATCTTTCTCTCCTGACATATTCACAGGAACTGTCCTCAGATTAAACGCGATAGAAGGACATTAAATAAATGTGCGGGAAATGATCTTACTAGCTTGATTGAAATTAATGCTTCATTAAATCACACTTTGTTTTTTCCCATGGCTCCATCAGCTTCTTTGGTCTGACCTCATCCTCTCTTTGAAGTGCATCCTCAAAACATCACTCAGAAGCTAAGAGAGTGTCGCTGTCCATTCCAGTCCCGAAGTTTTGCAATTCAAGATCATTCCATCAAAGACAGCACTTGATTTCTCTCTTATTCAGAGAGGGGAAAGCAGTTACAGATGACTCAGATTAGTTGGAAAAGTTCCATACTACATAGTAGATCATGCTGCATTTCTGTATTCATTTCAGTTTGTTGAGTGGCTTCTAAATTCTTAATGGCTGTATCAATTGCACCCGTGCCACTTGGCAGGATAGAAAGACTCTGTCCCCTGACTAAGGTAAAAGTAAAAGTTCCCCTTGCACATATGTGATAATGATTTCCAGTTCTAGGGGATGGTGCTCATCTCCATTACAAAGCCAAAGAGCCAGCGCTGTCCGAAGACGTCTCCGTGGTCATGTGGCTGGCATGACTAAATGCTGAAGGTGCACAGAATGCTGTTACCTTCCCACCAAGGTGGTCCCTATTTTTCTGCTTGCATTTTTACATGCTTTTGAACTGCTAGGATGGAAGCTGGGACAAGTCATGGGAGCTCACTTCGTTACGCGGCGCTAGGGATTGGAACTGCCGAACTGCTGACCTGCCCCCTGCCTGCTCATCCTTAATTCCAATCTGGTCTAAAGTCAGAAACGTACCTTCAGGCATCCTGAGCTCAGCCCCCAACAAAGCAGAGGTGGTAGTTCAGTAGGTTCTGACCAGTTCTGGAAAATCGGTAGTGGAGAACCAGCAAACACCACCTCTGACCGGCCCTGCCCCCATCTATTCTTTGCCTCCCAAATCCCAGCTGATCGGCTGGGTCTTCTTTGGTTGCCCTGGACAAGAGATCACACTATGCCCACCAAGCCACGCCCACAGAACCAGTAGTAAAAAATTTTGAATCTATCACTGCAACAAAGGTGTTTTACCTAAAAAAAAAAAAGCATGACTGCTAAAACATTGATTCCTTTAATTTAGGTGCTTTAAGCTCAATCACCTACAAGCTTCTACTCCATTAGTAGCAATGTTTTATTTGCATAATTTATTTACATAAAGGTAAACATGGCCCATTAAAGGTATCTGAATTCATGAGTTGCTCAAAAGTCTCCTCATATGTTTATTTAATTTCCTTCTGTTGTATGTAATTTGGGGATAATTCCTATGAATAAGTTGGAACTATTCTAAGATAAGTTCTAACCACCATGTCCCCTGCAGGACAGGGGTGGGATTCAAATTTCTTAACAACTGGTTCTGTGGGCATGGCCTAATTTGTGGGTGTGGCTTGGTGATCACGTGAGTGGCTGGATGGGGCTTGTATGTAAATATTGAAAATATTTATGTAAATATTGAATTTTTTATTTAAAAAAAAGAGCAACTTTTACCCAAATCAGGCATAGCAGGCAGGCAGATTGAGTTGCTCACAGAATCACAGATTCACTCAGAGATCTACCATTCTGCAATCTATTGCCTGAGTCTGCAATGAAAAATAGAATCTTCAGTCGGGGTGGGATTCTACCAGTTCGCACCTATTGCTAGAACCAGTTGTTAACCTTCTAAGCAGTTCGGAGAACCGGTTGTTAGAAGGAATTACTGGCCTAATCCTGTAAGGAAGGCAGGAAGGAAACATTCTGGTGTTGCTTACAGAAACTGCCTCTCCGTTAACCCTTATTACATTCTTGGCAGGACTAGACTTCCTGTCTCAGGAACTTCTCTGGAGTTTTTTCCCCTCCTTTGCTGATACTTTGCTTGCGTGGAGTGACCATTCAAAGTTACAATGGCACTGAAAAAAGTAACTTATGACCATTTTTCACACTTACGACTGTTGTAGCATCCCCACAGTCATGAGAGGCCAGGCAAGGAGATGCATACCTTAATGTGAGTGATATTGAGTTGGCCATGCCCAGCCAGTCACATGACCACAAAGCCACACCCACCAACCAAGCCACACCCACAGAACCTTTTGAATCCCACCCCTGGCTTCAGTCCTAAGGAAGGTTCAGCTCTGCTTTTAGATTAGCTAGAAAACAAGAAATCCAATGATTTCCTGCTTTCTAGCTAATCTAAATCTCCCGGCACAGCAGAACAGCTGATGGTCGGGGGAAAAAATAGCAACTTACCAAAGGCAGGCAAGTCGGATGGCAGGCATACCAGGAAAGAAGTGAGTGGCCAGGGAGAGGAAGGGCAGGGCCAGCCAGTGGCATGATTTGCCAGTTCTCCAAACCGCACCGAATCATAACAACCGGTTCTATAGACCGACCCGGTAGAATCCCACCCCTGCAGCAGGACCAGAATTTCATTTGAGTTCTTGATTTAGCTCTGACCATTTGATTGTTTATAGAATAGCATCCAGAGCAGCATATGCATTAAAAGAAGGAGGAAAAAAGACCACGAAACAACCTTACACAGCTCATTAAATCCTAAATCCTCAAAATGTCTCTGAGGTGAAGAAAACAACAGCCTCATACAAAAGTAGTCTTTCCTAAACTGGTACTCTCTGGTTGTGTGGTTAACTTCAGTTGCCAGACTTCTCTTATAGCTTAGTCTTAAATATATCAGCTAGGAAAAACTGGAATTTGCACATCTGGAGCACACCAAGTTTGGAAAACTGATCTAGAAGTTGATTAATGACTCTTCTTTGCTAAAGGTCAATTTAGTGCCCCTCCCAACTGATGGGATGTGGAACGAGAACAAGGTTGGGGAGTTATTAATGTCAAAATATGCTATTTTAGCATTCCCAGCTGCATAATCAAAGAATCTGGCTTGTGTTTCTGGGATAACATGCTGCTGTTTGGTTTTTAGGAGTGTTACCAGTACTATTTCAAGTTATAGTACAATTAGTTTTTAAAGAAATATATAAAACAAAACATATCCAAGCAATTGAACTTCCATAGACTCCTCCCATTGAAATAAAACTTGGGGTCATTGCCTTAGTCTAGTGGTTCCCAAAGTGGGCAGTACTGCCCCCTGGGGGGAGGTGGGATGCCTTAGGGGGGTGCTAAGAGGGAAGGTGGCTGGCAGGGAAGTGCTAAGATGTGGCAGGGGGGCATTCGAGGTGCCGGCCCTGCAGGTTCACTCATTGACTGTAGTAACACTCCGGAGCTGGCACCTCCAATGCGGAAGCGGTGGCACGTTATGTGCCGCCACAGCCGCGTTCGACAGGCCGCCCCCCTGCCACCTCTTAGCGTCCCCAAGGGGGGCAGCAGAGGGGTGCTAAGAGGTAGCAGGGGGGTATTCGAGGTGCCGGCCGTCCCTGCAGTTTCACCCATTGAGGCTCCGGAGCGGTTCTACAGTCAATGGGTGAACCTGCAGGGCCGGTGCCTCGAATGCCCCCCTGCCACCTCTTAGCGTCCCCAAGGGGGCCAGCAGAGGAGCGCTAAGAGGTGGCTGGAGGGCGGCACATTGAACACAGCTGCAGTGGCACGTAACGTGCCACCACTTCTGCATTGGAGGCGCCAGCTCCGGAGTGGTGCTATAGTCAATGAGTGAGCCTGCAGGACCAGCCAGCACCTCGAACGCCCACCCTGCTGCCTCTTAGTGCCCCTCTGCTGCCCCCCTTGGGGACGCTAAGAGGTGGCAGGGGGGTGTTCAAGATGCCAGCCCTGCAGGCTCACCCCATTGACTGTTGTACCGCACTGGAACCAGCACCTCGAATGCGGCAGCACGTTAGGAAAAGCCGCCACCACCGCTTTCCCAAAGTGCCATTGCTGTCGCATTCTGTCTGTCTGTCCATCCATCCATCTATCCATCCAAAAGATCTGTCTGTCTGTTTGCCTGCCTGCCTGCCTACCTGTCTGTCTTTCTGTCTACCTACCTACCTACCTACCTACCTACCAATATAGGTCGATCTACCTACCTACCTATCTACCTATCCATCCAAAAAGTCTGTCTGTGTTCCTGCTTGCCTGTCTACCTACATACCTACCTACCTATCTATCTACCAATATAGATCTATGTATCTACCTATCTATCATCTATCTGTCTATCTACCTATCCATCCATCCATCCATCCATCCGTCCAAAAGGTCTGTCCGTCTTCCTGCCTGCCTACCACCTACCTACCTGTCTGTCTATCTGTCTATCTATCTACCAATATATCTATCTATCTATCTGCCTGCCTGCCTGCCTCTCTCTGTCTCTCTCTCTCATCCATCCATCTTCGAAGCTCCGGCCCCTCAGGCAAATCGGGAAAGTAGAGCAAAGCCAGTCTGGGAAGGAGGGAAGGAGAGAGAGAAAGAAAGAAAGAGAGGCCTGATGCACCAGATTGAATGAGGCCTAGTTTAGACTGAGGCCCTTTTCCACATTGAAACCTCTTTGGCTTCTATTAAAGGTTTGTGGACGAAACATGGTCAAGACTATCAGGAAGCTCTCACATTTTGTTGAGGTTTTAAACAGGATCCATTGGACCAGATCCCCACCCTAAAAATTACTTTTCCCCAATGTATTACAATTCTGAAGAAGGCAAAACCAAAATGTACTGGTAAATTACAAGAAGAACACACACACGCTCCCTTCTAACCCTGCTGGAGCAGGTGATTGGACTAGAATAGATATCTCATTATCTTTCTCCTCCCTCCCTCCCTCCCTCCTTCTTTATTTCTTTTTCCTTCTGTGCCTTCCTTCCATCTCTTCTTTGTCTGTCCCTTTTGCTTTCTTTCCCTTTTCTCTTTTGTTTTTTCCTCTTTCTCTCTCTCTTTCTTTTCTCTCTCTCTTTCCCTCTCTCAGGCTCACCCCTTTACATCAGGCTCGGCAAACTTTTGGACCTCAGGGACCACCACACTCATCATTTTAAATCCGGGAGACCACTAATATGAATTTTGACTGATGGTGGCTTTCTGGCATTGGTGGGAGAGAGAGAGAGAGATCTGATCCAACCTCTCTCTCTCCCTCTCTCACACACACAGGCAGGGGTGGGATTTAGACCCCTGAACTAAAGCTGTAAAACTCTAAAAACAGGCCAAGTAGCTCTTGGGAGGCCAGTCATATATTAGAACACTTGCGAAACAACTGGCCATTAAGTGAGGACCACTTGTATTTGATTTGCCATTCATGCCCACTCAGTCATGTGACCACCCAGCCACACCCACCCAGTCACATGACCAGCAAGCCACACCCTCAAATTAGGCCATGCCCACAGAAATTTGAATCCCACCCCTGGGTAGGGGGCACCGAGGATGAGTTTGTAGCACCAAGAGAGTGGTGGACTTAAAAAGTTTGGGAACCACTGCCTTAGTCTGAAGAAGAGAGAGAGATGTATGTCCAGATTTTTGTGAAAGATTTTGCTTCCCCTAAAATACTCAAATCTCCGATTTTTAGCTGCTTTCCTCTTTTACTGCAAAATTTCAGAAATGCATTGCTATGATTTATCCACTGGAAGTCTTTCTTTCCCCTGATCATGTCAAGTGTTTGGATGTTAATATCACCTTCATCACCCTGCCCGAATAGAGAGCCAGTTCGGTCTAGTGCAGTGATGGCTAACCTTTTCGGTACCGAGTGCCCGAAGGGTGTGCGCATGCGCCCCACTTCCCACATATGCATGCACGTCCATGCCCCCTGCCCCCGTGCATGGACCTGCCCTCATGCAGGTGTGGCAGAGACCCGAAGACCAGCTGGCTAGTGGGAGGTACGCACGCATGTGCGGCGAAGCTGAGCTGATGGCTTGCATGCCCACAGAGAATGCTCTGCACGCCACCTCTGGCATACATGCCATAGGTTCACCATCACAGGTCTAGTGCAGTGGTGGGATTCAATCTTTTTTACTACCAGTTCTGTGGGCGTGACGTGGCTTGGTGGGCGTGGCAGGGGAAGGTTACTGAAAAATCCCCATTCCCTTCCCTTCCCACTAACCTGCTTTCCAGCTCCGTTCTCCTGTGCAGGGCAACCAAAGGAGACCCAGATGATCAGCTAGGACTCCATGGGAGGCAGAGAATAGATGGGGTTGCTGGGGCCAGTCAGAGGTGGGATTTGCTGGTTCTCTGAACTATTCAAAATTTCCGCTACTGGTTCTCTAGAACTGTTTGGAACCTGCTGAACACCACCTCTGGTCTAGTGGTTAGGCTAGAAAACAGGAGACCTTGAGTTCAAGTCCTACCTTAGGCATAAAAGTCAATCACTCTCTTGGCCCAACAGGGTGGGTGTGGTGGGTAAAATAGTAGGAGGAAGGTGTGTTGGATATGTTGTCTTCCTTGAGTTATTTGTAAAAAAATAAAAATAACAAAGGCAAGATACAAACAAATAAATAAATATTGGTTCTTTCAACTAGGTACTGTTATTCCATGACCAGAACTATGGGATACATTATGAATATACCATCCCTGTGAATTATTCTACTGAAAATAGAAGTGAGCCAGAACATCAGCAGGAATCGCTGTACATATGGACGCACAGTGGATGGGAAGATTGCAATGTACAATGTGGAGGAGGTAACGTTCATTGATTTATCCAGAGAGTTGCTTCTCCTACCTGATAGCTGGAATTGTTAACATGACTTCCATTATTTATAAACTACAGCCAAACGAGACCTAGTTGCTGGGAATAAAAATGTATACTAGTTTCATTCAGGACTACAGGGTTTTTTTTTTTTTTTTTTAGACAATTGGCTTACTGTTCAGCATTTGGACCATGGTAGATCTCAAAGTAGGATAGGATAGGATAGGATAGGATAGGATAGGATAGGATAGGATAGGATAGGATAGGATAGGATAGGATAGGATAGGATAGCTCTGAGGGCTGAAGAAGCTTCTTGGATGAGAAGCAAAATTTTATACCTTTTTTGCTATAAAAAAGATGTTGAGACTCTAGAAAGTGTGCAGAGAAGAGCAACCAGGATGATTAGGGGACTGGAGACTAAAACATATGAGGAATGATTACAGGAACTGGGCTTGGCTAGTCTAGTGAAGAGAAGGATCAGGGGAGACAGGATAGCAGTCTTCTAATATTTGTGGGGCTGCCACAGAGAGGAAGGGGTCAAGCTATTTTCTAAAGCTCTTGAAGGCCAGACAAGGAATAATGGATGGAAACTAAACAAGGAGAGATTTAACCTGGAAATAAGGAGAAACTTTCTGACAGTGAGGACAATCAGCCAATGAAACAGCTTGTCTTCGGAAGTTATGGGAGCTTCATCACTGGAGACTTTCAAGAAGAGATTGGACTCCCATCTGTCAGAAATGGTGTAGGGTCTCCTGTTTGAGAGGGGGTTTGGACTAGATGACCTACAAAGTTCCTTCCAACTCTGATTATCTGTTATTTGTTATCTGTCTTCAAAGAAAAACCAGAAAATCCAATTGCCTCTTGAAAAGGCACCTTTGGGATGCCCATAGCTAAGCCAATCCTGATGACCTCTTGTGAATCATAGATGGAGCCCCGGATAAGCCAAGATGTAGCCATCATAGATGGATCCCCTGGATCCCCACTCAATCCTGAAGCTATCATCTCTGATGAAGACACCCAAGAAGCCTGGATTTTTTTAAAAAATTCTTTAATCCAGCAACCTGAGACCATTGTAACTGGAAATCTCAGCATTTGATCTGGAATGCAAACTCTTTTTTTTTTGTTCCCCTACTGAGCTCTATATCTCTTGAATTGACTGACCTGGGAAGATTGATGATCAAACATTTTCCATCAGACAAAACTGGCCTGGAGAGGAATCAGAAATTCAAGGCAATGAGCTGGAGACAATCAAATCTTCCTTCCACCTAAGTAGAAAGCACGGGCTCCCCAAACTGCTCCATAACTATTACATTATGGGAGGAACAACATGAGACTTGCCTGCCAAGAAATATGTCAAATGATCTGTTTTTGCTTCAGGTTCCTAAGTGAATACTTTGCAAAGTAGTAATTTTTGCAGGGAAAAAAAACACACAGTGGAAAGCCAAATGGGTTGCTGTTTGCCCAGATACAGGCAAATGTAGATGACCCTACACCAAAGGTGCAAATTTTGACCTTCCTCACCAGCATTGGTCAATTCTGAATGGGATCCATGCCCAACGTGGTGTTTGCCAGGACTCCGTGTTTAAGTGAAGTCTTGTCTCTACCCCTCAGTGTGACTGTGGTGCTCCTTGACAAAATATCCATCACATTGTGTCCGAAAGTCCATCAAGAGTTTACCCCGGCCCAGAGTCCAGTTTGAACTGCTTCGGTGCCAGACCGAAATCTGCGACCGTGCGCAGTTTCGATCTGTGCTCACCGCTGGAGCATCCTGAGCCGGCTGGTTTTGGGACTAAGCCACCCCATAGAGGTGGTGAAGAGTGGGGGAGACTGCCAGCAGGGTCAAGGTGAGCCACATCTCGCCTCCCCAGCTGGCCATTACTCCCTTTCCCGAAGGCAGTTGCAGCGGTGGTCAGAAATGGCTACCTTAAAGAAGAACTCAACCTGAAAAGAATGTGCAAGAGGAAGATAAGAAGAGAAAGTTTTTGGCTGACCGGGTTGAACTGGAAAAACAACAATACAAGGTACCCTGGAATTTGAATTATAAAGAACAACATTGTTCCCGACTTCCAGTTTGAGCTTCTTCGTCCACAGATGTCACTACGCGGTTTCGATCCATGCTCACTGCTGGGCGCCCGAGCTGGCTGGTTTTGGGGCTAAGCCACCCGTAGAGGTGGTGAAGAAGGGGAGACTGACTGCAGGGTTGAGGAGAGCCGCATCTCTCCTCCCCAGCTGGCCATTACTCCCTTTCCCAAGGCGGTTGTAGCGGTGGTCAGAAATGGCCACCACAAAGAACTCAACCAGAAAAGAATGTGCAGGAGGAAGATAAGAAGAGAAAGGGGAAAAACTATATAGAAAATGTAGAATAGTATAAGATATGGAACAGAACACAAAAATGAGCGTGAAATTGAGTTTGTGTCTGTATAAAGAAGTTCAACCCGGGACCATGCTATTTTCAAAAAAGAAGTTTTACTTGTATTTTGTATGTGTGAAAACCCAAATAAAACTTTATTTTTTTTAAAAAAAGAACAACATTGTTCCCAAAGAAGACTTTGAAGTGGTGAATGAGAGAGGGAAAGGAAAGGATTTGGTTTTTTTTCTTTTCTTCCCTATATTGACAACTAAGAGATTTAAGCAAGAAAATGGCAAAAATCCACTTTGACATTAACAGGTATTTAAGCTGAAAATAAAATGTCAAAGGGATAATAAAGATTTCTGGGTTCTCAAAAACTTTTAAAAGAAGGAAAAAAACAAGTGGGATCTGGAAAAATGGAGGAGACCACTTGGAAGTGAAAGGAATTAACAGTGAAACTTTCACAAGATTCCTAAAAGATACATTTTAACTGAAACTTTACAAGATAAGAGAACCCCAGGAAGAGGAAGTGGAAAAAAGAAGCAAGAAAAAACAGCTTTGGATTATTTGGATTACTTGGTGATTTTTGGATCTTTGGCTATTGGGTCTAAAGGACTAAAATTAATCGGGTGGTTATTTAAAAGTTTTTAAAATGATATCACTCTTGGAAGAATTGAGAAAGGAACTTAAAAAACAGAAAGAAGATGCACAAGAAGGAAGAGGTTCTTTTGGCTTCGTATTTCAATTTTTAGAAATGAAGATCCTGAACTATGAGAAACAACAAGAAATGCCTGTAGAACAAGAAGGGTGGAACAAAGAAGAAGCCATCTTCAATGACCAAGTGTTTCTATGTGGGGAAAAGAAAGGAAAGGGGGGAAAGAGAGTGAAAAACTTAAAATCTGAAAAAACAACCCCAAAAGAGGATAATTTGAAAAGTAATTACAACATTAGGAAGAAACAGAAGAGAGGGTTACAGAAGAGAGAATCAGAATTAGAGAGAGAAGGGGTTAAAAAGTGAAGGGAGAAGAAGAGGAAGAAGAGGGAGAAGAGGGAAAGGTAAAGAAATTATAAAGGACAGAAAGAGGACATAGAGAAACAGGGAAAATGTACAAGACAGAGATAATGGGTGAAAACTTAATTGAAAGAGGGATTCTTCAAGGGTACATAAGATAGTATTGTTATATTAGAAATAGAAATGAACTTTGAAAATTTGAAACAAGTGTGATTAAAATGATAGATAAAATACTCATTGTAATGTAATGGAATGTTTAATAAATAAATGAAATAAAGAGAATGAGAGAATAAAATTAGGAAAGGAGGGGAACATTTTAATTAATATAAATGTGTTATAAAAATTTAAGTGAAGAGGAATATGAAAGAAACATGAAAAAAATATGGAAATATTATAAGTGTTCCTAGAAGTATGATATCCTATTGAAAAGAAATGTTAAAGATGTCAAAGATTATAACTAACATTAATGATAGAGCTGAATTGGAATAGAATAAGTATTTTATTTATTATTGTATATACACACTTTTAAAGAACTTAGTGCGTATTTTAAGAATGTACCAAGCAGAATTCAACTGGAAGTTATGTGTTATATTGAATGTTATAATTGTAAAGGCATAAATTGAAGTTTAAATAAGAGTTGAATGGATAAAAATTAAAAGATACAAAGGTGTCATACTCCAATTAGTAACTACGGGGGAAAATTTTTGTTTAATGAGAAAAGAAAATATGAAATTGAAACAGGACAGACAAAAGTATAAATATGATGACTAGAAAGGTATTGAAACTTAGAAAAAGATATATATAATTGAATTTAGAAAGAAATTAGATAATTAAAAGTAAGATTGAGAAAATTAAGGGAAGGGAAAAATTATTGAGAAAATGCTAAAATAGTAATAAGATATGGAACAGAACACAAAGATGAATATGAAATTGAATTTGTGTCTGTATGGAGAAGTGATAACCTGGGACCATGCTATTCTCAAAAAAATAATTTTTTTTACTTGTATTATGTTTTGTGAAAACCCAAATAAATTTTTTATTTAAAAAAAAGAGTTTACACCGGCCCAATATCCGATTTTTTTCCAACATAGACCATCCTGTCCTTGCATGGCTGGGTGGACTGGAGATTAACTTTTGAACCACTATATGTCCATGTATTTGCCATACGCTAAATAAAAATAAATAAATTTGTGGGGGGGAACCACACTAGCAAATTGCTTATAGCCAAGTAGGATTCCGTTATTTTCTGCTGCACCAATATTTCTGAAATTTAAAAATCCACTGCCAAACAACAATAGATAAATATTTTAATAAATAGCTCTGCCTTGCCAGAATGACTCTTTCCTCCTTTCTTTCTTTCTTTCTTTCTTTCTTTCTTTCTTTCTTTCTTTCTTTCTTTCTTTCTTTCTTTCTTTCTTTCTTTCTTTCTTTCCTTCCTTCCTTCCTTCCTTCCTTTCCTTCCTTCCTTCCTTCCTTCCTTCCTTCCTTCTTTTCTTCCTTCCTTCCTTCTTCCTTCCTTCCTTTCCTTTTGCATTCAGGGGAAAGGAAAACCATTGTGTCGTGCACCCAGATTGTTAACAAAACTATGATGTTGGTGAACAACAGCGCTTGCCAGTGGGCAACTCGTCCTGAGCCACAAGTCAGAAGGTGTAATGCCCATCCCTGCCAGTCCAGGTAAGAAGCTCATTGCAAAAATCAGAAATACTTTCCCCTTGGAATAGGTGTGTGGTGTCAGCCAAAAAAGCCAATCCTAAATTGCATTAACAGAGGGATTCAATCAAGATCAAGTGAGGTACTAATACCACTCTATAAAGCCTTAATAAGACCACACCTAGAGTACTGCATCCAGCTTTGGTCACCACGCTATAAAAAAGATCTTGAGACTCTAGAAAGAGTGCAGAGAAGAGCAACCAGGATGATGAGGGGACTGGAGACTAAAACATATGAAGAATGGTTGCAGGAACTGGGCATGGCTAGTCTAGTGAAGAGATGGACCAGGGGAGACAGGATAGCAGTGTTGCAATATCTGAACGGCTGCCACAGAGAAGAGGAAGGGGGTCAAGCTATTTTCTAAAGCGCCTGTAGGCCAGACAAGGAATAATGGATGGAAACTGATCAAGGAGAGATTCAATCTAGAAATAAGGAGAAACTTTCTGACAGTGAGAACAATCAACCAATGGAACAGACGTTGCCTTTGGGAGTTGTTGGAGCTTCATCACTGGAGGCTTTCAAGAAGAGATTGGACTGCCATCTGTCAAAAATGGTGTAGGGTCTCCTGCTTGAACTAAATGGCTTACAAGGACCCTTCCAACTCCGTTAAGCTATAATCTAGGTAAAGGACAAAGGTCACCTTTGTGCCCCAAAAGAAACACTTATATTTGGGGTCTTCATGAACATCATTAGGTCTGTGGGTACCTATCTAGAAAAAGGGATGAAATGAGCTGGGGCTGAAAGAGACCCTCCTAGTGAGGTAAGAGAACTGTTGGGAGCTAATCACCAATCTTCCTTCTAGCAAAGGCATTTGGAGATCAACAATACAAGACATTGTAACCATTTTATGAATAGACAAGCCCTATGGCCCATGGTAATTATTCAAGAGCGACATGCTTTCAGTTCCATTATTATTATGGTTGAGTGTGTAGTCATCCAGATGTTCTTACTGGATTTGCCATTTTTCTGCATCAAGGACCTGGGTTAGCCAGATGTTGTTTTATGATGCTCAAGGTACCTTCACAGGATGTAAGCTACTCCAAGCAAAGCTGCCTTTTGCAATTGACTGCTGGTGATTTTGTCAATGCTGACCGTGTTCAAGTGGTGCTCCAGATGTTTTGGAATTACAACCAAGGGGCCTCTTACACCTATTAAATATCAGTAGAGTTTGAAGCACTGAAGAATAAGAGCCATTGGATAGAGACTTCTAACTGCTTTTAATACTTTCTAGTAATAGAAGTTTTGATTCATCAGCTGGTCAAACAATAACCAATAACCTAGTTGAGATAATTATGTTAAACGGGCTCCATCTTGGTTTTTTTTCTTCTTCTACCCAGTGACACCTTTTGTCTGCTAAGATGTTCATTTGCTATTTGGTCAGAAACAGAGTGAAGGATATGATCTTCACTCTGATTGCTTCCCTTCATCTACAGGATAGACAATTAGAAACTGTGCATAATGGAAGCCTTTTTTTTTCAACATCATAAAATAACTACTGGTCCACCCTTAGAAGCTAAGGGGACAAGTGCCCATAACCAAGGCAATCTTACTGACTTCTAAAATGTCTTTTGAGGGAGCTTATGGTCACCTTAGAGGTCAGGCAACTAAGAGTGGCACTGTTTTTTATTCATGTGCTACACGCACATAGCCAGACAATGGTTCAAGTTGGCCACACCCTACTCAGCATTTTCTCATTCCTTCCAGGCTGACCAAACATTCACACTTCAGACACTGCCAAATGGAAACATTTTCTGAAGCGCATTCCTTTCATCTTTATAGAATTTAAATTTCCTTTTCTGTTTGCCCACCCAGATATTAGAAATGCATGCTTGGCATATTCGTTGACCGAGAACATCTTAAAGAGACATTCTCTTTCACCATGGATAGAGGCTTTTTTTAAATAAAGAGATATATCTTCTTTTCAGAAGTTCTGAGTTTGTTTTCCAAGTTCAAGTGGAATTATTATAGGATTCCTAAAGTAAGTTCTTCTGTTTTTCACTTCATGCTCTGCCTTTTTCTGTATGAGTTGTAGGAAAGGAGAACAGGGATTATAATTTCTAGCCTGCTGTCTGACATTGTGATAGAGTTACAGAGTAAATCTGGGATGTTAAACATGATAGTCACCAGAAAGAGAGATCGGGGTTTATCCTTAAGATCTGAAACGTTTGTGTCTGACCCTTTGATATTCAATTCTTCAAAAGTTGTTATGATTTCTTTGATTATCCAGCTCTACAATTGCAATACGGATAATCCTCATTTAGCAACCAAAATTAGGATTGGCCATTCAGACGTTAATCAAAGCAAACACAGACATGGTGCTTATGATCTTATTTCAGTTTTCCTTTGCTTTACCAACCTACAAAGGTTATAAATGCATGGGTTGATTGCAAAGTTACTTTTTCATTACCATTGTAACTGCAAGCATTCATTAAACAAGGCGGGTGCTAAACGGGATTGCTTCTAGTTGTCCTTTCCCGCAGTGTAAAAGTTCAAGTAGGAGAAAAAATGTCCATAAAAGATTATACAGAGTTAAATACTTCATGCAAGATGTTGTGCAGAAATTTGCAATTGTATATTTCACTCAGTGTGCTTAGCTTTTAAATGCTGTTATTATTAAAGACATAGTTTTTAAGAGTTGCCATCATCCCCAGATACAACCATTTAAAATTAAAGCTCCTCTAACAATGGAAGTCCTACCTGTCTTTAGAGGTGCTTGGCTTTTAAGATTTAGATTAAGATTCTTTGGAGGAGAATCCTTCTTTTTATTTTTGTTAGTTTTTTATGAATTAAACCAGTAAAGGTAGCTCTTCAGCTCTTTTAGAGAATTTGTAAAGTGGATCTGGTGACGTATTGCTTGTATAATCCACATTTGTTGTCGGTGCTACTTCAGCTTGTATTCTTCATCCTCCTTTAGCTAATAATTTGTGGTTTCTTTATCCTAAATTTCACTAATAATAGTAAGATAATTACTTGGGACTTTCTGGGTACCAGACAAATGATATTCAGCAAGGCCAACTTTTGTGCAGCGAAGGAGCATGGAGAATAGAATCAAGATGAACAAATCCCTACTTAGTTCACATATGCTACTAAGCTATGGCTTGTTTGTCAACTAAACAAAAGTATTTGTTTTTTGTGTGTGTGACATATGGTGCACACATGAACCGAAGAGATGAAGCTTGTACATTGACAGCACTGCTGCTTATGTCTGTTTGATGAAAGCATTGGATCCTATTTCCGTCTATCAACCAAATTCGTGATCTTTAACCACCATCTTTTGACCTCCTTCGACCCAGTTCATGTTTGGTGCTGCGTTTCCACACCGTTGCTTCAGCCCCTGCTGTCAAATTCAGCCATTCTGATGTCTTGCAAACCACTGTTTATAAGCTCTATGAAAGAAAAAAAGATGTTGAAACTCTGGAAAAAGTGCAGAGAAGAACAGCAAGGACAACTGGGGGAATGGAGGCTAAAATACACGATGAACAGTTGCAGGAATTAGATATGTCTAGTTCAATAAAAAGAAGGACTGGGGTGACATAATAGCAGTCTTCCAATATTTGAGGGGTTGCCACAAAGAAGAGGAAGTCGAGCTATTCTCCAAAGCACCTGAAGGCAGGATGAGAAGAAAATGGATGGAAACTAATCAAGGAGAGAAACAAGCTAGAACTAAGGAGAAATTTCCTGACAGTTAGAACAATTAATCAGTGGAAGGTATAGGGTCTCCCGCTTGAGCAAGGGGTTGGGCTAGAAGATCTCCAGGGTCCCTTCCAACTCTGTTCTTCTATAATTCTGAATTTGAGTAAACAATAATCGTCCTGTTCCATTAGCAGCTTTGCAATGAGTTCTTGAAAGGAGCAGATCCCAAACCCTGCATTTCTCTCCCCATATTTTCAGAATTCCTGGCTCTTCTGGAGCCCATTTACCCATCTTTTCTTACACACCACTAAACTGGAAAAAAAGTGTGGGAGTCTGTCTCCCCCCCCCGCTGCCTTTCTTTTCCTTCCATCAAAGTCACAAACTACTTTTTCCTCTCTCCAGGCAGCTATAGATCTCCTTCAGCTACAATACCACCATCGGCCCAAGTCTGCATAGCAACCTTCGTGTTCTTGAGGCGTGACAATAAATTAAGTGATGCCGTTCTCTCCCCATCCCACCCATCGTGCTATACGCCGCCACCCATCTGATTTGAGTTTGCAGCCAATCATGGTTAACCAAAGCCCTAAATTTGTATTGCTCCTGGGTTTAATTTTCTTTTAATTGGGTGGCTCACTACGGTCTTTGCCCATGCAAACCGTTCCTTGTAGCTTAATTCCTGTGCTGCTGGGTGTTTTAGAAGCAGGCCGAAAACAAAGACGACTTTGCTTTGTGATGGAGGTGGCAGTGAGATTGCCAGTCAGGTTGACAGGCTCAAACAATAGGCTAGAATTTTTACTTCCCCCAAAGGGGGTGATTTTTCATGCTTTATTTCATGCTCCCCCACATCTAGGGCTCTAACCGCTTTTTTTTGACGTGAAGTTTTCCAAATCAGAGAGGAAAGCTGCCTTCAGAACAGATTTGCCCTAAGTGCTTAATGGGTGCCATAACAGCATTTATCAGATGCATTCCTTTTCGTCCTAACTGCCAGTTAAGGCTTGCTTTGAGATGTTCCAGCTTTATACCTTAGATCTGTTAAGAGACTAGTGTATAGTATCTGGGAAACCTGGAAGAGCAGACTGATGAAAAGTTGAAGAGCAATACCACCAGCAATAGCACTTAGACTTATATACTGCTTCCCAGTGCTTTACAGCCCGCTCTTAAGCAGTTTACAGAGTCAGCCTCTTGCCCCCAACCATCTGGGTCCTCATTTTACTGAGCTCAGAAGGATGGACGGCTGAGTCCACCTTGAGCCGGTCAGCATTGAACTGCCGAACGGCTGGCAGCAGCCAGCAGTCAGCAGAAGTGGCCTGTAGTGCCGCATTCTAAGCACTGCGCCACCACAGCTCATTGGTCCCTGTTCTAGGCTCTAGACATAGTCTACAACAAGGACCCCTCCCAAACTTTTCAACTCATTGACCCCTTCATAAAGTTTCAGATTATTAATCAGCCCCCAGGCATGTACAGTATTGTACGAAAAGCATTTTGTAATCACTATTCTAACTAATAGTACTATAAACAATAATAGTAGTAATAGACAATTCAAGGTAACTCTTACTGATGGCTGACATCAGATCCTGGGTAACAGTCTCACTGTTAGCTCCTCAAGCTAATGGAGCTCTACAAAGACACCCAAAATTATCACCCCCAATCAACTTCCTATCGTTTATCGGCCACCTACTGACCCCCAGACATTTACTGTCCTCTTGGAGACTCAGATAACAGATAATCAGAGTTGGAAGGGACCTTGTAGGTAATCTAGTCCAACCCCCTGCCCAAGCAGGAGACCCTACACCATTTCTGACAGAGAGTAGTCCAGTCTCTTCTTGAAAGTTTCAAGTGATGGCGCTCCCACAACTCCCGAGGGCAAGTTGTTCCATTGGTTGATTGTTTTCACTGTCAGAAAGTTTCTCCTTATTTCCAAGTTCAATTTCTCCTTGTTGAGTTTCCATCCATTGTTCCTTGTCTGGCCTTCAGGTGCTTTAGAAAATAGTTTGACCCCCCCTCTTCTCTGTGACAATGCCTCAAATATTGGAACACTGCTATCATGTCTCCCCTGGTCCATCTCTTCATGAGACTAGCCATGTCCTGCAACTGTGCTTTATATGTTTTCACCTCCAGTCCCCTCATCATCCTAGTTGCTCTTCTCTGTACTTTTTCTAGAGTCTCAACTTCTTTTTATAGTGTGGTGACCAAAACTGGATGCAGTACTCTAGGTGTGGTCTTACTAAGGCTTTATAAAGTGATATGAGTACCTCCCTTGATCTTTATTGCATCCCTCTGTTAATGCAACTTAGGATTGCATTGGCTTTTTTGGCTGCTGCTGCACACTGCTGGCTCATATTTAGCTGGTTGTCCACTAAAATTCCAAGATCCTTCTCACAGTTACTGCTATCAACCATTGGGGGTTGACCTTGTCCACTTCGGGGAACCCTAGTCTAGAATTGTAGATCCCATTTAAATCATCCAAGGAGCAACCAGATGTTTTCAGAAGCATCTGATAATTGCACAAAAATTTTTGATTTAAATTTGTGTGTATTTGTAATAGAGCAGTGAAGCACTTCAGAGTCAAAAGGCACTCAGAGCTGGGGACACTCAGGTAGCACCAGTGAATAATGCATTTACCCAACTGTATTTTTTCTCAGGATCACCCAGCTGCCACACAATCCTGGGAAGAAGCACTTGATTTCAGAAGTTGTCAACGGATGCAACATGAGATTGAGGCATGCCCCCATGCCCGGCAGGTTCCCAACTGATGGGGCCTAATTCTGCTTTCAAAAAACCGAGCCCCCAAAATTGGATATGGGCAGATATTGAGATCATGTAATTGCATAGTAAGACTGAGCATCACATCTGCCCTGTGATAAAGCAGAAACTGAATCCATATTCTGCTAAAACTCTCGTGTTTCTTTGTGTGTGAACCCCATTTAGAAATGGTTCGTCATTTTTGACCAAGGGACTTCACACAGGCTAACTTGTGTCCAAAATCCTAAACCCGTGACTCCCATGGAATCTGGAATATTTAATAAAACATTTTACCCATTTTATCCATGTCATAAAATGTTTCTGATAGACAAGTCTGGATATTTATTGATTCAGGACAGTCTGAATTATTAAGAACCTTTCCAATACATTAGAAGCTCTGCCATTGTTAAAGATGTCGAGGAATCTGATAAGCAAATAGCTCTGAAACAATGACCCAATGGGTCATGGGTTATCTAGTATCTCTTACTTACAAGGATTGTGACGGTCCTGGCATTCTTTTCTTGATTGTTCGAACAGGTGGGTTACAGGACAGTGGAGTCCTTGCTCTTCAACTTGTGCCAAAGGCCTCCAGCATCGGGAAGTAACATGTGTCTATCAACTGCAGAACGGGAGCTATGTCAACACAAGAGATCTCTACTGCCTTGGTCCCAAGCCAGCAACAATACAGAGCTGCGAAGGCCGAGACTGCCTTTCCATCTGGGAAGCTTCAGAATGGTCTAAGGTATTCCCAGTCTGATTGAAGGAAGGGCAGATAATTGGGATATATGTAGCTAAATATTTGCTAAAGTTAATTTGTTCAGATTACACAAAGTGCAGGACCATAACAACAACCATAATATAAACAAATACAATAAATATGACCTTGTAGATGACCCCCACTCGGTCAAGGACCTTGGAGTTCTCATCTCTATTGATCTAAGTGCTAGAGTCCACTGTAACAGCATAGCCAAAAAGGCATTAAGAGTTGTTAACCTAATCCTGCATAGCTTTTTCTCCAGTAACATTGTACTACTAACTAGACCATACAAAACATTTGCTAGACCAATTGTCGAATACAGCTCAACTGTCTGGAACCCGCATTTCATATTGGATATTAATACAATCGAGAGAGTCCAGAGATACTTTACAAGAAGAGTCCTCCACTCCTCTACTCATCACAGAATACCCTATGCCACCAGACTTGAAAGTTTAGGCTTAGGCAACCTAGAACTACGCCGCCTTCGGTCCGACCTAAGCGTAGTATATACAATTATTCATCGCAATGTCCTACCCGCCAATGACTACTTCAGCTTCAATCACAACAATACACAAGCACACAATAAATACAAATTCAAGGGAAACCGCACCAAATTTGATTGCAGGAAATACGACTTCAATGCTTAGAATACACTATTTGACTCCATGGTTTCTTCTCCAAACCCCCCCAAAAAACTTTAACCTTAGGCTGTCTACTGTTGACCTCATCCCTTTCCTAAGAGGTCTGTAAGGAGGCATGCATAAGCGCACCAATGTGCCTCCTGTCCCTGTCCTGTTGTTTCTTTTTTATTCGTATCCATTTCATGTATTCATAATCATGCCTATACTTATATTGGTTATCTAACACATGCTTGACAAATAAAATAAATAAATAAATAGATAAATAAATAAATAAATGCCATTGCTCCTCTGGAGTACTGGGAGATGCAAGCTTTTGGGGACATACAGTTTAGAGCCCTTCCAAGCTAGCCCATCTCAGAAGGTTAGCACCCCTCTACTGTCCCTGTACAATGGGTCATTTGGCAGTTCGGTTTTTAGCCTTTGAGTCAAAGCCCCACCATAAGTGCCTGTGGAGATTCTCCGCCATCCAGGTTATGGTTGCCCCAAAGGTGCTTTTTCAAAAAGGCATTTGGGGTTTCTTGGATTTTTCTTGGAAAACATTTTGCTTCTCATCCAAGAAGCTTCTTCAATTCCAAAAGTGAAGAAGCTTCTTGGATGAGAAGCGCAACATTTTCAACGTTTGTAAACCAAAACCCAAGAAACTCCGGTTTCCTTTTCGAAAAAACACCTTTGCAACAAACACAACTGAACATTCAATATGTCAGTTAAAATGCCGTGGCTTCCCACTGGGAATTGTGGAATTTGAGAGGAGGACACCAATTAAAAATAAAATAAATTAAAGAAGCCTCCCAGCCAAAGTTTACATTTATGCTTTTGCACTACAAAGATAATTTTCATGAGGAGGTCATGAAATTAGATACTAGGCTTTCCATGGATGGATGGGTAAGAGAGGGAGAGAAATTTAAAGTCATTTTTCCAGTTGTTCTGTAGTGTTTCAGAGCATGTTTGCTTGCAAGCTGGCTCATAAAACACTTGTCACTCATGCCCTGAACAGGGTCTGCAGTCACGTCTGCCTGGATTATGTCTTTTTAAAAACGTTTTCTTTTCTAAGAAAGATGGTGAGCTATGCATGTTGAGATCTGCCCTTCGCTGCAATGATCATCATGCTAAGACATGCTTCTAAACTGGACTCCTCTAAATGGAGATGCTGTATTTGGCGCATATTCAGAAAAGAACTCAGAGAGATCTCCTATCTATTTATTCGGTCCATAGTCTGTTCGTCAGTGATCCGTGGAAGGGTGGGGAGTGAAACATGATTTGTAAGAAAAAGAATATTGGGTCTTTTCATTAGGATTCCTTTACCAAATACCAATGATGACCCCTTGACAGTTCTTTAGAATTGGTTAAGAAAAAGGGATGTTCCAAACACAGAAAGATGCTTTTGATTCCAGCAATGGATGAATGGCCGGAAAATGTAATGGAATTAGCAGAGATGGCTAAATTAACTGCTTTAGTCAGAGAAAAGAACACGTCCAGCTTTGTTACTGCTTGGAAATTGCTTCTGGATGTTGTGCTTGAGATGTGGAAGAGGAAGGGAAACGCTGACTTTGGGTTTTGTTAATAAGTTTGTTGTTTTAAAAAATGGCTAGTATGCATTAGTGTGTAAAAGTAAAAAAAGTTGAGGCTGTAATGTTACTGTCTTATTCTATTGTGCTAAAAAGAATCAAAAGTCAATGTTTTTCTTTTCTTTCTCTTAGCCTACACTTCTTTTCCTCCCATTTTCCTCCCCTATTTTCCCATTACTTCCATTTATTCTGTATTTTATATGCTGATATGCTTAATGAAATTATTACTTTAAAAAAGCGATGTTGCCATTATGCAGAACAGGCTAACTGATGGCCATAGATCCCTAAGGGTTTACATCAGTGGTGGGATTCAAAAAAATGTACTGCTGGTTCTGTGGGCGTGGCTTGGTGGCGTGGTGTGGTGTGGTGGACATAGCAGGGGAAGGATACTGCAAAATCACATTCCCTCCCCACCCCACTAACCTGCTTTCCAGCTCCGTTCTCCTGTGCAGGGCAACCAAAGAAGACTCAGCCAATCAGCTGGGACTCAGTGGGAGGCAGAGAAGAGATGGGGGTTGGTGGGGCCAGGCAGAGGTGGTATTTGCCGGTTTTCCGAACTACTCAAAATTTCCGCTATTGGTTCTCCAGAACGGATCAGAACCTGCTGAATAACACCTCTGATTTACATCCAGTCTGGTTTATCCAACATGCTAAGTTTGAAAGAATTAAGTTTATAATCAGTTATGACCAAACTGAAACTAATAGTGTAAAGTTCTGCTTAATTTGAAAAATATATAATCTCAGTTCTTCTTCCAAAGAACACATTTGTGCAACAGATTTAAGATCAGCCCTGATGTGTTAAGTAGATACGTGCTACAGCTGTACTGGGAAAAGCTCATTCTCTCCAAACACAATGCATAATCTTTTTATGCTTATCTAATTTAAGTAATCTTTTGATTTAAATTTAAATATAGTACAATCTGACATTAACATTGGTGTATATATTTTTTCCTGTAAAAAAATCCATGAAGATTATTTTGAGACACATTTGGAAAATGTGGAATACTTTAAAGCTGAAACGGCTTCAAATATTTCAAGCTCAATGCAACCAAATTTCAACGCCCTCTTTTGCAGTGTTCCTCTGATTGCGGGAGGGGAAAACAGAAGAGAAAAGTCATGTGTACCAACTCACAAGGAAAGTGTGACGCAGCCACAAGGCCAAGGGACGAAGAAGAGTGCGAAGATCATACAGGATGCTATGAATGGAAAACCGGAGAATGGTCCAAGGTCAGACAATCTGCTATTTTAAAAAAATACAAAAATATAATTTGAAGCTGGTGCTTTGGATCAGTATGTCTTTTGAATATGATTCCATTCCAATTCTAGTTTGCAATTCCTGCATTAGTGTGAGGAACAGAAATACATTTGTTCATTTACATCTTGCTTTTCATAAGAATAAAGGCCAATAACTAAATACATATTTTGCATGCAAACCAAATAGGATAAAAGCCACAATAGTTTTAATTTAGTTAACACACTAAGAATTAAAAATGATTATCAAGGGAAGGGAGGGAAGGGGGAGAGGAAGAACAGGAAGGAAGGAGGGAGGGAAGAGAAGGGAAGGGGAGAGAGGGAGATAGGAAGGAGAGAAAGGAAGGAAGGAAGGAAGGAAGGAAGGAGGGGAGAGAAGGGAAGGGGAGAGAGGGAGATAGGAAGGAGAGAAAGGAAGGAAGGAAGGAAGGAAGGAAGGAAGGAAGGAAGGAAGGAGGGGAGAGAAGGGAAGAGGAGAGAGGGAGATAGGAAGGAGAGAAAGGGAGGGAAGGAAGGAGGGAGGGAAGAGAAGGGGAGGGGAGAGAGGGAGATAGGAAGGAGAGAAAGGAAGGGAAGGAAGGAAGGAGGGAGGGGAGAGAAGGCAAGGGAAGGGGAGAGAGGGAGGTAGGAAGGAGAGAAAGGAAGGAAGGAAGGAAGGAGGGAGGGAGGGAGGGAGGGAGGGAGAACCAAAATTATTGGACAGCAAAATAATTGTGCTCTCAAGCATTCATACTAAGTGGCATTTATAGTCGGTTATCAGTCCTTTAGGGAGTACTTCACACTTACTGCCTCCTTTGGGAAAATATCAAGCAACCCCTTCCATATTATTCCAACTGCAGCTAATGTTGGGAGACCACCGCTTGCTTCGCCAGTTCATGGGGAGTAAGACCGAGACTTACGAGCTGACGGTTCAGTCCCTTAATAGTGTCTTTCGTCAGTGCAAAACTTTTATTTTCTAGAAGACTCGGGGTAGGGGAGCAGACTTTGTTCTGCCTTGAATGCCTCTGCGGATGGAATCATGGATTCCATCCGCACAGTTCAAAGGCCAGCTTGGGTAGGTGAGGAGACCCTTCCTCTGGCAGCCCCACCTCATCCTGGGAATCTGGCCACAAGCCAAAGGTCCCACGCCTTCCCAGCTGGGAAACGACTCCCGCTTTCTTTCCATCTTCTGCACCTAATGGAAGAGTCTTCCTACCCAGGACTCTGGGAGGACTCCGGTTCCAACCAGAACATGTCCGGAAGCCTCGGCAAGGGCTCGACTGAAAAAGGAGGGAAAGAAAGAAAGAAAGAAAAAGAGAGGACATCTTCAGGACGTGGGGCGGCTGCCGAGCTCTGTCACTGGCAATAAAGCCCCTTTGAAAAATGGCCCCCAGCCACCTGCCCTCCCCGTGATGAGAGGAGCTGCCAGCTGCGCCTTGCATTCGCCCCTGAGATCCTGGCAAGCGGCTTATTCCTCCCAGCAGGACCTGTGAAACCCAGGGAAATTCTCATTTCCTTTTAGAATAACCCAGCTTTTGTCTTCTCCTTTGAGAAGGAATCTGCAGTCATTCCTCGCTGCTGGGAGTGACGGGTGGCCCCTAAATTGTGGCCGAGCTGTTTGGCAGGGGCTTCCAGTTTTTCTCTGCAATGGGGAGGCAGAGGAAGCTAAATCTTTGGGGGGTGGGGTTGGAAGACTGCCAGTAAGTTTCTTGTCATTTCAACCAGCCACGAAGTCAAGGACCATCTAGATAAATCTGATCGATCTAATGTCCTTTTCCAGTGGGCCTCGGCCTCAGTTCTATCTCTGCATTAACATAAGTCGTGATGGGTCTCTCTCTCTCTCTCTCTCTTTCGTCTAGTGTTCTTCAACATGCGGCAAAGGCCTTCAGTCCCGTGTGGTCCAGTGCATGCACAAAGTCACAGGTCGCCATGGCAACGAGTGCCCCACCTTCTCCAAACTTGCAGCCTATCGCCAGTGTCACCAACAGGCTTGCAACGAGAAAATCAATGTCAACACAATTACTTCCCCAAGACTTGGTCAGTATGCTTCCCCTGGGTTTTGAGTTCTGGACTCTCTATTGGTCACCTTCCTCTCTCAAAACAAACTTAAGAAGCCCGGATTTTTTTTAAAAAAAAAGTCAGTGTCCCTCTGCTGGGTCTCACATTTGTTGTGACTTTGCCAATGAGCTTTTCCTTTTTTTTTTTTTTTCTCACCCAAGAAAGTTTTCCACCTAAAAAAAATTTAACGGAAGGAAACACCGAGAATTATATACACAGCATACTTTTGAAGTTGGTAGGTGTGGGGAATCCAATTCCCAGAATTCTAAACATGCCATGAGATCCTGAATCAGGTCTTGATTCAGGACACAACTGGAATTGGGCAGGTTATGAAACAGATCATTACGGACTAGATAGAAAGGAGATGGATGGACGGACGGACAGATACCTGACAGTGAGAGCGATTAATCGGTGGAACAGCTTGCCTGCAAAAGTTGTGAATGCTCCAACACTGGAAGTTTTTAAGTAGAGGTTGGATTACCGTTTGTTTGAAATGGTATAGGGCTTCCTGCCTGAGCAAGAGGTTGGGCTAGAAGACCTCCAAGGTCCCTTCCAACTCTGTTATTCTGTTAGGGAAGAGAGGAAGGAAGGTGGCAGGTAGGCAGAGAGCAGATGATAGCAGGAAGGATAGACAAATGGTTGTGGCCCTTCAGCAGCGGAGTGAGATGAGGAGGCGGTGTGGGATTCAGGCAGGCATCAAGGCAGCCTGAGCGCTCCAAGGGGGAAGAGGGAATGTGTCAGCTGGTGTGCTCCATTCAAAATCCAAGAAAGAAATACTTAGACTCCATTAATTAGAGAAAAGATATCTTTTACTGGAAATCAAGGGGTAGCAACAAAAGAATTCTGAATCTGAGAAAATGGGCGCGTAAATCACATATACAGAGTGATGGCAACGTTCCCACCTCCAGTAGTTCAATTGGCTCGTCCAATTAAAAGTTGTGTATATCATCATGTGGGCATCTCCAGGTGGTGATGAGGCCTCTGTCCATTGACCTTGACATACTTTGATAAATAGTTGCAGCTGCGCATAGCATAGGATAGAAACCTAAGCAAGAACCTTCCCCCCCCCCCAACCTATACAGTTCTGTTTTGTAACACCTCCAGATCACTTCCCATAACCATATCCCCCCTCCTCCCCCCGTTACTTATGACAGCCGAAAGATGCAAAGCAAAGGGAGAAAAACGTGAAGGCTGACAGAATGGAGATGTCAGAGAGAGAGAGAGAGAGAGAGGTGAAGCCTGGGCCATCCATCAGCCCTCCGATGGAGAGTCAACAGTCCCCAGGTCTGGAGATGGCTGATGAGGAAGAGAAGAAACAGCTGGGTCCAGTGTGATGCACAGATGTGCAAAAGGCAGAGGAGAGGAGAGCAGTGGAAATCTATGGGCCAGTCCTTGGGACGGAAGAGCCACCGCTGCTAGCAAAGCCCCACCTTAGCTCTGAGGATGAAAGGCAGTAGGGGTGGAGATGAATGGGTGTGGCAGACAACTATCCATCTCCCTGCTGGACAGACTTGTGAGCCTGCGGTGAGAGAGATAGAGAGATTTTGCCGTGGCTGCTGGCGCTCCCAATAAAGGAATCATTGATTTAACTACAGAGGGTTTGTCATGTTTGGGAGCTGAGTCAGAACACAGATCGATGGCACTCTGCCATTTCTCTAGAATTATGCTTTTCCTAAAGGAAAGCAACGGCATAATTTCTTCTCTCTCTCTCTTTTCTTAAAAGCTGCTCTGACCTATAAGTGCACGGGAGACCAGTGGGCCATTTATTGTCGAGTGATCCGGGAGAAGAACCTCTGCCAGGACATGAGATGGTACCAGCGCTGCTGTCAAACCTGCAGAGACTTCTATGCAAGCAAGATGCAGCGGAAGAGTTCATGAAATCTGCCAAGGCTCCTTTAAGGGAATTTATAGCTCACTTGTACTTCTTCCTACGCTATATCATTAACTTATGGAACTCGTGGCCACAAGACGTGGCAATGCCTATTTCAGCTTAGAATAGATAAAAATTATAGGGGAATTGGGTCTATTGATGGTGAATAGCCATGACAGCTAAGTATAGAGCCTCTACAGAGAGAGGTCAATCTACTTTTGAAATACAAAAACAACACATTGGAAGGCCATCATCACCTTTTGGACGGCTGGACGTTATTGAAAAGAAGAACCTGGACAGAGATGGACCTTGATTTGATTCAGCAAAGTCAATTGCATCCAAAAATTTCAAACACAAATAATCTGTTTCATTTCCAACACAAGTGACTCACCTCCGATGAATTCCAGGACTTGCCTAGGAAGACTTGAAGCTCCTTTTGCAGACTGGATGAAATGAAAGCAAGGTCACCACAGAAAGAAAGAAGGAGAAAGAAAGAAAGAAAGAAAGAAGAAAGAAAGAAAGAAAGAAAGAAAGAAAGAAAGAAAGGGAGGGAGGAAGGAAGGAAGGAAGGAAGGAAGGAAAGAAAGAAAGAAAGAAAGAAAGAAAGAAAGAAAGAAAGAAAGAAAGAAAGAAAGAAAGAAAGAAAGAAAGAAAGAGAAGAATTCATCTCAAAAACCAATCCTGTAGAAAGTTATGATAATTTTGACATGGCTGCTTTTTTTTGTTTTTGTTTCATTAATATATAGATTATTGCGAGCCACTGGATGGCTTGTCACCATTTTCTAATTTTTTATTTTTTAAGGAAAAAATTCGGAGAGCAATTAAGTTGACTGAAGGCATACACACCTCTGCAGATAAGTCTGTGGCGAATAATATCCCTGTCTACATCTCTGGATGGAGGCTGGATGGTTTGAAAGGGAAAATCCATTAATTAAATAAAATCTTATATAATTTTACTAGAAAGCAGAAAATAGCAGACTTCTGAAACTTCTGAAAGAAATCTACTGTAGTCCACTGAATATAATTTCAGAGAATTTTTTTTTAAAAAAACCCTAATTAATAGCCCCTTTCCTCTTTCACCTAAAATATATGTATTTATATTAATTTTTATCTGAGCTGGGGTTCTGTTTTAATATTTTATACTATTATTTTAGGCTATGGTTCTCAGCCTCAGCTAAGATGGGAATTCTGATAATGGTAGCCTAATGCATCTGGAACATTTGATACAGCAATAAATAAAGGATAAATTAATAATTTTGTAGGCCCATACAGAAATATTTTATTACACAGTCAGTGTTAAATCCAGACCATGTTTATATGTTTTGCTATCTCAGTCCAGACTCAGAAATTGTGGAGAAAATGTTTCCTATCCAATATGTACATTTGCAACAATATAGTTATATAAACCACTTATACAGGTGGTCCTTGACTTACAATGACAATGGAACCCAAAATTTCTGTTGCTAAGTGAGACAGCTGTTAAGGGAGTTTTGCCCCATTTTACAACCTTTCTTGCCACAGTTGTTAAGTAGACTTTGCCTGTTCGAAGATTGCAAAAAGGGATCACATGACCGTCATAAATACCTGGCAGTGGCCAAACATCTGGATTTTGATCACATGACTAGGGAGATGCTGCTGCCATGGCCGTAAGTGTGAAAAACGGTTATAAGTCACTTTTTTGGCAGTTCTATTGGATCACTATACAAACTTCTGTATTCCAAGGAATAGGTGTATAAACCACCTATTTGTGTGGTGTGATACATTTCAACAAGAGGGCACCACTGAGCATAGAAAGTTTCGTTTCCTTGATAGCTCTCATGATTTCAAAATAAGGAGACATGAGAAAGTAGGCGATTCTGAACCTTTGTTCCCAACCATAGTAGAAGCAGATGAGATGACTCTGTGGTTTCTTCCCCAAACCCCCAAAACTTGAACTTAAGATTGTCTACTATTGACCTCACCCCATTCCTAAGAGGTCTGTAAGGGGGCGTACATAAGCACACCAGCATGCCTACCATCCCTGTCCTAATATTCCCCTTTTAATTCATATCCATTTCATGTATTTATAATCATGTTTATACATGTTATACATGTTATCTAATACATGCTTGACAAAATAAAGAAATAAATAGATGGTAAGGTGGAAAGTCTAGAGCAAGGGTCTTCAAAATTGACAAGTTTAAGACTTCTGGACTTCCCAGAATTCCTGAGCTAACATGACTGGAAGAGGAATTCTGGGAGTTGAATTCCTGTCAAGTTTGAAGAGCCCTGCTTTAGAGTTTCTACTTCTCCCAGACACCCACTGAGGTCTTACCAACCTGTATCTCCTCCAACTTTGAGGTAGTGACTTGGAAGTTCTTGATGCCACCACTTAGGTCTAAGACACAACTCCCTCCTTGTCTTCTCTCTAACTCCATCGTATGTGACAGACAGGGGTTTCAAAACTGTATGGTGCCTTTCTGCCAATTAAAAAAAGAAAATAAACTAGAATTTTAATAATGCTGTCTCCTGGCCATGCGACCAGATGTTTTAGCCATTTTTCCTGTCCTTGGGAAATAGACCAATTTCACTAGGGATAAGTGAAATCAGCCTTCATTTAAAAAGAGAATATATAAAAGCCCTGGTTTTTGTTTCAAATAAAATGCACTATTGCAGCAGAGGATGATTCTGGTCTGGGACAAATCAGTGCCTTTCCCTCTGAGACAGAAAAGTTGTAGACCAAGGGTCTTCAAAGTTTAAGTCCTGTGGATTTCAACTCCCAGAATTTCTGGGAGAGGGATTCTGGGAGTTGAAGTCCACAAGTCTTAAAGATGTCACGCTTGAAGACCCCTGTTGTAGACCATCAGATGATTATAAATAAAACTAATTTTTCCTGTCCAGCAAGGGGGGGTGGGATCAGAATGCAAGGCTTGAGCTACATACAAAATTTCTTAATCTATATAGAGAAATGAAAACATTATACAATATAGAAATATATAATCCTAAATGTCTGGTTAGACTTGTTATCATTACTTTGGAACTAAAATTATCTTCAAGAAAATATGATTCCTCCCTCTCTCAGTTTCTTGGATTTCTGTTAGATCTCTGGTCAGTCCATTTCTTTAACAGTAATTTTATTAAAGATTGCAATTGCAACAATACAAACTAATATAAGATTTTCAAAGAATAGAATAAAAAGGGAGAATGTAGAAGGTGCAAAAAAAAATCAGGAAAAAAAGAATATAGTAAAGAGAAGAAAGCTATATAAAGAAATGGACTTTCCCCTTGATCACCAGGATAAACCATTTTAGTAACTTACCACCTTCTGTTAAAATGCAACAAAAAACCCTTTCTTCCCATATCTCATCTCTTAGATATAAACAATTCCTTAAAGTATCTTAGTGTTGATGATTGACTAGATAGATAGATAGATAGATAGATAGATAGATAGATAGATAGATAGATAGATAGATAGATAGATAGATAGGTAGGTAGGTAGGCAGGCAGGCAGGCAGGCAGGCAGGCAGGCAGGCAGGCAGGCAGGCAGGCAGGCAGGCAGGCAGCTCCTTTTCTGCTATTTCCTCCATCATTTTATATTATAACCTGAGCATTTTTCAAGACTCTGACCCAGCACTAGAGCTGCTCCTTCAAAGGGGAGGAAGAAACTCAATGGGGCCAGTGAAACAACATATCATCTCTGAGATCTCCTATATTGATTGGCTCATTGTCATTCAAACATGAAACGGATCAAGCCAAGTGTTGCCCTAAGACTGAAGAGTGTCCAATGTCTATCTAACATGATTTGAACATCCTTTGTTAAGGGTATCTGGACAAAGTGTTTGCATCATCATCATCTCCCAACAGTCTCAGGGAATTTATATGATTGGGCTTCATCCCTCACCAACTGCCCAATTTGCCATTAACAAAGTGAATCTGTTTCACTGCAACTCAACCATTCCTGGAAGACCATTTTCATGTTAGGACACTCGGATATCTCATCAGGCAGCAGTCAAGCAGATGAAAGCATGGAAGGGTCTGGATATTACAACTTGGGAGTCTGCAAAGATGCAGAGATGTACAGTCGGATGAGCGTCCTTGCAAAAAAATAATAATAATAATAATGCACATTATGCCTTGCTGGAACAAAGCCATAATATACATTCCTCGAAGTCCCTTTCGGAGGAATAAAAATCCTACAAGGAAATCCCACTTTTCAGACAAAGAAAAGTGGGAATCATGTCAGATCATTCCAAGCTAGAGGAAAAGCTAATGGTGCTCAAACATTCGGGGGCCAATGTCTCGTCCATCTCAAGGCAAACGGGACTATTTGCAATGCATAAGAAGCAGAGCAGTAGAAGTTTGTTCATCCTTCAAATTCCACTGGTGCTAAGATCCTGCCCTCCTGAATGATCACCATCAGAAGCAAAAAGGTTGGTTCTGATGTAAGTTGTTAGACATTTAGTCCGTGCAAGTAATAAATAGTACAGTGGTGAGTTTGCAGCTATACTTAGACCTCTGAGGGGTTCAGGGATGTGTGTTGAAGCGTCCATTTTGTTATTTGCTAGCCTAAGTCCCAAAAGTGCTTTTGTTTCAAGAGGCAACTGAACTTTCTGGTTTTTCTTTAAAGACGTTTCGCTTCTCATCCAAGAAGCTTCTTCTTTTACAAGAGGCAACTGGACTTCCTTCAGCTCAAAGTTGAAGAAGCCTCTTGGATGAGAAGTGAAACATCTTCACAGAAAAACCAGGAAGCCCAGTTGCCTCTTGAAAGAGCACCTTTGGGACAACCAGGACCTGGATGACTGAGAATCTCCATAGACATTGTTAGCCTAAGGCAGTGGAAATCAACCTGGTCCCTACCACCCACTAGTGGGCGTTCCAGCTTTCATGGTGGGCGGTAGGGGTTTTGTCCCCTACTTTATAAATCACCGTTACTGTGGAACCGGTGGGCGGTTAGAGAAAACTTTACTACTAACAGAGATACAAAAGTGGGTGGTAGGTATAAAAAGGTTGACTACCCCTGGCCTAAGGTAACAAACACACTCCGAATAGAGTTTGTGTAGACGCTATTTACTTGTGCATCCAGCAGAGTGCCGGTATCTTGTGCCGTTGATTTCAATGTCACAAACTGGGACCCTCAGTGATTCAGTATCTAGTTCCGAGTTGTATAAATGTGGCTTTGGTATTAAGATCATTAGAACAGACTTAACTAAAGCAAAAGCATTCTTACAACGTGCAAAGTCCTGGTGGTGTTATCTTTTTTCCCCCCTGGAAACTCAATGTTATTTAGTAAATCTCTATATATAAAAGTGAAATACCACTCACGCATCATCACAAAATCTCCAGAACTGTAAAGCCTACAAACTTGAAATTTGGCACGTATGTTCCTCTTGGCTTCTAGGTGCTCACTAAGAAAGGATTTTTCAGAATGACCATCAGACCATTAGTATTTCCTATATTATTATTATTAACACACTCTGATGCTAAGGAGTTCTGCTCCCCCTCCCCACCTGAAAAGAAATCTGTTCCAAATCCAAAACACAAGCAGAGGAGTTTCAGTTTTAGTTTCACAGCAGCAACCAGCTTCAGTACAGAACAGTTGAGCTAAGCCACGCCCAGGCTCCTTGCTGTCTCTTTCTTACTCACACAGCAAGTACTGTTTCACTTTCCAAACAGCTCTCAACTCTCTCACACATTGACAGGATGCTAGCCGAATGAATACCGATGGATGCTGGTAGGCAGAGGCAGAATTTTTTTACCCTTATTTTCCTCCCCAACCACATAGTTTTGTAATGAAGCACAGGTATCGAGCTAGCAATCAAATAAAAATACAGGTTAAGTCAGTAACAAAATTTAGCAAATTTGAATGTGAACCATAGGCTGTAGCCCAGAAGAAAAGTAAGACTGAAGAGCAAGTACTAAGAGAATTGACAGCAAATTCAAAGTATGACCATTTCCAATATTATCTCTGTATTGAAAAAGTACAGGTATTACATCCACAACTGAGCCCAAAATTTCTGTTGCTAAGCGAGACAGTTGCTAAGTGAGTTTTCCCCATTTTAGAACCTTTCTTCCCACAATTGCTAAATGAATCACTGCAGATGTTAAGTTAGTAAAACGTTGTTAGGTGAATCTGGCTTCCCCATTGATTCTCCTTGTCAGAAGGGGATCATATAACATTGTAACCGTCCTAAATATGAATCAATTGCCAAGGGTCTACATTTTGGTCATGTGACCAGGGAGATGCTGCAGTGGTCATAAGTGTGAAAAATGGTCACCTTTTTCATTGCTGTTGTAATCTCAAAAGGTCACTAAACAAATTGTTGCAATGTGTCAGAAGTTTATTATGAAATTAAAATAGGTCAGCCTCCATTCATAGTATTTTAATTTAGTTTACTTTACTGTATTGTCATTGCACCTCGTACAACGAAATCAAACACCATCTTCAGTGCGTATCATGACCATGACTATGAAAATAAACACAAACACACATGCTTCACCCTTCACACATTTGAACCAGAAACCTTGACACCCCACCAACACTGCACTATACAGCAGAGCTACTGCCCTGGGATAGAAGCTGTTTTTCAGCCTATTTGCCCTTGTTTTTATTGTCCTGTACCGTCTGCCAGATGGTAATAGTTCAAAAAAAAGATTCCCAGGATGAGATGGATCTTTGAGAATGTTTTGAACTTTCCTAAGGCAGCAGGAGTTGAGCTCCTGGCAGGATAGATAAACTAGAAATATAAATAGCCAACTAGTTAGCTTATACTTCATTTCCAAGAATATAATGTCTCAATATGAGAGACGCAAACTGCTAAAATCATTTGTTTGTAGCGCTGCATTTTGTCCCCTATAAAAACTCTTTTTAAATTCCTCTTCAATCATTGTTATTGTCCCTATATCAGTTTTATTTTTTAAAAATGTCACA
Source organism: Pseudonaja textilis (assembly GCF_049901715.1). Taxonomy (NCBI): domain Eukaryota; kingdom Metazoa; phylum Chordata; class Lepidosauria; order Squamata; family Elapidae; genus Pseudonaja; species Pseudonaja textilis. The sequence goes on along the minus strand of NC_142002.1, from coordinate 6,752,205 downwards.
CTGAAATAATATTGAAAAATGCAGAACAAAAAGCTTACTCCTGTTTATACCAGCCATATTAAACAAAATCATTTATTCTCAATTAAGAATGAATAGCCTACTAAGAAAAGATGGCTCGTCTAATTTGGTACAAAAACTGCACAAGGATTGACATGGAGGATTCTTAAGGATCACGTTCTCAGAATCCCCTAAGAGAGATAGAAATGTCATTTGTGCTTTCTCCCACATTTGATTTACTTTAATGCACATTCCTTGCCCTGATTTCGGTAAATTATCAAGAATAAAGTTGAATGAAATGTAAAGGTAAAGGTTCCCCTCGCACATACGTGGTAGTTGTTTCTGGCTCTAGGGGGCGGTGCTCATCTCCATTACAAAGCCGAAGAGCCAGCGCTGTCCGAAGATGTCTCTGTGGTCATGTGGCCGGCATGACTAAACGCCGAAGGTGCATGGAACACTGTTACCTTCCCACCAAAGTGGTCCCCATTTTTCTACTTGCATTTTTACATGCTTTCAAACTGCTAGGTTGGCAGAAGCTGGGACAAGGAACAGGAGCTCACTCCGCTACGCGGCGTTAGGGATTCGAACCGCCGAAATGCCATCCTTCCTGATCAACAAGCTCAGATTTCAATAGAAAGAAGGGCTGAGGATGAGCTCCAGCACAAGTCTGAAAGCTGGGAAGTATTAAACGTCTGGTCCTGATGACCAACCCAGATTGGCTATGTTACCCTGGAACATGTATATTTACCTCCATTTATAATTGTTGGCCAAGCAGGTAACAAAGATTCCAGGGAAATGATTGAAGCCGGGGAAACGGGGGCCCTTGTCAGTCAACAGGAGTGCTGATATACCACCAGCTTGTTGGGTATTTGGAAGCAAGGATTTGGCAATGCAAGGAAACAATAGCCAATGACACAATAGCTGGCCATCAACACTCCAAAACAACAACTGAAAAGCCACACACAACCAGGCACCACGTAAATATTATGCATAGAATAGCTAACCTTTCTGGTCAACAAACTCAGTATCTTAGCCACTGAGCTGCTGCGTCCCTCCTCTATTTCTTTAAGCATTGGTAATTTTTGGTATGTCCTGTTATTTCTTAGACGCTTGGTCTTGACAATCAAGGGTGAAGGTCTATGGAGATTCTCAGTCATCCAGGTCATGGTTGTCCCAAAAGTGCTTTTTCAAGAGGCCGCTGAACCAGAAACTTCCAGCTGCCTCTGGAAAAAGCTCCTTTGGGACAATCAGTGGTGAACAACCCACAGTTTCACATAAAGAAAAAGAGCAAAATTTCTATTCAAGATTCATTGCTCTGCTTACTGGATTCCTGCACATCAAAAGAATCTCAAGATGGGTAGCTTGAATAACACATTTTTCCCATTATTTAGGTCCCAGATCAGGTCTGTTTAGTACAGCTCTTCCCAAACTGGAGTTGGGCAGCCAATCGATCAATAAACAAACTTACTCTCAAGACAATTCAAACTTACTCTCTTGATCATTCAATCGATATGTACACCATATACTTCACCACTGGGGGATGGTTCTTTGAAATAAGATGCAAACCAGGCTTTGCCAACTTTCCTTGGGAGGCAATGCTTTCAGCCCTTCCAATTTTGGCCAAGATTTTTTTTTTACTTCACTTCTTCTGTTGAGAAGCCATATTGATGAATGTAAACTGTAAAGAAATCTCACTACGTTGTATCGGAGGCGTAAGCTTCAAGGTGTATTTTGCAGCCTTGTGGGTCATCAGGCAGGGTTAGCTAACATCTTTGCATCATTTCCTACAATCCAGGTAGTTTCTGTAATTCTGTTTTGGCATTATTGGTGAGCAGTCTGCCTTCCGAGAGCATTTGTTCGCCATTCTCCATACAGGTAGTCCTTGATGTACAACCACAATGGAGTCCAACATTTCTGTGGTTCACCTAGACCAGGGTGTCCAACCTTGGCAACTTTAAGACTTGTGGACTTCAACTCCCAGAATTCCTCAGCCAGCAAAGCTGGCTGAGGAATTCTGGGAGTTGAAGTCCACAAGTCTTAAAGTTGCCAAGGTTGGACACCCTGACCTAGACTGTCAACTCATTAAAAATTCCTATGCCTGTTTTAATAGTTGCCATAAAAAAGGCGGGAAGAGGAAGAAAATCTGGAAGAGGAGTGCAGCAGTTTGGAAGCAAAAGTACATTCCAACTCTTCTCTTTAAAAGATTGTAACTAAACTCCCAGGGCTTTTGCCCTTGAATATATTGAACTGGAGAACATGAATGATGACACCCAGCCCGTGAACATGCTCAATTGGAGAATCTGATTTATGACACACCCAGGGAGGAGGGGAGGAAACAGGGTCACAGGGGACTGTAAATTACGTATGCCAGAGTTGGCTTCATACAGGCCAGTGCCAGTATGTCGCCTCTAATGAATCCTTTGAAGTTTTTTGAAGTTTGGCTCCAGAATCATGATTTAATTAGAGCGATTGCTGGAACACTGACATAGACAATGGTTGAGTTTTGCCCCAATTTATGACCTTTCTTGCCACAGTTGTTAAGTGAGTCACTGCAGGTGTTAAGTAAGTAACACGATTGTTAAGTGAATCTGGCTTTTCCATTAACTTCGCTTATCAGAAAGTCACAAAAGGTGATAGCATGATCCTGGCCTGGGAGACTCCAACCATCGTAAGTACATGTCAGTTTTTCCAAGCATCCAAATTTTGACGAGATGGATGCTGCGAAGGGTTGTAAGTGTGAAAAACGATAATGGGTTCCTTTTTTCATTGTCATTGTAACTTCAAATAGTCACTAAAGAAATGGTTGTAATTCAAGAACGACCTGTAGTTTCATGGTGGAACAGCTAAATAGGTCTAGAGTTGGTTGGCAGGGCATACACACGTGTGTGCATTCTAGTATTCTACTTAAAGCAATATTTTTATTTGTTCATTTTTCAGCTCAACCCTCCTGCATTGTCATATGTCCACTGTGACAAAGCCTTATTCTATGTACTGTTCCATGAAGTACTGTACATTTATAGTTGCACAATTTGTCACTTAACGCGTGTAGGAATTTCACTATCATTTGGTGCTAGCCTTTTCTCCCTTGGTGATTTAAAGAAATCGTTTGCAGCTGAATATTGATATTTTATTCTAATACAAAGCAATAATGTAATGTTACGTTGTTCAGTACAGAGCAAAAATGTATATATATTTTCAAAAATGGTTAGATATGAACTATAGTCAAGATAATATTTCTAATCCTTTTTTCTGGTGCTGGTTAAAATTGGTCACGGAAATACAATCAAGCTGAATAAAACCAATTGTGATTTTTTTTTTTTAAAAAAAAATGTAATTCCACTCTGGAAATTAAAGCTTCATTGTGTTTAAAATAAATATTAATATTAAAAAAAATAATAAATGTATTTTTTCCAAAATTTCAACAAGCCGTGCCTTTATTTGCAATATGTGGAGTTTATTCAAAGTAAATTATGGATTCTGCCCTACTCAGGAAGAGTCACAGTTTTATCTTTCATTGTCCTTAAGCCTTTTTTCACAGAGGCTGATAAGAAACACCACCAGAAGACAAAAAGCCAATCTTCAACATTAATTTACTTTAATCAATCAATCAATTAGTATAGAGCTGGAAGGGACCTTGTAGGGCATCTAGTCCAACCCTCCACCCAAGCAGGAAACCATCCACTGTTTCTGACAGATGGCAGTCCAGTCTCTTCTTGAAAGGTTCCAGGAATGAAGCTCCCACAACTTCCGAAAGCAACTTCTGTTCCATGGGTTAATTGTTCTCACTGTCAGAAAATTAACAGATTAACAGAGTGGGAGGGGACCTTATAGGTCATCTAGTCCAACCTCCTGCTCAAGCAGGAGACCCTATACCACTCCGGGTAGGTGGCTGTCTAGTCTTGGACCAATTTCCCCTGGTTGGATCTACAGTCATGTGAAAAAGATTATGGAGATGTTTGTTGCCCAGACTGGCAGCTTTACAAACATGACTGTATGACTAAGTAACAGGCCAACGTGCTCGGAGGGTGGATGCCAAAATAATAAGGAAAGTGGTTATTTTAGCAGACTAGGTGATTTATTTCTCCTCAGTTCCAATTGCCCCCTCCATACCATTAGTCAATAAGCAAATATCTGTGTGTAATTAAACTGCTTTTAAAATGTATGGTAAGAACACCATCTGCTGGCAAATCATTAACATTGCTGTATTGTATTCCTCCTTCTCCGAATCTGGAAAAGCCTAGTAGCACCTTTTCTGGCCAACAAATTTTATTCAAAGGCGTATGTTGCCACTCGTGGTTCGTGGTGGCTTCTGTGCTGCCCAGCCTGCAACCTCTGTCCAGCACAGTGGCAGGTAGGCTTGTTAAAAAAATAATAATCGTATTTTTCTCCAAGCATTATTTAGACACATGTAGATCTAAGGCTGGTGGGAATTCAAGAAAAAATTCTTGACCTGACAGTGACTCTAGCATAGTGCTTTTCTAACAAGGTTTAATGACTCTGCCTCCATCCATCCGTCATCCTTATACAATTCTTGGATTGGAAGCATCAGTCAAGCAGAATAGAGCTGGAAGGGACCTTCGAGGCCATCTAGTCCAGCGGTCGCCCACCAGTGGGCCGTGAGAAAATTTTGGTGGTCCTCAGAGAAATGTCACCCCCAGAGCACCCCCCACAAAGCAATTAATCCAGGCTGCATGGGAACACAAGGCTGTGCCACCCACATGGCCTGTGGGAACCCTCCCCGCCTACTCACTCCTTACCTGGCAAACTTGCCTGCTAAGTTGCTATTTTTTCTTTTTCCGACCATCATCTGTTCTGCTGTGCTGGGAGATTTAGATTAGCTAGGAAGCAGGAAATGGTTGGATTTCTTACTTTCTAGCTAGTCTTTAGATCTTCGGCTCTGCTTTTAAGCACAGCCGAACCTCCCTTAGGACTGAAGGTTTGCTTGCAAGCAAATTCAGTGCAGACTCCCAGCAAGCAAATTTGAGAGACTGAGCTAGCCGATGGCAGATAGATAGATCACTGAATGATTCTGTGAGCAACTTAATCTGCCTGCCCGTTTTGCCTGATTTTGAGTAAAAGTTGTTCCTTTTTTAATAAATTCAATATTTATATAAATATTTATAATATTTCCATACAAGCCATGCCCAGCCAGTCATATGACCACCAAGCTACACCCACAAATTTGGCCACGCCCACAGAACCGGTTAGTGGTCCCTGGGATTTAAAATTATGAGTTTGGTGGTCCCGGAAGTCCAAAAGGTTGGCAACCCCTGGACTAGTCCAACCCCTGTTCAAGAAGGAGATCTTAGACCATATTTCAGACAAGTGACTGTCCAGTCTATTCTTTAAAAACCCCAGTGATGAAGCATCCACAATTTCTAAAGGCTTTTCCACTAGTTAATTTTCCTCACTGTTGGGATGTTTCTCCTTAATTCCAAATCTCCTTGATTAATTTCCATCGTTTCTCTGGTGCTTTGAAAAATAAGTTGACCTCCTCTTCTCTGGGGGACTCTCTCAAATACTCGGATGCTGCTATCCTGTCCCCCCTGGTTTTCCCTAGACTGGCCAAACCCAAATCCTGCAACTGTGCTTCATATGTTTTTGTCTCCAGGCCTTTAATCATCTTAGTTGCTCTTTGCACTTTTTCCAAAGTCTCAATTTCTTTCTTTCTTTCTTTCTTTCTTTCTTTCTTTCTTTCTTTCTTTCTTTCTTTCTTTTTCTTTCTTTCCTTCCTTTCTTTCTTTCTCTTTCTTTCTTTCCTTTCTTTCTTTCCTTTGTTTCTTTCCTTTCTTTCTCTTTCTCTTTCTTTCTTTCCTTTCTTTCTTTCCTTTTTCTTTCTTTCTTTTCTTTCCTTTCTTTCACTTTCTCTTTCTTTCTTTCTTTCTTTCTCTTTTTCTTTCTTTTCTTTTCTTTCTTTCTTTCTTTCTTTCTTTCTTTTTCTTTCTTTCTTTCCTCTCTTTCTTTCTTTCCTTCCTTCCTTCCTTCCTTCCTTCCTTCCTTCCTTCCTTCCTTTTTCTTTCTTTGTGTTGACCAAAACTGAATGCAGTAGGTGAAAATACAGAAGACGTGCCCATTGCTTTCCACAGCAGCAGCTTTAGCTATTTAATGATTTTAATGTGGAGAAAAGCAAAGTTTTACTTTTAGGCAGGGAAAAAAAAAATCAAAGGTATCAGTACAGATTAGGTGAAACCTGGCTCAAAAACAGTACCTGTGAGAGGGATTTTGGAGTCCCAGTAGATGATCACTTGAATATCAGTCAGCAATGTACAGCAGCAGCCCGGAAAAGCTAATACAATCCTGAGCTGTATAAACAAACTCATGCAATCAAAATCATGTGAAGTATTAGTACCACTTTGTAAAGCCTTAGTAAGACCACCCCTGGAATACTGCAACAAGTTTGGGTCCAAAGATGAGAAATAAGTAAGAGGCTGCAGGGATTTATGGAATAGTTAAAAGAAGGAGGGGAGATGACAGGGTTCTTCTTATCCTTTGCAAAATTCATAACTCTTCTTTGTTTCTTTAAGTGTTGCTCTTTTTTTTTCTTTTTCTCCTTTGCATTTTGTATTTTTCTTTCTTTCCTTTTTCCTTGGTGGGGGTTGTTTTGTTTTGTTTCGAGGCGCTCGCCCTTTAATTCCGAGGCGTCTCTGCTCCCGCCCCGGCAAGCTCCCATTGCTCAACGCCCTGCCCACCCGTGCCCGTCCCGCCGCCCCCTCCCTGCGTGGGACTGGCTGGTATGCGGCCCGGCCTCGCCTTCCTGGGCTTTGGCAGCCAATGGTGAAAAAAGCAAGCGAGGCATTTTGACCAGTTGAGGCCAGCTCGACCGGGGCGAGCAGGAAGGGAAGGAAAGGGTTGCTGCCGGAATCCAGGTCAGCAAAGAAATAGGGGGAGGAACTTGGACTGTTGGATTGGGGGGGGGGGGGAGGAAGAGGAGGAGGAAGGGGAGAAAGTTATAGCCGGGGGGTGGGGGGGGTCCTTCATCCGCGAGGAGGCTGAGATCGGAAGCCCCGATTCGTCTTGGGGTCTCTATCCTGGGAGAGGATCAGAGGGAGGGAGGCAGAATTTGGGGATCACCTCCTTCTCGGGCTTAGCCATTCTGAGAGGTTGGGGGGACTCCAAGTCCCAGAGTTCCCAGCCAGCTTTTTGGGGGGCAGGCTTGGTTTTCAAACTCGGCAACCTTAAAAAAGACGCGCGGCCTTCAACTGCTTATGCATGGAATGCGTGGAAACGCTTTTGGGATGACAAACTCCCATCTCTTGGAAAGGAAAGGAGGGGAGCAGCTCTTGGATCTACTTTGGAGATCGCGGAAGCGATCGCTTGAAAGGTTTAGGGAAGAACTTAGGAAGACAGTCCGGGGAAGTTGTGTGGTTGTGTGTGTGTGTGTGTGTGTGTGTGTTTAACAGAACAGAGGCTTGGCTGTGCTAGTTTTCTTACTGCAGGAAAATGCCCCGTATGTGTTGCCTGCCCTACAGACAATATTCCTAAAGTCAATTTTATATTCTTCTGACACACACAAGTGTGAAGAATCGGCAGTAATGCAGCCACAAATTCCACCATGTCCAATATTTCATCCTACTAGTGCAGGCGGCTTAACTGCTAAGGTATTTCCATTCAGGTTGGATTAAGATCAGAGATAGGCAACTCTGTGGCACCTTTCTGTGGACTTTCAACTCCAAGCATGGTGGCTCACGAATTCTGGGACTTGAAGTCCACAGGTCATAAAGGGGTCAGAGTTGCTCATCCCTGGACTAGATGGGAGTTTAACTAGGAAGGCTTAGAACAAGGGCAGCCCCACCAAGGCAGCAAATCTTTTACTCCCAAGTGTTTCTATTTGCTGGTCGTCCATCAACTCATGACTAAAAGTTTTGACGTCAGCGCCTCTGGAAGAAAAGTGGGCAGAGCCACAGGTCTTTCCAAATCAGATTAGCAGAATCTGAAGCTCAGGAATGAGGACAATGAGAAGGAGATCCCACGTTGACCTGGAAGAGGTGCCTTCAGATTTCTGGTGTCTTAAAGAAGGGATGTACAAATCACAAATCCAGAAAGTGACTTGGATAACTTTTCGATATGGGATTTATCAAAGAGATTTGTTAAAGCTTTGGAGAATTTAGTGAAAAGGTACCAAGAAAAAAAAAAGGGAAAGAAAGATACTATTGGAAGGAATTAACGATCAAGATTCTTAAAATCAAAAAAAAAAAGATCAAGTTGGTTGGTCTTATCTATTGTAGATAAGAGAGGAGATATGGGGAAAACAAATCATTGGTTGTATTTTAAGAGAAGATAAACTATTAACATGGTTCATACTTCATAAACAATGCTACTTGATTTCAGTAGCTTCAAATACATAGTTTAGTATTGACAAAAATTGTAGATTAAAAAGGAGTACAGAGAAAACTCACTGAATTTGGGGATTTTAGAATAGAATAGAATAACTGGATAAGGCATAGCTCAATATAACTTGAGGGCCATTATAATTTGTTCATCCAATATGACACAAAATCCCAAGAGGGCAAATATTGTATGATTAAATGGATATCGAATGTATTAAGGGAGATTCAACGGTGGGAATTTCAGTGGAAGTATACTGAATTCACAATGAACGTTTGGACGAAAAAAAAATGACGTATTACTTACTTGTTAAAGGCTGGCTAAGGCATTCATGGTGTCTTAAGGTAAATCACCAAGGATTGAGAAAAACTGAATACAACACTGTCTTTGAAGGCTCGGCAAAAGCTTCCTCATATGCATAGCTGCAATGTATGTATGTATGTACGTGTATATATATATGTATATATATGTATATATGTATAATGTGTGTGTGTGTATACACACACACATCATTATAGTTGTGCTTTTAAAGTTGTGGCGTGTTTGGGTCTTTACCCGTGTAAGACTGAGAGCATCTTGGCAACGTTTCGATGAGGTCCCACTCGCCATCTTCAGGCTGGTGCTTTCAGCTTCGTGCTTTTGCGAGCAAAGCGTGATCAGAGCTGCCGTCTCCCTATATATACTGGGTGTGTGGCAGCTGGTGATGTAGCCATGGTTTAATAATCAGGGAAGCCATTGAAATAGAGAAACACCCCCACAACATGAATAAACGGGACGATGCCTCCCACCTACCAGAGATCTGGAAACTAGCCCTCACCAACAAATGAGTCCCAGCCATAAAAACCAACACCGGACCCAAAACAACACATGACACCACCACCATTCTCCCTCACCAGACTCAAACCCAAACCCATCCCATAGACGAAAGACAACAACCGTCCAGAAACCAGACCACAGCTGCATCACCAGCTGCCACACACCCTGACCCCCAAACCAAGCAAACGGACACATGCCATGGACACATATCCAGGCCTCAAACTCAGACCCAAACCAAAACCCAGAACGTCACATCACAGCCACCCGCTCAGGATATCACATCACAGAGCTCAGGAGGTTACACCACACAACCTCAGGATGTTGCAACACAGCCAACGACCCAGGAGATTACAGCACAAGACCCAGGGTGTCACAACAATAGAACTCAGAAGGTCATCACACAGCCCATTACCCAGGTCGTTACAACACAGGAGGCTGATAGACACACAGCCAATACCTCAACCACACATGTTCTTACAAAAAAGCCGGCCAATCTGCAAACATCAACTCCATCAACCAATCAAGAAATGACAACACAGCCAACCTCCCCACCAGTATATATAGGGAGACGGCAGCTCCGATCATGCTTTGCTTGCACAAGCACGAATCCGAAAGCACCAGCCTGAAGATAGCGAGTGGGACCTTGCCGAAACGTTGCCAAGATGCTCTCAATCTTACAAGGGAAAAGACCCAAACACGCCAAGACCTGCATACCTGTACTTGTGAAAATATAAATATAAATAATATAATATATATGTTTTCGTAAGTTTTCATGGGTACTTACATGTATGGTATTCAGCTTTGTTTGGGTATTTTCCTATGTCATTATAGTTGTGCTTTTAAAGTTGTAGTAACGTTTCGGCAGAATCTCATCTGCCATCATCGGGCTTCTGTATTGTGTTCGTCTGTGAGTCAGACTTTCAAAGCTGTTATATAAAACTAAAAGCCTATTTTTTGCAACAAAGTGCAAATTTTTCTCCATTCTTGGAAATCCAAGACTCTCTTGAAGTTCATCTCTGCCTCTGGATGGCGCCAGATTATCACCTTCCCAGGCTTTATACCAGGGGTCTTCAAACTTGACAGCTTTAAGACTTGTGGACTTCAACTCCCAGAAATCCTCCTCCAATCATGTTAGCTCAGGAATTCTGGGAATTGAAGTCCACAAGTCCTAAACTTGCCAAGTTTGAAGACCCTTGCTTTATACCTAAGGGATGAGACTAATAAGACCAAAGGCATTGATAAGAAAAATATGCCATGGGAAGTGAACATTAAAAATGAAAAAAAAAATGAACTTGTTTCTTTAGGACAGGGGAACCTTATCTTATGACATAGCATGTCAACATTAATTATCTACCTTCTTTCGGAGTTGTTGCCTCAAAGCTTGCCTTGCACTGGCTCAACTTCTGCCCGTAAATAATCTGGCTCACTTGATGAACAATACTTTCCTTTTTTCTTTTCTTTTTTTAACTTGCCAGAGGTGTTGCTGTACAACATGAGGCTGAATGAAAGGCTGATCAGGCCCTTCCAAGCTCCTGCCACAGTCCGAAACTTCTCGGGTAGTCAAGTGTTTTTGTTCCGAAGCGGCAGGCAATCGGATTCTGAGGACTCGTCGGAGGAAGAGTTCAACGCCACAGAATTACGTGCCAGGGGGAAAGACCCCCAGCCATCTGGTTCTTCCCAGAAGAGGGTTGGGGACGTGCAGCTTCTAGAGCGGGTCGTTAAAGGAGACGACAACCTCATCAAGTTGGCTCTGCAATACGGGTGCAAAGTAAGAAGCGGTGCCTTTGGAGGCAAAGCGGTGGCTCTTGTTTCCTAACCGACTGTATTGATAGGTGTTTTTATTTTGAGCCAAGGTTGTTTACAGAATTAATTTCCAGTTCAGGATGTTCAACGACTAGGAAGGGAAAATCTGGTTTTTCTGGTTGAGAGGTTGGCAAAGGTGCCTGCTCCCTGATGCCACGTTTGACACATCGGGGTGGATTAGGAGCTTACGTGCTTGCATTCGGTCCTTTAATAAGTAAGCTATCCATCAGATTATTTTTAGCTGATCGAAGAACATTGTGCAACTTGAAAATCAAGGCTGATTTTATTATTTTATTTATATGGCGCCAAAGCAGCTGATGCCCCCAATACCCCTTTCTCCTCCTCCTTTCTCCATGGTTACCCTGTGGAGTGAGTTGGACCAAGATTAAACTGTGGATTTAATTTGATCTTGGAATAGAAGAAAGTCTGTTCTGATTCACAGTTAAGGGATCTCCATGGGTTTTGCATAGATTTTTCTCCCCCAGGGATTAATTTGGACCTGAAAGTTGTGTTGTATTTTTATAAATGATTGTAGAAAGCTTTCTTTTTGCTAATCGTTTGCACAGCTTGTTTGGGGAGTTTTATTGCAATGTATCATTTGTTTATGAAATAAGTTGTCTTAGGGGAAAAAAGAATGAGACTTCCTGATTCTGGATCCTAACAATGTGTGACTTTAGCCTACTTGTAGACTCACAAAGTTCTGATTAGGTAATATTGTTGACTCCCTCAACGGGGAGAGTTCGGATGCAAAGGGACTATAATATTTCATGTTGGATAGAAATGGTATAACACTCAAAAGACATGAAAGAAAGAGAATGTGGAGAAGAAAAAAAACATTGACATTTTTGTATTTTCAGGTTTCAAAGTTAGGATTAAGCCTGATTTGTCCAGAGTAACACCCCAAAATGCTTGCTTTCTTCCAGGCCGTAAGAGATGTTTCCACAATACTTTTTTAAATACCTGAATGAACACTTTGCTAAATGCAACCACTGTGATTATTTAACTGGCAGGAGTTAAGAATACCAGTTTTGAACTGGAGTTGTGTTGAATTCTGTCTTGTTGGGAAGAGAGTGGTGCTGAATCATAGAATTGTCTGTTGTTATCAGCATCATTAAAGAAGCTTGTTGAAAAAGTACCAAGAATAATAGAGCTAATTCACAAACAAGTTTCCTGAAGTGCAACAGAATCCTAGGATTATCTCTTAGTTTAGCTGGCAACAGCAGCTAGTACAAGATTAACAAAATATAACTCTTGCCTTACATGAAAGGAAGTTGTTAGCTTGTCATGAAATGTCAATTCCTTTCCAGTATTTAGAAGGCATGCTTAACCTAACCATCTCTTTTTCAGTCTTTTGTTGTGATTCACTAAATTTTGAAGGACTGTCTGATTCTAAAGGGCAGTTCTAAGGTGTTGCAAGGCAAATTTATACAGGGACACAGAGATACATACTTCAGAATGCTAGAAGCTTTCAGTAATTGGATTAATTGGATTGGATCCCCTCTGGATTCTGAGAAACCAGCTGGATCTTGCAATGAGTTATCTAAATGATATAAAAAATGATACCGAAGAAATGTGAAGAAGAAAAGGATCCAAAGTGTGGTACACTCAGTGGTTAAATCTTCTAGGTTTTCCATTTGGAACCTTATCACTGTAAAAGGCTAAGCTATTTTCAAAGATAAGAACAGATAAGGAATAATCCTAGAACACAATTGAATAAGGAGCTACCGCTAGATTTGTTTGGTGGAAGCAAAGCATTCAGGTTGGATTTTTTTCTGCAGCGAGTCCCATTCTCATGAGCGTATTGTTAGGAGGAGGTATCTAATATGCAAATAGACCAAAAGGAGGAAGGGTTCATTAACTCCACCCCTTATTTATTCTGGTATCATTTTTAAAAATTATCATCATTCTTTTTCTGGCCCTCTCTGTACCATCCCTATCAAACTGCAGGGAAGGAACTAATTTTGGGGCAAGGGCTTTTGAACCAAATAGGAAGTTGCAAATTTCCACCTGTACTAGAGGAAAAAATGGTGCTCATTCAAAATGTTGACATTGCATTGCCCTGTCTAAGTTCATATTCTCCCATCTAGCAACCCTTCCTGGTTGGGCCTGCTCCAAGTCCCTTCTCTGGACCAATGTCCTCTGGTTGGATCTACAGTCGTGTGAAAAAGGAAATGCACGCTCGTTGAGTTCTATGAGTTTTACATATCAGGACATGCCAGTAGCAAAATTTATCTGGTCCTTAGCAGTTTTTAAAAGTAGATTAAATACAGCCTCAGATGAACCACCACATATGGAATATTTACAGCATGTAATATTTACACCATGTAATGCTGTAGGAAGCCTGCCTCTTTTTTTCTTTTTAATAGCAGCACCCACTGTCTAGAATGGTCTCTATCCTGAGTGTCAAATGGCTCCAATTTTGCTAACCATTTGGAAGTTATTACATACCTGGTTTTTCCAATAGTTTTTAAGGTTGTAATATTAGACCCACCTGCCTTTGAAGATTGGATTGTATGTTTTTTTAAAAAAAAACTTTTTGCTGATTGTTTTAATGTCCTGGTAACTGCCCAATCACTTGGAAAGGTGTGTGGGTATGTGTGAGCCTATAATTTCAGTAAATAAAATGTTTCATTTTATGAACCAAAGGCACCTGCTTTCTCAAGAGGATCTGGACTTCCTTCTTTTTCTTTGAAGAAGTTTCACTGGTCATCTAAGAAGCTTCTCCAGCTCTGACAGGATAGTGGGGTATGGAAAGATTTGTATTCCTTGCAGAGAGCTGGTCCTTTGCATCTTTTTAGAGAGTCATTGAGGCCACTTGGAGGTTTGACATTTGCATTACTCAGGTGACCCCGAGGACACAGACAAACCTCCAAGTGGCCTCAATGACTTTCTAAAGAGAATGCAAATGACCAGCTGTCTGCAAGGAGTATATAAATCCTTCCATTCCCCACCATCCAGTCAGAGACTAAGTTTCTTGGATGAGAAATGAAACATCTTCAAGGGAAAACAAGGAAGTCCAGTGGCCTCCTGAAAAAGCACCTTTGGAACAACCACAACCTGAATGACTGAAAAATCTCCATAGACATTTCCCTTTACCAATTTCCCAGGTTGAAGATATCAAGAGGGTTAATAACTTTATCCAAGAACAAGACTTCTATGCTCTGAAATCCATCAAGATTCCAGTCAAGGTTAACGGACTACTGACGGAGACCAACAATGAGCTGCTACCCCTTCAGACTCCTGCTCCACGACCCGAATACTCCGTATCCATAGATCCAGAAAGCAGGAGAGGTGACCATGAACAAATCGATCAATATTTCAGAGGGATTGACCAAAACATTGAAAGAGTGACACAGCTTGAAATCCCTTCATGCAGAGATCCCTTCATTGAACCTTCGAACCAGTCAACTCGGGAGCAGAAAGCCACCTGCTCCGGAGCAGATTATGGGATCCAGTGGTGGAAAGCCGTCTTTCTTATGCTCCTGATAGGAATTGTTTTGCCTGTGTTTTATATTGTCTATTTTAAGACCCAGCAACTAGATGTGGTTCCCAGCACCTCCAACACGACGGAACCCGTTAAAATCTCAGTGAACCGTTCTATGGTGGGAAGATCAAACTATGTTGGGCGAGAAAGCACCCCCACTGTCCATACTACTAAACAAACTTTCATCCCATCAGGAGGGTGACATGGCCTGGCCTGCTTTCTCTGCCCCAAATGATCTGGAAGTAACAACAGATTCTGGGTCCCGTTTCTCCCCCCTGCCTCCCCCCAAAGTACAGTATTGAGCAGTGGAGCCTATGTTTGTTATTTGTGGTTACTGATGAATTTTGAGTGAAGGCCAGGCAGAGGAACAACAGGGCAAAATGAGTCATGGAAGATAATTAGCCAATTGTGAGCTTGCTCCCAACTGTGTGGTAAGAAGGGACGTTTTGTAATACCCAAAATGAGGGCAGAATCCCAACCTACAGCGGCATCCTTCCGATGCCCAGGTTTTCCACACTAGACCTCAGCTTCCAAAACCCCTTTTTAACTTTCTTCAGTCCTTTCCCTTTTTACTGTTAAAACACATTTCTCAACACGGTGTAACTAGGGTGATTTTTTTTCAGTGAATGCAATTTGGGTGATATCCCTATTCCTCGTGCAGGGTTTTGTGAGGCCTGGCCCTTTTGAAGAAATAAGATGCATCCAAATTATCCACAGCAAAAGCCAGAACACTGCATGTGTTTAGCAAAAGTGATTAAAAGCCATGTTTGAGACCTGCAAATTAGAACTTGGGGGGTGTCGTTTACATACATAATTTATTTTTGTTTTGCAAGTTGCCAGTATAGATCTATTGTAAACCTTGTGGCCAAGGAAGCTACAGGTCTATTTTGACATCAATCTGCCTCACCTGGAGAGGGCTTTTTTTTCCTGTTTTTAATGCGCATGTTTTAATGCTCATTTATGTTATGTCTCTTATTGACTAGCACCCCACTTATAGATCTTTGAGCTGGCTAGAAAACTTCCTCTTAAGCTTCGTGACTGCAATACAGCAAGTCCTTACAAACAATTCATTTAGTGACTGTTCAAAGTTACAACAGCACTGAGAAAAGTGACTTATGACCGTTTCTCATGCTCGTGACTGTTCAGATATACCCACTTGATCAAAATTCAGATGCTTGATGATCCAATTATCTGACTAACCCTGAATAGCTTCAGTAAAGACGGAGCCAGTGGTGGTGAACTTTTGTCTTGGCCCCTGGGCAACTGTCCTAAAAACGCCTCCCTCCCTTTTCATTGCGGTGAGTCGAATATCAGAACGGAGTGAAATACGCAAGAGCAAAAAACCAGCCATGGGATAATTGGACTTCCCTCATTGCTCTCTATAAAGTATTAATCATCAAGGGGAAGATATTGAACAGTTCTTCTTTCCAATTATGTCTACCCATGGAAAATAGTACAAAGATGATGCAATGAAAAATGATGAACATTCTACCAATAAAGGAGAATATTTGTTGAAATGAAGGGTCCTTGGTGCTCTCTGTTCTGGGTTGTTTTTTTGCAGAGGTTTTAAACATGATGAAGTTAGACAATGAAATATCTGCAAGATGACAACCAAACTCAAAGAGCACTACGGGCCCCTCAATTAACATTCTTTGAAATGAATTTGTGATTGGCTTACTAATTTCCATTTCCTCTGAGTAACTGACAATCCAATAACAGGTTACCAAAGTTTATAATTCTGTAGTGCAACAGAGTCCTGATCTAGAACATTCCTGTTCATTGATGTTAACCAATCTGAGTAATGCAAGCAAATAAAGTCCTATGATCCCAAATCATATACCATATCTTCCATTATCAGTTATCTTGTCAAATGTAAGACAAATAAAACATTTAATGGACTGGTTGCACCACTGAAGTTCTTTCTTTTAACACATTTTGGGCCAGGAGAAAATTTTGATGGGAGCAACTTGAATATGGTGAAACAGAAAAGAGTTTGTCCCTCTTCACTCTTCCTATGCAAAACTGCCCCCCTTTTTTCACACCCTGTCCTCCATTGCTGTCATTAAAAAAATAAATAAAAGTATTTCCCACTTCTACAAATCAAATAATGTGATATTGTAATAAAACGACATAAGCAAACCTGATTTTTGGTTGAAGTAGTTTAAGAATCTTTGGAATATTTTTAATTGAGTATTTAAACTTCTCATCTTTGAGCTATGACTATATGTTTTTTAATAAAGTTGAAGTATTAAGTTTACATGTCAAAGTGTCCCTCTTATTTGCCGCATGTTCCTTTGGGGATCTTACTAATTTCTCAGTAACAGAAACACTTTTTTCTCTTTTACACAGCAGGTTTCAGACGCAAAAAGAAACTGACATTGAGGCATTTAACAGAGAAAAAGAAAAAAAAAACATACTTATTTTAAACCCTAGCTATATTCCAAGGGTAGAAGGAAACCTGGCCAACGAACATGGTTGCTGGACACCATCAAAGACGACATCAGCCAGAGCACAGAACAACTCAAAGTAATAGTACAAGACGGGAAGATGTGGAGAGTTTTTGTTACATTCTCCGAAAATGATCCTGCTTTTTCAACACATTTCAATCCAAAGAAAATGTTGTTTTTGGATGTCAGCAGGAGAGTTTAAATGAGGCCTTTCCAAATATTTGTTTTTCATCATCGGTTGAACAAAGCAAATGGGCCCTGGGTAGATACCTGAATCAAGAGACAGCTGCTAACAGCTCACCTGAAGTCTCCCTGGCTTACACATATTATTCTAAGCCATGACTAAACCACAATTTGCCAGGTTTATATAAGATGCCAAGCCAATTTCAAGCAAGCCACATGACAATGTAGTGTGAACCCAGCCTATGCCCATGATATGCCAGTTCAGCTATTATTTCTTGGGACTGTATATAGACAATTCATCTAAGTCAGCTGTGATTTTTTAAAAACTGTATCACATGTAACAAATGCCTTCGACTCTTAATACATTTCCAAAAAGAGCATTTGTTGGCTAGTTCAAATTTGTGAACTACTTCAATCAGAAAACCTAATGGTTTCAACAGGGAGTCTTCTATATGAGGGCCGGGTTCGAAAAAGTTAGCAAGATTCTGGATCTTGCCTACAATGAAAATGGGTTCATTCTTCAAAATGGTGAAAGTTTTTTAAGTCCGACTGGCTAAGCTGGAGTAAAGTTAGCAATGCTGAGCCAAAATCTTCATGACAGTCCATGATGGTGCAGCTCAACATTTTTTTTTTGGGGGGGGGAGAGAAAGGGGGATCAAGTTGGATATGTTAGATTTAGACAGAAGAAATCAAACCCATCCATCCCCCCCCTTTTTTTTTTTAATGGAAAGCCTGATGAAGTTGGACAGCTCCACTTTCAAGTTCATATGCAACACAGCAGGCATTGTGACGGGACAAAAAGGGATGAATCAAAGCTTAGGAAGGACGCAGAAACCAGGGAAGGCAGAATAACCAGGCACTCTAAATAGGAGTGAGTCTGATGTACACAGTAAAAGCCAGTATTTTTACTTGAGTGAATGCAAGATACAAATATTTTACAACAACTTCTAGCATTTTCTTAACCATTTGATAAAAAGTTCACTAGATTATTTATTGTATAATGAAGAAAAAAACACCACATTCAGGGAAAAAGATTAACTTAATTTTTTTTTTTCTCTTAAAGATTCATCTTAAAGATGGCAACAAAGTCCAGCTTGTGCCGCCAGGCGGCTTTAACCGCAAACAGCTTCGTCTGTGAACTGTCGACTACAAACAATTACTAAGTACATATATATTTTTTATTTCTTTTAAAAAAAGCTTTTCTTTTTTAAATATAGCAAAGCAGTGTTTTCTTGCACAACAAAGTGAGGGGAAAAATTCTCTCTTTTTAAAAGTCTTTCACATTCTAAATTTCAAACCTTATTTTTCCCCATGATTGCTATCTGGGAGGAGTCATTTGTTCCTTATTTACTATATATTTCTTGTGCACACAGTACACTTGCCTATGCATTAATGTCCTACAATAGGTAAAAGGCTTAAAGCATTCCCTGCTAGGATTTTGCTATGCAATCCCCAGGAAAAGATGCAGCTGCTTTAAAGAGTTGCATGCAGCTGATGCATCCGCACCCTTACACATTCCAAAACACCTTTCTGGAACTGTTCCAAAATGCTGCACAGCCTCCTTTCTTTATATGCTTTTTTTTAAAAAGAAAAAGTTATTAATAAGTCTATGATTCTTTGCAGCTCCTTTCTAGAAAGATTTGTGTGCTATGCAGTCTTGCTAAAATTGTATCATAAATGCATTAAAACTATTTTACACCATCTACTCCATTGTTGAAACTCATTCATTAGCTTAAAAGAGGGAGTATTCAAACAGCCTTATTAAGAATGGCTGATTAATTAATGAAAGTCATTCTAGGAGGATTTAGTCCTCTGTCAAGCTGGTAATCCCCTAGCAATCCTTTGGCCAAGGATCCTTGCACACCTAACTTACCTGAAGTTCTTGTTTTCAGCACAGGGTTTGCATTGAGGATATTTCAAGCCATTTCCTTAATGGAAATTTATCAGGTCAGAAACCACCCAATATACTTCTCTATATCCTTCTGAATGAATTTTCAGTGTGTTGCTAAAATCCTAGAGACTGGGTCTGAGAACCAGGATCAAAACAAAGAATGACTTCAGGCATGCTTTAAGCTGAGTTTTGCAAATAGCAAGAATAATATTTCAGCATTTTAGAGTAGTTCTTTTATCCAGCCAGATCTTCACTGATATAATACAAATTCCTCTAAAATTTCAAAATTGGTTCTTCATGCCAGAACAGGGACTGCAGGCAGTCCTTGTTTACTGACAGCCTTGGGCAATGGCCATTTGTAGTTACAAATGAAAAGCTCATTTTGTGACCAGTCTTTCCGTTTATGACCATCGCAGGCCTGTAAAGCAAAGCTGAAGTCGCATCGTAAGTACAGTCGCTTTATCTTCACTTAACGGTGGCTGGTTCCAATTGTTGGTTGCTAAACAAAGACTACCTGAATTATTCAAAAAGGAAAAAAATTCAGGTCGGTGAGGCATGTGCAGCTAACTGAAGGGCCCTTTGGATGCCTGACCAGCTCGGGGCCCCAGAAGTTTCTGTTACGGAATAATTGCACAATTCCTGCTGGAAGGGAGGGTGATGATTCACAAAAGCATCCCCCTGTAAAAAATGTTTTGCGTCACTGCAGCAACGTCAGTGCAAAAGTTTATATTTGGTACAAAGGAACAGCAAATGACAGCACAGAAACACCAACTCACTCAAATGCCAAAGTACAGGATGCAGCTAAAACTAACTTAGCATCAACAACCCTAACCGGCCGTTGCAGCTTTATCAACAGGGTCAAAAAGGGTGTGTCCAAAAAAACCCGCCTAGAGTTATACACTAATTGTAAAAAAAAAAAAAATCACTTTTATTTTCATGAAGTGTAGTTCTTCCACGGGAGGAAAGGGAGAGATCCTAGAACAACCTGTTGGGCCGAGAATTAACAGTCTGATTTCCAGAAAGGACTCTTAAAACAAAACAAAAAAAAACCCCCGCAGTTGGGGTGGCTTAATGTGCAAAGCCCAAGACTTTCTAGTTGTATGGTTTTTAAAAAGATGCATGATGATGTAACTCCTTAGAGACCTGCATAGGAATAAAGACTATTGAGATACAGTCAGCACAGCCATTTGCATTAAGGCACACAAGAAATGAGACAGTAATTGTGAAATGAAAAAACAACAACTCCCGTTTGAATCTGTGGGAAGGTCCATGTAGCGCCAGGGAAACATGCTCATTTGAAGCACCAGAAGGATCACTGAAGTGGCTGTGTTGTTCCCACGGGGGGAAGCAAGGAAGTTTGACAGCATTTCCTGCTCTACCCTAAGAAGGTCTGAAGTAGCTAAATTCCAGCTCTTTTTCGTGCCTCAAAACACCGATAAATCATCACAAAGGAGGAGGACAACGGGTACTTTTTTGCAAACTGAAAAACAACAACAAGGGGGCACACCCTCCACCACTGGATATACAGGATTATTCATATGATAGAAGAAGAGAACAAGAATAGGTAATGTGTTAAAAAAAGGAAACATCTTTCATTTTTGTTCAGTTGGGAGATTTCCAGCGAGCCATGCTGAAGAGGTTTAGAAGGTTGTGAGTTAAGAAGGAATGCAAGTCAAAACTTGACCTTAAAACAAATTTATCAGCATTCCAGAATTCAACTGCATGTGTTCCCATAATGCTATCTAGTTTAGATAGGAAACAGAATTGCTATTCCACTCAAAGGAAAAGTCCAAAGAAAACAGCCAGTGGCTGGCTCACATTTACAGTATAAATCACATGTTCAGATATACTATATGAGGTTACACACAACTGAAATCTAGAGGGTTACTGATTCTCACAAGTGGCTCCCCTACGTTTGTCCTGCCAGAATCCCAAGTTGAAAGCAGTTTTTGCAGTGGCAAATGTGAACGGATCCACGGAAATGAATTGTACATGAATTGTACTGTAGGATGGTTCGCATGGCTCGCTGATCAACCCGGCCATTTTTGCCAAGGGGAGGGATGACTTCCTTAGACGGCGGAAGAGAATCCACTGAAATGAAAGGGCTAAAAGTGAATATTACGTTCTTCTATGCTCAACGTTGTGGGATACTGACAAATGCACCCGTATTGTACACAATAAGGCCAAATTTAGACCTGGCGCGAGGCTGTCTTTAAATCTAAATTAGTGCAAATGAAAGCCACGGAGCAGCCCTTGCAAGGGTCCAGAGATGTAAATATTCTAACATGGGCTCAAAAATACAGGTCGGATATCTGAACACACTAGAGCAAACTCCTAAATAGCTGCCCACCCCCCTCAAAGTGTAAACCCACTTTCTAAATAACTTAGCAAAATGCTTGTTCAAAACTAACACAAACCACTTCAAAATCCCCGTTTCTTTTTTGCTTCTCTGTGCATGTTTTCATTACATGAACAATATGATAGTTCCCCCAACCCCAGAAGAGACATTTGTGAATAATTTGCCTTTAAAAACCATGTTGCAATAATCTTCTTCTATTTATGCAGGATGAATTCAATATCAGATTTCTATAAGAGGGATTAGGGAAGGATTTATCACTTTACTATCTATATACATATATATTTTCATATATATATAAATATTGATATATATAGATATAGATATATACACACACACATGCACACACAAATATACACACACACATACATACATACATATATATATATATATATATTTGTTTTCTTAAGTTTTTGCAGGTACTTACATGAATGGTATTCAGCTTTGTTCGGGTATTTTCCCACGTCATTATAGTTGTGCTTTTAAAGTTGTAGCAACGTTTCGGCAGAATCTCATCTGCCATCATCAGGCTTCTGTATTGTGTTCGTCTGTGACTCAGACTTTTACGGTTGCTTCAGTTAACGTTGCTACAACTTTAAAAGTACAACTATAATGACGTGGAAAAATACCCGAACAAAGCTGAATACCATTCATATATATATGTGTGTGTGTGTGTGTGTGTCTCTGTGTGTATATATTTATAAAACGTGTAAGGGAAGCTTTACTATACAGCACAAAAAAAAGAGTACAATTTGAACAAACACATTCACCACCAGTGAAGGGGACCAACCCCCTTTAAAAACACCCTTTAAAAAAATCTGAATATTCATTAAATCCAAAAGAAAGTACAGTATATTGAACAAAATAGTAAATATTAAACAGTGAATACTCTACTAATAAGGACCTCGCCTTTTCTTCTTTTTTCTTCAAGTTGGCGTCAATCCACAAAAATATACTTTTTAATCTGGTGAACGTACAGTACATACGTACTTACACCAAAAGGTGATCATATATTTAAGATGCTATATACACAAAATTTGGCTCAAATTTTAATTTACATAAAGAATATTCATGGCTTATTTTTCCCTAAGGTTCTGCCTGCAATTTTTTTTCCTTCCTCCCCGAAAATAAAAACAATACAGTCAAAAATCAAGTTAGAAGTATACTCTACAAATTAAAAAAAAAAAAAAGCTACACCATTCAACTTTGGCTTGTATAAATAATTCATAGCAGAATGTGTTCAAAAGTACATATATAACTTTCTATATAGTCTTCAAGGGACGTATGGTTTTCTTTAATAAAAAATATACACGAGCTAAAATTGGTTCTCTATATTTTAAAAAAGGTACGATTAACATAAGAAAGCTTTTAAAACATTTTCCAATTATAACTTAATATATTAATTCTTTTTTTTTCTTTAAAGATATCTCATAGGCTAACATCTTCTGAAGATTTCATGCGTATTTTTCATGAGTCTGTCTCATGTGGTTCTCCCGCCCCGCACCCCCCCAAAAAAAATCTTATCAGAACCCAGCATTGTTTTGCACGTGCAAAAACAGGAGTTTGAGTGTGTGTGTTTTTTCTTTTTCTTTTTCTTTTAAATAATACCAGCCCTTCTCCATGCATTCTTTGCAAGAGAGACCCATGCTAGACTGGGTTAAAGAGAGGTCATCCTATGTACAGTATTGCTTTCTTTTTTCTACTGCTCTGCTGCTACAAAGCATAATTTTAATTACAGGAAACCACACAATTGTTAAAAAAAACACACACAGGAACACTACTAGAGGCAGGCCCTGATGGTTCAGCCATCTAAGTGGATAGTTGATATAAGGGGGAAGATATTTCTTTTGCACCACCAAGTACAAAGTCCAGCAAAGTTAAGTGCCAGGTTGAGGCCAAGGCCTACGAGAAGGGGGGGGGGGGGGTAAGGGGGGGGGCAATCTTCTGTTATACTTGTTTAACCCACAAGGGCATCTGCAACCATATAAAAACATTGGTGTTAAGTGCCCGTTTTCTCTTCTTGTGTCTTGCTACACATTCACACACATATATATGTATACAAAGATATATATATGCATGTATATATATATAATATAATATAATATATATATATATATACACATATAAATATTTATTGAGGTCCTTATTTATAAATTTAGATATGTTAGGACTGTTCATTGGGGGGGTTGGGGTCACTCGAAAGCGGACACCCGATGTGGAGAAACGGCAGGCTTAGGTCACCCAGGCATCCATTCTCATCCGTTTGACCGTCGGGCTCTCGCGATCTTCTGAAGTGGGGGGCCTCCCCAGCCCCACTGGAGAATGGAAGTCGCCCCGGGGGTCTTCCCGGTCACTGCCGTCGTAGGAACTGCTGGAGCTACTCAGGCTATCCACCGGGGAGCGGCCCATTTCCTGCCGCGACGGTTGGAGAGGTGGCGGCGGCTGCGGCGGTGGCGGTTGAGATGCCTGCGGCTGCGACTGGAACGTGGACGAGGTTACCCTTTCTCGAGGAGGTGAAATTGGTTCGGACTTAATGTTAAGATTTTGATTGGTGTTGATGGATAAACTGGAACCCTGGGATAACTGGCTTCCCGTTCTAATTAAAGCCAGGGGGGGAGTATAAGGGGGGAGAGAGAGAGAGAAGAAAAATCATGGTTTGCTGGAGCCAACGTATAGGAAACCCAGCTTTGCATCCAAAAAATTAGAATGGGATGTTTGCTTGGTTTATATCCCGTCTGTGTTATTTTTTTACAAGTAACTCCAGGTGACAAAAATATCCTACACCCCTCCATCCTCTTATTTTCCCCACAACAAGAGCAATAGCACTTAGACTTATCTACCGCTTTACAGCCCTCTCTAAGTGGTTTACAAAGTCAGCCTTTTCCCCCCAGCAATTTGGGTCCTTGTTTTACTGATCTCGGAAGGATGGAAGGCTGGTGAGCTTGGTGAGATCTGAACTGCCAAATTGCAGGCAGCAGCCTGCAGTCAGCAGAAGTAGCCTGTAGTACTGCACTCGAACCACTGCGCCACCAAGGCTCAACCTTGTTTAGTCAAGCCAATGAGAATCGGGAGGGTATGTGGTATGCGTGTTCGTGTTTGTGCATTACTAGTGAAGATGAAGGGCAAATGTGACAACATGGAGACAACAAGCCCAGTTCCTCTAAAATTCAGTTGTATTATTTGTGGTATTCTCCAAATATTTCGAGCAGGGAGACCTACTCTTTAAAAAAAAAATCAACTTGTTTGCATGTCATATTAATCAATTAACATTCATCAGCAGAATTGGCTGAACCTACTACACCAGGTTGGGTGGACTTATCCCTTAAGCCAAAGGAAATAAATCAGACTATGATTTAGGGCAGTGTGGGAAGCTAGTCATTTGTTCATTCAAAAATGAGAGGAGTTCTATTAGTAACCAGCTTTTACTGCCACATATTAATATCTCATGTATTTCTTACATTTCAAATGAATTAAAATGGGAATAGTAATTGGAAAATTATGTACTTGCATTTTTAATCACTTTGAACAGATAGTAAATGGATGGTTGTAAATTGAGGACTAACTGTAATTTTCAAAACCACTCTTTAGTCTTTTGAGTCAAAAGAAGTGTGTTAAGAATTTTGATTTTAACCCAGTTATAGGAAATTGTAACGAAACTAATCCGAGTCTTGTTTTTCATGGCTTCTGGCAATTTACCAAAAAAAAAAAAAAATTATTATAGGCTCTTCCATTTCTCTTGGATGTTTTTTGAAATGAAGAGAAAAATACTGGAAAATGACAGGGTGAGAGGGGAATACAAGATTTCCTTTGAAAATTTTAGAATAGATTAACAGAGTTGGAAGGGACTTTGTAGGTCATCTAGTCCAACCCCCTGCCCAAGCAGAAGATCCTACACCAGGGGTTATCAACCTTTTGGACCTCCGGGACCACCAAACTCATAATTTTAGATCCCAGAGACCACTAACTGGTTCTGTGGGTGTGGCCTAATTTGTGGTGTGGCTTGGTGGTCATGTGACTGGCTGGGCATGGCTTGTATGTAAATATCATAAATATTTATATAAATAATTATATAAATATTGAAATTTTTTTATAAAAAAAGAGCAACTTTTACCCAAAAGCAGGCAGAATGAGTTGCTCACAGAATCACATTCATTCAGAAATCTATCTATCTGCCATTGGCTAGCTCAGCGTGTCACATAAAATTTGCTTGCAAGCAAACTCATCAAATTAACTCACAACACACTATGCATGTAAATATTGAATTTTTTATTTTAAAAAAGAGCAACTATTACGCAAAATCAGGCAAAGAAGGCAGATTGAGTTGCTCACAGAATCATTCAGTGATCTATCTATCTGCCATCGGCTAGCTCAGTCTCTCAAATGTGCTTGCCGTGAGTCTGCACTGAATTTGCTTGCAAGCAAACCTTCAGTCTTAAGGAAAGCAGAGCCGAAGATCTAAAGACTAGCTAGAAAGCAAGAAATCCAACCATTTCCTGCTTCCTA
The DNA here is from genome assembly GCF_049901715.1 of Pseudonaja textilis. Lineage (NCBI taxonomy): Eukaryota > Metazoa > Chordata > Lepidosauria > Squamata > Elapidae > Pseudonaja > Pseudonaja textilis. The sequence goes on along the minus strand of NC_142002.1, from coordinate 6,726,400 downwards.
GCTAATCTAAATCTCCCAGCACAGCAGAACAGATGATGGTCGGGGGGGAATAGCAACTTAGCAGGCAAGTTTGCCAGATAAGGAGTAAGTGGGTGGGGAGGGTTCCGTGGGCCATGTGGGCATCACAGCCTTGTGTTTCTGTACAGCCTGGAGTAATTGCTTTGGGGGGGGAGTGCTCTGGGGGTGAGATTTCTCTGCGGCCCACCAAAATTTTCTCACGGCCCACCAGTGGGCCATGGCCTACCGGTTGGCGACCGCTGCCCTACGCCATTTCTGACAGATGGCACTCCAGCCTCTTCTTGAAAGCTTCCAGAAAGCTTCTTGAAAGCTTCCAGCTCCCACAACTTCCGAAGGCAACTTCTGTTCCCTTGGTTGATTGTCCTCATTGTCAGAAAAAATTTCCTTCCAAGTTGAATCTCTCCTTCATCAGCTTCCATCCATTATTCCTTGTCTCGCCTTCAGGTGACTTGGAGAATAGCTTGACCCCTTCCTCCTCTCTGTGGCAGCCCCTCAAATATTGGAAGACTGCTATCCTGTCTCCCCTGGTCCTTCTCTTCACTAGACTAGCCATGCCCAGTTCCTGCAACCATTCTTCACATGCTTTAGACTCCAGTTCCCTAATTATTTTTGCTGCTTTTCTCTGCGCTCTTTCAGAGTCTCAACATCTTTTTTGTGGTGTGGTGACATGATTTTTTCCCTTAAACCTGCAAAAATGCAGGAGTTTTGCAAGTCATAAATCGGCATTCTTCCCAAGAAAATAACCATGCGCATCCAACTCACCAAAAGCTAGAAAGTAAAGAAAACTGCACTGAATTGAATCAACTCAAACACAATCAGAGGTTGTGGGGTTCCTGCTGGGAATTAGACGGCAAATCCAAGGGAGCTGCAGGAATGGTCTCCTACTTACACAAGAGAGCTGAGAGCTGCCTGTCCTAGATGATGCTGTTGCCAGGCAGAAACTTGTCCTAATGACAGCATTCCTGGGGAGTTAAACCCCTGCAGGGCTGACAGGTCGGCACTAGTCAAGGAGTAATCTGAAACAGGAGAGAAAAATACAAGGGATTTTGTATTAAGCGTTCGTGGCAAAGCTATAAGGCAAAGTTACATCTCACAGACTGATTGCTAACAGCTAAAACAATTGGGAGGTCCTATTTTCTGCTGTAAATTGGTACAAAGATGCAAGCCAAACTAATTTGTCCCCCATCTCTAAGGATTAACTCTTAAGTTCATTTTTTATCTTTTTGCTCAAGGAAAGTATATGGGCAGGTTACTTGAGATGCTGAAACACAGGAAGTCTGTCTGTTAAGACCATCTTTCACTTATGAGCAGAGAGCAGAGTCCTTGACACAACTCTTACACAAGAAATTCAAGTGGACTCCTAGGAGAAAAACCAAGATTATTCCAAGGAGTAATAGGGTCCTGTTAATTCCTTTAAGAGCAAACCCGGAGGGATTATACTATCCAATTTCTGTTTATATCTACATACAGTTTTATGAATTGCAAAGCAGCCAAGGATTCAAATCTTATCAGCAACTTTCAGTAAATGAAAGTATCATTTACTCTGCAATTAAGCCTTCAAAAAGCTCTCCAAATAGCTTATAAAGCCCAGAAATAAAATTAGTCTCTGCTGCTTTTGAAAGGAGGGAGGGAGGGAGGGAGGATATAGAGGACAGTGAGAAGGGAACAGACTGGAAACCAACTCAAAAGAATACCAGTTAAGATGCAAACAGTTCAGGAAGCCCACCTGAAGATTAATGGTAAGTAAATTGAAGAGTACTTAAAGCTGTTGTCTGATTATTGTTCCAGAAGTAATGGAGAAATGATCCCCCCACCTCACTTTTGCAGGTGGGGACCCCCTGCAGCCTTATGGAACAGATGTCTCCAGGGTTTGATCCAGGAACTTTAAAATCAGGGCTTAAATAGCTGTCACTTCTGATTAACATGCAGGAAGTTATTTCACTTCATGATTGTCACTGCTTTTTCTCTCACATACGGAAGGAGAGGGAGCCGCAAATGCTTTTCAGCACTTAATCACTTTCTAATACTGTCCTCTTAATATATTCCTTTGCCTCTTGGGGAAAGATGAGGATAAAAATGGGTTCATGTGAAAGAGCAAGGATTTAGGCTGCAGCGTTGTTAGGGTTTTTTTTTTCCTATCTATTATTAATTGATGTTGGCTAGACAGTTTTTTCCATGGGCACATAAGAGATTTCTGAGCATGTAAACCAGGCATGGTTTCACATCAGGAAGAGTGACTGTGGGATGAAAACACCATGGCTTCATTTCCCTGTTTCAGAGGGAAGCTCGTGTCACTAATTCTTCGATATAAATTTTCAGACAAAGTCCCCCAAATGAATCGTTCTCTAAAATTTACCACAAACCTGTCTCACATTTTTCCCTCTTCTGTTTAATTGGGCCCAATCCTCAGAGAATGCTTGAACAAGTCCCTGCAGTTTTCTTAGCAAGGTTTTTCAGAGGTGGTTTGAGAGAGAGTGACTGGCTCAAGGTCACCAGGCTGGTTCCATGCCTAAGACAGGACTCAAACTCACAGTCTCCCCAGTCTTTAGCCTCATCACAACAACAAACTGGTTCTTCTTCTATCATAATTTCCATCTGCAGTATTTACCAAACCTCTCCCATATACTACTCTGCTATACATGACTAGTTTTAGGCTGTTGTGATGTTTTTAAAATATTTGTATTATTTGTTATGTGTTAAACTGTGGATCACTTAGTTTAAAAGATTTATATTATAATAAACCATTCTATGAAGAGCAGCACATAATTTTGAGCAATAATTCAATATTCGTGACTTTTGTCGGCCACAACGGAATGTTGCAAAGACAGGATTGCCTAAAGCAGGGGTCTCCAACCTTGGCAACTTTAAGCCTGATGGACTTCAACTCCCAGAATTCCCCAGCCAGCTTTGTCCATCAGGCTTAAAGTTGCCAAGGTTGGAGACCCTTGGCCTAAAGACTTAGAATCCTTTGAATGCGGCAGCCATTAAGAAAACAGGAGAGATGAAGAGCCAACAAATGTGTAACTTACCAGTATTGTAAGCTGTAGGCATGGCAGAATAGACCAGTCCTTGTGGCGGCAAGCTTGGAGTTGTCACAGATACAACTGGTGTTGCAAGAGGTTGCGTGGACTGAGAACTACTTAACCGCTGTGTGTTCTGTGAATGGTGACCAGAAAAACGAAAGTGGTCAAAGAAAATAAAGATGCATTGAAGTGAATTCAGACATGCTTTGGCCAAATACAAACTCTGAGGTTCTTTTCTTCTAGTGCATTGTTTATATTGCCACCGAGGTAATCAAGCAGCACATTTTCTTTAATTAACTGTGATAGAGTCATAGAATTGAAAGGGACCATTTGGCTGAACATTGGAACCACCTTGATGAATGAATCCAGATTAAAGCACTCATCCCGGCTGTCCAGCTCCTGTTTGAGCACATCCATTAAAGGAACTGGAATTTCTTAACATTCAACCAGAATAACAGTTGAACGTGTTTCAGGGATTAATTAAACCATAGTGATTTAATGATTATAATGGCAATTTAGTCAAGACAGGAAGAGAAAAAGCTGCCTTTGGACTCATTCCTATAAACTTTGCCTTCCCAGAATTATTGGGATCGTGTTGTCACATCCAGTTCTGGGGGGAAAGATTGCTGATGAAATGTATCTATATGTAGATAAAAGCATCTAATTAAATGAATTTCAAATCCTATCCTCTCCACAGTTTACTTTTTTTAAAATTCCAGTCCTTTCAAATTGCTATAACTGTATGTGTATGTGTGTGTGTGTGTGTATATATGTATGTATATATATGTGTGTGTATACACACACACACACACACACACACATATATATATATTATATTATATTATATTATATTATATTATATATTATATATTATATATTATATATTATATATTATATATTATACTATACTCAATAGGATAAACTGACATGGAAAGTTCATCCATGGTAAACCAAGCTTGCCACATTCATAAAACAAGGCTCCACAATACTCAAAATCTCTCTTTTCTGGGCAAACAACACAGCTTGAACCAGTCTTGGGGGTGGGGGGTGGGGGTGGGGTAGTTGCAATGCTAAATCATCTAATTGGAGGGGGCGGGGGTCGTCCTTTCTTTCTTGGCTTGATATTAAGAAGCGGTGATGCCACCAGAGGGCACTCTCCTCCTGTAAAATGCTAAAATACAAATGGATGTTTTACCCTTGTATAGGAAAACTGAGAGCTACTTCAAAATACATTTTGACACATTGAAAAAACCTCAGCAGACATGCCCTTTAACTTACAACAAATGGAATTTGCATGCAAACAATAATTAGGACACTGTTTTTGGAGAAGAGAAATGTAAATCTACGCAGGCATCGTTTGAATGAATCACTGCAAACCCACGGGTGTCCATTTTGTGTTTGTATAAGCAACTCATAATGCTTGAACTACAGTGCAGTGAATTTAAACTGGAAACCATGTGGAACTGTGTAAACAGGGCTCTCCAACCTGGGCAACTTTAAGACTTGTGACTTCAACTCCCAGAATTCCTCAGCTGGGAGTTGACGCACACAAGTCTTAAAGTTGCCAAGGTTGGAGATCCCTACTTATAATCCTACATTTCAGCAAAATTTGTGACTTGCTAGCAAAACACTTGAGCTTTTCAGATTCCATCTGTAAAATGGGAAGGTCTTAAACGGCTGACAAAATGGGAAGCTGTAGAGATGAAGACTGTGGAAAGTGTTTCTTATCCCTAAGTTTTGCAAAAAAAAAAAAAAAAAAAGTATACTTTGACAGAGGACAACAAACAAAAGACCTCAATTAATTGAAGACATCCAATTATTATTTTTTAAATGTAATCATCAAGATCATCTTACTACAGATGTTCTTACAAGATGCTTTTACAACACTATTAAGTGTTATACCTTATGATTCTTGACAAATGTATCATTTCTTTTTATGTACACTGAGAGTATATGCACGAAGAAAAATTCCTTGTGTGTCCAATCACACTTAGTCAATAAAGTATTCTATTCTGTTCTGTTCTTTTCTGTTCTGTTCTCATCAATATCTACACTCAGTTTAGTTTCTGGTGATTAGGGGTCAGAATTTTCCTGGGTTGTCCTGAAGGACAACTTTTTATTAGGAGATAATGGCAATTGTTGTTCTCTTGTAAAATCACAATATTCTCCTGAAATAGCTTTGCTTCATGTAGTGGTTCCACTCATATCTATAGACTAATCCCCACCACCCAAAAAAAGACACCAAAAGACTGTAGCTCAGCTCACTGACAATCTTATTGAAAAGTGCCTCAGGAAAAACTTGTATCCAGAGCTATTTAATTCCTGTATGGAACCGTTGGGTACAGTCAGCAGAAGATTTAGAGCAGGGGTCCCCAAATTTTAAGACTTGTTGGACTTCAACTCCCAAAATTCTCCAGCCGGAATTCTGAGAGTTGAAGTCCACAAGTCTTAAAGTTGCCAAGTTTGGGGACCTCTGATTTAGAGCCATCAACATTCCCCCTTATATTCCTCCTCCTCCTCCTCCTCTTTCATCTGAAGCAAGAGTGGTTTGGGCTGGTCAGATGGGGGTAGGTGAGTCTTGATACCCGGAAGTGTTTCAAGCTCAGAACAGAGTGTTTCCAAGCTTGAAAGTCTTTCCAAAAGAACAGCCGGTTACATTCAGAACAACTGCTTTGACCTTGAAACAACTGCCTCAGAATCCAGCCAGGCATTTCAAATTCAAGATGGTTCAACTTCAAAGGACTATATACACAGACAGGGTTGGAACCACAGCTGGCCCAGAAAGCAGCAGAACCAGCAACGGTCACTTGGGCCTTCTCGTGCCCTACATTTACCCCTGGGTTGAAACTACCGACTGCCTGAATCTCCGAGGTCACCTGAAAGCAGCTTATGGTCATCTATAAAGCTTTATAAGGCTTATGACCAAGCTACTTACAGGACCACCTATGCCCAAATAGTCTGCTCCACAATTTATGGGTCATCATCACATGTAGCACCTGTGTTTATATGGGTCTCTCAATTGAGATGTTTTGGCCTCTATGATAAATTCAGCTTTCTAATAAATGGGTCCCACATTATGGAATAACTGGCAAAGGGAAGAGAAGTACAATCCTTTGTTGCCAGGGTGTTCCCTAAGATTTTCTTGTATGCTACTTTAAGGGTTCATATTGAATTTTCCTGCATTTATTTTTAAAGCACTAATCCTGGTAAGTCACTTCAATAGAATTAATTGAATGAAATAGGTGTTTAACGCTTTAGCTTTTCAAATATATGTGGAAACAATTATGTAGGAAAATTAGCACACTGGATATATTAGACATGATACTATTGTCTAAAAATGTAAATGTACTATGTAACTGGATGCATGCACAAGACATAGGCACACACGCACGCACGCACACACACACAAAAACCCATGCTGTCATGCATAAAAAGCCCCATATCAGCAACTCATTGGGTTTAAATTAATTGATAAAAAGCATCAAAATTCTTGCTCTCTGTGTCCTTTACACAAGTTTATCAAGAGGCAGATTTGCCGTAATGCTGAGAAGTATTATTTTAGAACTATTTTTTTTTAAAGGCTAAACAAAAGGAATTACATCATATGTGTTCTGTAAAAGCCTTCTTAAGAGGAAGCCTTTTCCACTAGAAACAGACAGCTTGCAATTGTAGTTTCTTTTGGTAAACAGGGAATCCCCTTGTGGCTTCCTCCTCTTGTAGAGCATGAAATTAACTTTATCTCCAGCATGGTGAGCTCATCAGGAGTGATGTAATCTCCAAGAAGGAAAGCAGCAGCCACAAGAATCTGTTTCAATATTTGTAGAACTTGGTAGGCCAAATCGCTCTCTCGAAACGCCAACGTATCTGAGCCATCATGCAAATAATCATTTAAGGTATATTTCCCTGATGTTGCTGTTAGAGGTTTGGTTCCAATGTTCCCCTTTCAATTAAAAGGACAAGAAAAAGCTTTTTGTTTGAAGTTTATTGATTCCCCTTAAAATGTTTTTTTTTCCTCCCTCTCCAAGACAAAGGGAACATTGGTATGGTTACATACATAGTGGACATGAAAGTTCTTCGGATTTTGATGTTTCATACCAAGTAAGAACCCAGACTCACCAACTCCAATTCATCCTCCTCCGACTGTACTCAGCAAATAAGAGGAATAATAACATTATTAAGAATAGATTGTGTTTCAGGAGGAAAGAGTCATGTTTGGGCTTGAAAAGCTGGCTATATTTAGCCTTGCTAGTATTTTAAATTTACACAGTGTATCAGGCATAACAGCATAATTTAAGAAGCCTAAATTAGCCAGGTTGACAAAGATTTTACCTACAACTGGTCTAAGCAAACTACAGTCCTCAACTCAGCATTCCTTTACCAGCCGTTCAAAGTTACAACAGGACCAAAAATAGCGGCCAATGACTCATCCTCGCCCTTACGACCGTTACATCATAGCTACAGTCACATAATCCAAATTTGGGTATTGGAAACTGGCATGTAGTTACAATGGTTTCGGCATCGTGTACAGATAGTCCTCGACTTACAACCTGCAGCTGAGGACAGAATTTACCTTGCTAAGTGAGAAGTCCGCTAAGTGAGTTTTGCCCCATTTTATTTGACTTTTCTCGCCATGTTTGTTAAGGGAATCACTGCAGATGTTCAATTAGCAACACGGTTGTTTGACTGAATCTGGCCTTCCCCATGGACTTTGCTTGTCGGAAGGTTGCAAAAGGGGATCACGTGACCTCGAGACACTTTGTGACTGTCATAAATAGGAACCAGTTGTCAAGCATCTGAAGGTAACTCACATGATCATGGGGGATGCTGCAACGGTCGTAAGTGTGAAAAAGTCACTTTTTTCAGTGCCGCTATAATTTCAAACGGCCACTAAATGAACTGTCATAAGTCAAGGACTATCTCTAATCACCATTTGCAACCTCCCCAGCTGGCTTCTGACTAGCGAAATCAATGGGAGAAGCCAGATTCGCTTAACCAGCATGTTGATTCGCTTTAAAAACTGTGGGAAAAGGAAGGTCATAAAATCGGATATGTAACTCGCTTAACAACTGCCTCGTTTAGCAACAGAAACCCTGTTCCCAATTGCAGTCGCAAGTCAAGGACTATCTCTGGTGCTATTCTGACACAGAACACTTAATTTATTATGGTTAGCATAATTTATGTTAATTCATGTTAGGCCAATTTGGCAGCTGGCAATCCCAGATTGCAGGGAGTGCTTTAAAAAAAGAAATATATATATATATATATTAGTGGATCAACTAAAGTTCTACTTCAAACTTTAATCAAACACGGATGAATAGCAACAATTGGAAAGTTTGGAGCCTGCTTGGTGAGAATGAGAAAAGCCAATGAAAACGCCATAGCTGACAAATGGCACCCTTTCACAGACCAGATGGCTCAAGGTCAAAAGTTAAGCTTCAACGCCCCCCCCAACGCCCCCCTTGTCATCTGTCTACCCCTTGAGAAAGTAAAGCCTGAAGTTATGAGTCAGTTCCTGGTTCTAGCTCAGATGCTATGCCAAGATTCCAATGCCTTGCATAATTCTTCACTTTTTCCTAGGAGTGAAAATGTTATATATGCAAAGCAACCGCATTTATGCTGATAAAAGCTATCGGCTTGTCTCAGTGCAGACCTGAGAAAGGCCCCTAATAGCTATAACCTTGATTATATACATAAAATTGTTCTTGGGTTAGAATAAGTTGTGGCAAACTTCTTCCCACAAGAGATGACCACTGGCTTATCCAATAGAATTTTTAAGAATTGAACAAATCTGTAGTGCTTCTGTCTAACTGACAGCCGTGTTCTTCAAGATTAAGTGCTGGGAATTGGAGATGGGAAATTGGGGAGGGCTCTGGTTTTCATAAAGTCCTGATTGTGAGTCTGAGAAGCAGCGAGTTGGCTGTAGTGTGAAACAAGAAAAAAGCAGGGCTACAGATAAATCTGATCTGTACTGGCAGGGGTTTTCTTTGTAGTTTTGTGAATTTGAAAGGAACTTCAAGGGGACAAGCAAATCAATTAATACAAACGAAGAGAGGGGGGTGAAGTGTGGGGATAATTTAATAGAGCTGGATTAAGAAATGTTAGTGCATGTTTTTATTTTAATATATTCATACTATGTTTCACTGGATTGAACAAAGAAAACAGCCTAGGCTGGATTCTGCCTTTGAAGTTAATCAATTCAAGTCCCCTTTTTAGGGATAAAAGGCAAATGAACAGCCAAGAAAATGAGCAATTAGCAGTGTTCGCACAAACAAAACAAAGGACCAGAGTGCTTGGATTCTGAAAAAATTAAGACCCCGAAATATTTTTGAAACACGATACTTATCGAGGTCAGCCCATAAAGAATGGCATGAATAATGCAAAAATATGGCAGATCTCAGAGCAACCACTAGCAAGTCGTACCCATGTTTACTGCTAAGAGCACCTTCCCCCATATAATGTGTTCCCAGAAGTCTCAACCATTATGGTAAGGTGACAGATTGCAGAAGTCTAGAGCAAAAAGACTTCTTGCCTACAACAAAAAGGGGGTTGGATTAGAAAACCTCCAAGGTCCCTTCCACCCGTATTATTGTATGTTCTAACTACAGGTAGTCCTCAACTTACAACAGTTTGTTTAGTGACTGTTTGAAATTACAATGGCACTGAAAAAGGTGACTTGTGACTATTTTTCACACTTTGACTGTGGCAGATCTCCGTGGCCACATGATTCAGAAGCTTGGCAACTGGTTCGTATTTATGACAGTTGCAGTGTCTCGGGGCCATGTGATCGGTTGTTTGTGCCCTTCGGACAGGCAAAGTCAATGGGGAATCCAGATTCACTTAACAACGGTGGCAAGAAAGATCATAACATGGGGCAAAACGCACAACAAATGTGCTTAGCAGCAGAAATTCTGGGCTCAATTGTGGTCGTAAGTTGAGGACTACCTGTAGTTTGAAAGCTTTATATGGATGAATAAAAAAAAGAAGGGAGAAACTAGCATGGCTCATTTCTCCCTGCAAAGAAGTACTAATTCTTAATAGCAATATAGCAATAGCACTTAGACTTATATACCGCTTCGCAGTGCTTTCCAGCCCTCTCTAAGCGGTTTACTGAGTCAGCCTCTTGCCCCCAACAATCTGGGTCCTCATTTTACCAACCTCAGAAGGATGGAAGGCTTAGTTAACCTTGAGCTGGTCAGGATCGAACTGCCAAACTGCAGGTAGCCAGCAGCCGGCAGAAATAGGCTGCAGTACTGCCTTCTAACCACTGTGCTACTACGGCTCATGATGGTTCATCATGGTTTGCTGTTGAAGGTACCCTCGAATATGGGATCAAAGCAGCATTTGAGACGTTTTTGTCTGTAGAGCTGTACTTTTTAAGCCCTCTAAGAATACAGTCCATGCACAAGTAGTCAACGGAACACCTTACCAATGGAGGCATCATGCCTTTGCTAGATGGAGGAATGACAACCCGGAGATCTGGTTTGCGACTGTTCATTCCAAGATTGCCCCCACCCGGAGGTGGGGGAGATTTTGTAGGCATCACTTTGCTTAAACCGTTCCCGCCACCGGTGCTGCTAAGCAGGCCTGGGGATGCTCGTGAGTTCACAAAACCGTTTCCTAAGGCGAGAGGTAAAGAAAAAGGGAAAGGGTGTGAAAGAACTATACTGGTGCTTTTGTCAATAAATATACAAACAGGTGATTCTTGTAATTGTTGCTTTGTGAGACCTTAACAAAGATACGACTTTAGAGGTTTATCTTTGAAAACTTGTAACAGGTTGTAACAGCCCAGAACCTACAAACTGCACGTCCTTCAAAACTTCAAATCTGCAACTCACAGGAGTAATAATAAAGGAAAAACAAGTGCCAAAAATATCAGTAAGTAAGGAGAACCAGGAAATGATACATCAGTTCAAGGAGGTGGAACGGTGGGTGAGGAGGATATCCTACTTCTGTTTTTTTTAAACACAGTATTTAAAGATTCTTTATTAGCCTTGCCTAACAAATGATCTTTCACACTCTCACACAACCACAGGCCAACATTCCTGCTGGCAGTAGAATTATTATCAGGTAGATCTTGGCTTATATTACCTCTGACTCCTAGGCACTGCTGCCAATAAAGGCTTGTCAATGTGCAAGTCTTGGGACGTCACTTTGCAGTTTGCCAACTTTCTGAAAATCCCCTCTAATGAAAGAAATTTTAAAAAGTCGAATGGGTCAAGGAGGCTGATAGACAGAACGGGCAATATACAAAAGGGTGGGTGTGGGAAAATCCTTGCCTCCCCTGGGCTGTTTACACACGGCAGCACAACACACAAGAATAATTGTTGAATAAATGTGGTCACCAAATCACAAAAACTCTTCTCTTTGAAGATACCAAGTTTCCTGCTCAGAAAATACACTAACTTCTGCCATGCTACCCCACCCCGCCACATCACCAATTATTCAATGGTTGAAGGCTTGTTATTCTTTTTTATTCTGGTTTAATTTGGGGAAAGGGGAGAAAAACAAGGGCAGCAGCTCCAAAACAAGCCTTGAAGAATGTGACTGATTAGAGACGAAAAAGTACTAACTGTTGCTAAGTGAAAACATCGAAGTTTAGCGGGAAAGGTACGGATTACAGTAACCTAGAAAAGGTTGACTATGCTGATCAGAAAACGGAGCACTTCGAGTTGCCACGGTACATTTATACATATGTATGTACTATATTGGATGCTTGACCTGCAAATATTACTTTGGGTACTTGAATAAATAAAAATCCCTGTCACTTACGAACAAATATAGGTCCAGAAAAAGTTGGTTTCAGAATTTTGATGTTTAAAAATACTGGCTGATAGGGAAAAAAAACAAACTTTCCGTAACATGGTACTGTGTGAATCTTCCCTATCTATGCATCCAAATAACATCGAGAAAGGTATTTTTTTTTGTACAGAGTGATATGCAAATATTCTGGGACTATATTTTATTTAATCTTGCACATGCAATCCAATGCGGGCAAGTGTTCTGTGGTTTGGAAACAATTTTCCAGGATTAGGGCTGCATTAAGAGACATGTATGCCCCAGGCACTTTTATATTCATAGATCCTTGTTACAGCAGTAATCCAAATTCTGAGTGTTATAAAAGTATTCTCTAACATGGTGCCTTGCAATTATCACCTTAAAAAATGAAGTCATACCAAATTCACAGATTCCAATCATTTCCAAAAGCTGGACAAACACAAGGTTGGAGATGCTTGTCCTATACTGTACTATTTTATTGAACCACAGCTGTCCCATATCTGAACACAATGTCTCACACACACACAATGCTCTAATATGGCTTATTTTGTTTAGTGGCATGTAAGAATGTGGCCACAATGGACAGTTCATGACTTAGCTGTTTGTGTGAATCACACACTTGCCACAGCTTGTTCAACATGATGTGTAATGTCACATGAATCTTAATGGTTTTAACAGATTACAGTTAAGATTAACTTCATTTTAGGATTCAGAGGTAATACCAAGCAGTAGCAAGTTGGAGCCAACAGTGGAAAAAAGGAGATAGAAGATGAGCCCAAGCTGTTGAACTTTGGCCTCATAATTTTACGGTGAATTCAACCTATGGCCTGAAACTAGCTTATCTGAGCAAACCGTAGTTATCTACACCAGTGGTCGCCAACCAGTGGGCCGCGGCCCACTGGTGGACCTTGAGAAAATGTTGGTGGGCCGCAGAGAAATCTCACCCCCAGAGCATCCCCTCCCCCAAAGCAATTAATCCAGGCTGCGCAGAAACACAAGGCTGTGATGCCCACATGGCCCGCGGGAACCCTCCCCGCCCACTCACTTCTAACCCAGCAAACTGGCCTGCTAAAATTGCTATATTTCTTTTTTCCGACCATCATCTATTCTGTTGTGCCGGGAGATTTAGATTAGCTAGGAAGCAGGAAATGGTTGGATTTCTTGCTTTCTAGCTAGTCTTTAGATCTTCGGCTCTGCTTTCCTTAGGACTGAAGGTTTGCTTGCAAGCAAATTCAGGGCAGACTCACAGGAAGCAGATTTGAGAGACTGAGTTAGCCGATGGCAGATAGATAGATCACTGAATGATTCTGTGAGCAACTCAATCTGCCTGCTTTGCCTGATTTGGGGTAAAAATTGCTTTATAAAAAAAATATCAATATTTACATACATGGTGTATTGTGAGTTAATTTTATATTATGAGTTTGCTTGCAAGCAAATTTTATGTGACACACTGAACTAGCCAATGGCAGATAGATTTCTGAATGAATCTGTGATTCTGTAAGCAGCTCAATCTGCCTGCCTGCTTTGCCTGATTTTGGGTAAAAGTTGCTCTTTTTTATAAAAAATTCAATATTTATATAAATATTTTTTATATTTACATACAAGCCACGCCCAGCCAGTCACATGACCACCAAGCCACACCCACAAATTAGCCCATGCCCACAGAACTGGTTAGTGGTCCCTGGGATCTAAAATTATGAGTCTGGTGGTCCCTGAGGTCCAAAAGGTTGGCGACCCCTGATCTACACATTTGTCTGTATATGGCTATTACAAGTAACTATGGTTAATTCAAAACAGAACAAATAACCCAGAAAGGCTTTTTTGTGGCTGCAGTTAGAGAAAGGCAAATCTATATTTTTGCACATAAACTGTTGCTTACAATGTAAACCTTACTCCCT